>NW_021940628.1:3389561-3397530 GCF_001715985.3 Manacus vitellinus | reverse complement strand
CAGGTTGCCCAGAGAAGCTGTGGCTGCCCCTGGATCCCTGGAATTGTCCAAGGCCAGGTTGGAGCAACCTCTCCAGTGCCTCCTGCTCTCCTCCCCAGTTCCTCCTGCTCTCCTCCCCAGTTCCTCCTGCTCTCCTCTCCTCCCCAGTTCCCCCTGCTCTCCCCGTGCCTGGCACTGGCACAGCAGATGGGCTGCGAGGAGGGGGCTGGCACAGCCCGTGTGTGCCACGCTCCGTCTTTCAAGTTTCATTAGTTGGAGGCTGCTCAAGACCCAGCTCTGCTGGCAGCTCCTGCTGATGGCACAGGACAGGAGCTCCTGGGAAGGGCTGAGATCCTCCCTGAGCAGCCCCGTGGGACGGCCCTGCCCTGCCTGGCCCGCCGTGTTTAACACGTGTTCTCAGCTCTGTTAAACTGCAGCTTGGGAGGCTTTGGCTTAAAATAGCCTGTAATGGAAATCAGTGTTTGTCATGTAAAGCCTGGAGCTCCTTGACTAAAGCATCTGAAATGCAGCTCTGCTACACGTTGTAAAGTTAACAGGCTTTGCTTTGTGCTCTTCCAAATAATGCTGAGCTGATGCTCGGAGCTGCCCTGTGCTCCTCCACTTAATTCCTTCTTCCCTTTTACCTTCCAGACCATGTTCTCTTTAGATCCTCCCCCTTCAGTTGCTCTGATACCTCCTCAGAAAATTCAGGCTGTAAAAAAGGAGAGGACCTGTAGCAGGAGATGCAGTGCAGGAGCAGGGATTGTCACTGCTGGATTTCTGGACGAGGGGTTTAAGTTTTTACCACATAAATTTCCTTAAGAAATCAGAGCAAGCAAAGACATGTAAGGCAGGTGTGTGGGATGCTCCAATCCTTTTACTGTCAGATTTCTGTGAAATGCAGTATTTGTGCTCCCAAGCCCTGTTGTCCCAACCCCTGGGGGTGGTTCTCTGGCTCAGGAAGGTGCTGAGATCTGTGTGAGCTGGAAACCAACCCCTCCCCACGGGTCTGAAACCCTTCCCAGCCACTGAATTTTCCTGGGGCTTTGTCCTCCTCCTGGACTGGCTACAGGCACGGGAGGAAAGTTGCAGGAAAAGCCTCAGAGGATCCTAGTCAGGGATAAGGGATGGTTGGACATCAGGAGGGATTTCTCTGTGGAAAGGGTGGTCAGGAATTGGAACTGCCCAGGGAGGTTTGGGGTCCCCATCCCTGGAGGTGTCCCAGGAAGGGGCACAGGGTGGATCCATGGGCTGGGAGGGCTTTTCCAACCTCAGTGCTCTGGGCTGGGGGACAAGGTGGGCATCGGGCACCGGGTGGGTTTGATGATCTAGGAGGGCTTTTCCAACCTCAGTGACTCTGGGATGGAACAGAAAATTCCTGGGCAAGAACAAGTGGGGGAAACAGTGTCCTGAGAGGGGAATGTGCTGTTCTCCTGGAGAACAGGCCCCCAGGAGAGGGGGGAGCAGCTCTGTCCCTTGGGGGGGTTTAAAATGGGAATAAAGCAAATGTATGGTGGAGAAGGAGCTGGGATGTGCCAGGAAAACCTGGCTGGGCCTGGAGGATCCCCCAGGATGGGGGCTCAAAACACACCTGGGCAACCCCAGCCCTACAACGACTTCATCACTGTGTGGTGGGTCCAGCCCAGCTCTGGGGGGCTCCTGGAGCCGCTCCAGGGGCTCCATCTGGGCAAGGTGCCCTTGGATTTCCGTGGGAACTGGGATCTCCGCTGGAGATGGGCTCAGCTCTGCTGCAGTCACTTGCCTTTGAGCTGGGGCTGGGGTTTGTTGCTCTGGGGGTTCCCAGCCCTGACCACTGTGTCCCCTTGCAGCTGATGATGCCTGTGGGGGGACCCTGCGGGGCCAGAGCGGGATCATCTCCAGCCCCCACTTCCCCCTGGAGTATGGCAACAACGCCGACTGCACCTGGACCATCCTGGCCGAGCCCGGCGACACCATCGCCCTGGTGTTCATGGACTTCCAGCTGGAAGATGGATATGATGTTCTGGAAGTGGCTGGGACAGAGGGATCCTCGCTCTGGTAGGTGACTCCTGGCCTTTCTTCCTCGGAGCCCCCGTTGTTGTGGTGTGTGCCCAGAGGGGAGGGGAGGAAGGGGGGCAATTCCCAGTTATTGCCATATTGTTATCATGGAACTCCCTGGGATGCTTTTGGTTTGCTTGGTGAACTCTGGAGGGACTGTTGGCTCCTTTAAATCCTGTTCTCTGCAAGGAGGTTTCGTGGCAGAATTAAAACCCAACCAACCCAAACACCCAGCACGTGGACAGCCCCCTCAAACCTTGTGATGTTCAAGCCTGGCTTTTGCTGCATTTTTTTTCTGATTGCTGCTAAATCTGCTGCTTTACTGCTAATGAACCAGTGGCAAGTGTTTCACCAGATCACTTTGTCTGTGGATAGAATTCCAGTCCCCCTCTCATCCCAGGGGCTGGGTGAGCAGTGCTCTCAGAAATATTGCATTTATTCAGAATAAAGGCCATGGGGATGTTTTCCAATATACAAGAGCTACCCCAGTGAGCAGGGCCAGGAGGTTGGGAGGGAGAAGGAATTGCAGGAGGAATTTGGGAGGGAATTGCAGGAGGAATTTGGGAAGGAATTGCAGGAGGAATTTGGGAAGGAATTGCAGGAGGAATTTGGGAAGGAATTGCAGGAGGAATTTGGGGAGGAATTGCAAGAGGAATTTGGGAAGGAATTGCAGGAGGAATTTGGGAGGGAATTGCAGGAGGAATTTGGGAGGGAATTGCAGGAGGAATTTGGGAAGGAATTGCAGGAGGAATTTGGCGTGTTCCTGGTGTTGTTTTTATGGCAAAGGACGACTGTGTTGACCCAAACACAGTGATCAACTCAGCAAATGGTTAAAACCCCTGACCAGCAGCAAGTGGAAGGTCTGGGATGTTTGATCCCTTCCCTGGAAGGGAAGAATTAAGTGTTTGCAATATTGAAGTGTTGCCTGGGATTATCAGCAGGAGGGGAAATTGTGATTATTTATGAGGGTTCTGTCACAAATCCCGTTCACTGGAGTAATTTCCCCTTGCTGGCAGTTCTGGGGGAAGGGGATTTGAATGTTGAGGAGGGATTGATGTGAGAGAAGTTGCCATTTCCCCGTGGACCAATTGTTTACCATTCCCAGGACTCTTTGGAAAATTAGATGTTGCTGTCTCATGAAGTAAAAAAAAACCCTCCCTGGTTTGATTAGATGCTAAAAACTGTTAGTTTTTAGCCATTCTGGGCTGCAGTGAGGATCAGTCACCTGTGGGGTGTGGGAAAAGATGGATGGAGCTGGTTAAGAAACATTATTCAAGCCCGGAGGTGTTGCCAGTGCAAGGCTGTGTCTTGTCACATCAGAAAAGCAAACAAAGCCTGTCAGAGTGAGCCTGCTGGGGAAAATAAATAAATAAATTAATAAACCACCCCTAAGTGCAGCGGGGAAGAACTTTTTTTTTTATAAAAATGGCCCTGAGTGAAACTCTGCCCGTCCCCAGCAGCACTTCCACCCAGGGCTGGGGGGGAGAAGGAGCTGCTCCTGCCTTTGGAGGTCCATCTCTCATTTTTGTGGTGCCCCAGGGGTGACATCAACCCCCCAGTCCAATCCACTGAACGTTCCTGAAGGAAACTTGGCGGTCCCACAAGCGGAATTACGGAGAGCCTGATTTGGAATCTCATTTTTCAGAGCCTGATAATTAAATTCAGATGACTCATTTCTCAAATAATTTTTTTTTTTTTGCCCTTAGGGGAAAAATAAAAAAAAAAAACCCCAAACCTGGCACTCCTATCTCCTCTTTAAACATGTTGATATGATTCAGCATGAAAATAGAGCTGAAAACCTTTTTTTTTCTCCCCCCCTTCTGTCTGTGAAAACCTGGTTTTAATTATTGGTGATCTGGCAGATAGACTTGCAGCCAAATCAACCCCCCCTGTTGAAGTATCTCCCAGCCAAATATTTCATTTCCTAAGCATTAGGAGCAGTTTTAGTCGTGTCCAGAGCTGTGCACAAATAAACAGAATTAAATTTCATCTGGGGGATAATTCCTATGTACTTCCAAGCTATGGAATGTGATCTAATGGTGGCATTTATGAGACCATTAACTCAGCACTTCCAGTAACCTTGACTTGACCTGCACTTATAAAAATCTGCATTATCATTATTATTCATCCTCCCCTCTTTAAAAATGGATGTTTTGTGGGGGTTTTTTTATGAGCCAGGTTGATTTAAGTGCCTTCAGTGCCACGTGTTGATTCCCCCTCCCTGGAGAATCCTCGTGTGAGCCTCTCTGGCTCCCCAACCTGTTGGATGGGAATCCTGCAGTGAGCATTCCAAGGGAAAGGAGGTTGCAGGTCTGAGCAGAGCAGTGGAGGCTGATGGGGCTGCTCGAGCCATATTAATAAAATAACACATTTACAGCTCTTTTAACTGCTCCCTCAGCTTCTGTCAGGGGGCTTTGGGGCTGGATTGCCTTGACAGGTGAGAAAGGAAATTCTGCTGCTGAGGAGAGAAGAGGAGGGGGAGGAAGGAGCAGGGTGAGGATGAGCCTGTCAGGTTGGGAAGGGCCAGGAGGGGGGGCCAGGCTGGAAGGAAAAATTGGAAGGATGGCAGGGTCTGACCATCCCAGTGCCCAGCCTGGATGGGGTCCTCATCCTGACCATCCCTGGATGAGTTTTAAGGTCCCTTCCACCCAGCCCAGTGTGGGATCCTCTCACATCCTCACCCCCAGACTCTTCATTATCTTCAAGACTCGGGGTTCTCTTCCCCAGCACTTTGTCCTGGCTGAGAGATCTGAAAGGATCAAGGACATTTTCCCCTCTAAACATGTGAAAAAGGAGAAAATCCCCCAAAAAGCAGCTTGGGCTGGAGGCCTGAGCTGTGCTCAGCTTTGTGCCAGCTCAGCTCAGAGCTTGGCAAATCCCTCAGGAATATTTGCCCCTTAGGGCTGCTTGGGGCACCTGCCTGAAGCTCCCCCTTCCCTGCTTAATGCCAAAATATTTCAAACTGAGCCTCTAAACCATCCCCAGCCCCTGTTTGAGGACGTGCAGCCCCCCCAGGCTGGTCCTGGTGGCACTGATCCTGCCCTGGGGCACTGATCCTGCCCTGGGGCACACCTGTGCCAGCCTGCTCTGCCCTCAGGGGCTGCTCTGAAGCTTTGGGGAGGTTTGACTTGATTTAAAGCACTGCCTTTGATCTCCTGCTTGTTCTCCTGTGAGCCCTGAGATCAGTTGCTGGGGGATGTCTGGGGTGATGGGATGGAAAACTCCCTTGGGGGTGGCAGGAATCTGAGTCCTGCAGCTCAGCAGGGGTGGCTGCAGCTCTGGGTCCCTCCTGATCCCTGCATCCCACCTGGATCCCTCTGTCCCACCTGGATCCCTGGATCCCTCCTGATCCCTGTGTCCCACCTGATCCCTCTGTCCCACCTGGATGCCTCTGTCCCTCCTGATCCCTGTGTCCCACCTAGATCCCTGTGTCCCTCCTGACCCCTGTGTCCCTCTTGACCCCTCTCCCACCTGATCCCTGTGTCCCACCTAACCCCTCTGTCCCACCTGGATCTCTCTGTCCCTCCTGATCCCTGTGTCCCACCTGACCCCTCTCCCACCTGATCCCTGTGTCCTACCTGGATTCCTCTGTTCCACCTGATCCCTGCATCCCTCCTGATCCCTCTCCCACCTGGATTCCTCTGTCCCACCTCACCCCTGTGTCCCACCTGGATCTCTCTGTCCCTCCTGACCCCTCTGCCCCTGCTGACCCCTCTCCCACCTCCCCATGGATGTGTCCCCTCAAGGACTGGGGGGATCAGGGCTGTGCTGGGCAGCCCCTGCTTGGCTCAGAGTGACTTTAGGGGAGGTTTTTGCTTTGCCTGTGGAGGAGGAGGAGCTCTGGGTTCCCTTTGTGCAGTCTGAACAGTGACAATGTGGTTTTGTGTCTGCTGCACTTGTGCCTGTCAGCTGCTGAGATCTCCTCCAGCTCATCTGGGCTCTGTGTCTGATCTCAGACACAATACTGGTGCTGCTGCCAGCCGAGGTGGTGCTGCAGGAAATGACTAATAATCCAATTTTCGGCGTGTTTACAGCCACTCACTCAGCTCAGGTGTGTGTTTTGCTGGGTACAACCAGGTGGTTCAGCAGGGAAGGTTCCTCCAGCCCATTCCACTGTAGCTGGAGGTAAAAGGTGTTTGTGCAGAGCCAAATTTCCTCCAGGGCAGAGAATTTCAGTTTAATGTTTGCCATAGAAAGTTTGTTTTGTGCTGCTGGGTTGGAGAACAGGAGGGAGGGAGGGGAGGCAGTGCCAGCTCCTGCCTGCCCTGCTGAGCCAGGTGAGCAGCTGCCACAACCTCCTCCCCCAGAACAGCATTTGGCTGTTTTGTTCCACCAGTGGAAGCGTTTTAGAAGCCTCTGCTCCTGCCAAATGAACGAGTTCCACGAGCTCAGACTAACGAGCTCCTGCTCTGCCTGCCCGGGACAGAGTTTGGCTGGCGAGGTTTGGAAGGTTCCTGAGCTGTTTCTAATTCTGAGATGAGAAAATTCTCTCTGAGATGTGGATGGTTTCTTTAATTATGAGGCTTTTTAGATCTTTCAGAGCTCGTGTTGTGTTTTGCAGCTGCCTGTGGTGGATGATGAGGATCCAATTTGTGGGAGGGACTGGGATTTCAGCTGGGAAGGTGCTGCTGTCGTGGGATTCAGGTCAAAAATGCTCAGAGGCCCTTTGGGTTGTGTGTTTTGGAGGGGTTGCATCACCTCTCACATTACCCCAACTGCCCTCCCACTCTCTGAGTCTTCCCTTGTCATTCCCCCCTGGGAACCATTTCCTTTTCCCTTGATTTGGTGTCAATAATCCCATCCTGAGGGAATGCAGGGGGGCTGCAGGTGGGGAGCTGCCAAATCCATGGAGTTTATTCCTGTCTGGGTTCAGTTCCTCCCCTTCAGTGTCTCACCTCCATTTTGCCTTTCCAGCCTTGGAGCTCTGTTTTCCTCCCTTGCACAAACACTTTCTTTTCCTCCCCCTGAGGGCTATTTTCCCACTTGATTTGTGTGGAATTCAGTTTAACTTCCTCCCCTGATTTCCTGGATAAAGGAACCTGCCCTGACATGTCCATGTCTATTATTTTGCATTACTTCTCCAGCACAGCTGTGCCAGATGTGAAGGCCTCTTGCTCTGCCCCAGAGGTGCTTTGTACAGATGTTTTTGAGAAATGGGTGAAAACAAAAAGGAGCAGGGACCAGGGTGAGAACTGAGGACCTTTGCATTTAAAGTTCCTCTGGTGAATTCTGTGTCTTCCTTTCTGGAGCTGAGCCCTGGAGACCCCTTTGAGCCACCAGCCCTTTCTGGAAAAGCATTTCAGAAGTTGCCTCTTGCTCTGTGTTCCTGCAGAGCTGAGCTTGGGGGAAGAGAGGTTGGGAAGACTCATCAGGGTTTGAGCAGCTCCTCTTTGTTTCCTTCCTTGTCATTACCTGCAGGTGACCCTTCCCTCCCCACCCCTCTCCTCTGTCTCTGAGTGGTTTCTGACAGTCATTAGAGTTCTCCAGGGCAGGATCTGCTCTGTGATTCCCTCCTGGAGCTGCTCATTCCCCACCCCTGCCCAGCCTCGTCCCCCTGCACTCAGAGTGTGCTCTCAGAGTTCCTGGAGGTCACTGCTTCACATGATGGGCTTGGGGGGTGAAAAACTCTCCTCCCTGTGTGGGCTTCTAATGAACCAGCCTATTTTCTTTCTATCAAAGCAGCCTCTGATCCTTGGGGAGCTGCCTCAGAGCTTTCAGGGCGTGTTTTCATCTCGGAGCTCAGTCGGTGTCTGTGATGTCCATGGAAAGGCTTTGGCTCCAAAGGGTTTGGGAACCAGGAATTTAGTGTTTTGTCACTTGCTAAACGTGTTCCTCTTGCTGCTGAAGCTCTGAGTCTGCATCTGATGCTGCTGCTCCCTTCAGTGGGAGAGCCTTGGAGGAGCCCTGCAGGCTTTTCCCTTCCCTTCCCTTCCCTTCCCTTCCCTTCCCTTCC
>NW_021940628.1:3382231-3388996 GCF_001715985.3 Manacus vitellinus | reverse complement strand
AGGGACTCTGGGACACAAACTGCCTTCAGATGATTCCCATCTCACACTTACCACTCTCTTTTTGAATTTCTCCACTCAGTAATTGCTTTTATTTGCACCTTGACAAGCATTATCCTGCCCTGGTGCTGCACGAGGCTGGCAGGGCATTGTGTGGCTTGAAAGAACTTGTTTTTCATTGCTGCTTAAAGCCCAGATAATGCAAGTGGGGAGGCTTTCTTTTCCTTGCCTTCCTTATTGTAGGAGTTAATTAACTCTTGGATGCTTTATCTGTAATATTCAGATGTTTTTCTTCCACGGCCCATGTTTTCCACAGGGCTGGGAGTGAATAAAAAAAACCTGTGTGAAGTGGCTTTTGAAATCCCTGTTTAAATGGCAGTTACATCTTCATTGGGATCTGGAAAACAGACTTATTGAATTTTATCTTTTTTTTCCCTTCCGAAGCCATTTATAGTCCTTTTAATTGGAAACCAATTCTCCAAAGGCTTTAAGGCTGTAAAACTTTCCTTTGGTGGGAAACAGTTTTCCTGCAAAATCCTCTTTTCTCTTGGAAGGCAGAGAACATTTTGGAAGGGTTTGTGAGAAACCAGAGCATCCTGTTCAGGCAGGAACTCCTGCAGCCCCTGGCAATGGGGGGGTCCCACGGTGGGACCTCCAGGCCTTCCATGAATATGGATTTTTCCCCGGGAAGAGCAGGAATTTGTAGCTCAGGGAGCTGTTTCTCCCTGCTGGGAGGGCAGCTGGCAGTGCTGGAGAACCCCTGGATTCCTGATTGCTTCCCCAGGGGATGCAAATCATCCCTGAGCATCCCTGGGAAGTTCCAGGAGGGATAATCCTTTGCACAAAGTAGCTCCTGCACCTTGTCCTGGGCTGTGGCACTGCAGGGATAACTGGGAATTGCTGGAAGAAAGGGTTAGATGGGGCAGGAAGGTTTATATCCCATCAGGGTTTTTTTTCCATAGTTGAGCATCTCTTCCTGGTGGGGAATGGGAGGTTCCAGCTGAGCAGGGAGGCAGCAGAGCCCACCTTTCCTTGCTCCTGGCTGCCCATCCTTCTCCTGGGAAGCTCCAGGCTCCTGAAACCCTGCCCTGGAACGTGGCAGGGAGAGACAAAGAGTGGCAGGTTCCAGTGCAAGGGCCCTGTGACCTCTCCCACTCATGTTTCATTCAGTAAAACATGATTAGATTCCGTTTACTGCTCTCTGCCTTAATCTTATTGTTCCGTGCATTAATATGATTAATTCTATTTGCTGCACAGTACAGAGCATTTAATGAATATTCAGGCTTTGTAAGCCGGGGAAGAAGATGCTCTTAGGCTGAAAATTACCCTGCTCATGGTTTAATTGTCCTTTTTATCGCTGTTTGTCCTTCTTTTTTTTTTTTGTTTGGGCACCTCTGGGGCAGAGAACCCCGTGTGGTGGCCACTGGTGTGTGCTCTGCACCCCAAGGGATGAGGTGCAGCAAAGCCTGTGGTGTGTGTGTGTGTGGGGGGAAAAACCAACCCTGAAGGTCACAAAATATTAATTTCTAATTGTGTTTGTCCTGCAAACACGTGTTGGCAGAATAAAAGACAGGTTTGTTTGCAGGAACACTCGGTACCTGTGATCCGAGGGGGGTTTTTTGAGAGGCTTGAGCTTGTGCAAATGAGCATAAAACAAGTGGCTGGAACTGAGAGAAGGGCTGGAATCTCAAGAGGACCTTCAGGATGGGACCCAAAATACAGGTGGCCACAGAGATTGGATGATGGTGGATAACACCTTTATTTGGCAGGAGAAGGAGATTTTATATACGTCAGATGATGTCACAGGTTGGAAAAAGTTGGATATTTGGGGTCCCCTTTGGAACACCATCTGTCTGCCTCATGGGGACACTGATTTTTCCCAGTTTGAGGAAGGATTTGGATGGATGTTGGTGGCAAAGATCCCTGACTTCACTTAAAGGTGCTTCCAGGAGGTGTCTCTGCCTTCCCACTGCGTTTTTCCCCTGTTCAGAACCCACCTCCTGTGCCAGGGGCTGAGGCTGTGCCCGTGCAGGGAGAGCCCTCCCTTTGCTCAGGAATTCACCACGGTGAGGGAGCTGCTGTTTTCATGTCAGGATGTGTCTGCCAGAGCTGATAATAGTCATGTTTTACACTGCTCACCCTTATCTGCAGCTTCAAAGGGAGCAGCACAGACACCTCGGGTGCCTTCAAAGCCCTCTCTCTGCTGGGCTTTCTGTGGGGGCCCATCCAGGAAGGTTTTCCTTCTATTTACAGGTTGTTCAAACCATGTAAGCCCTTGGTTTCCAGATGTCAGCTGCTTCACAAAATGTGTTTTAAACGATCTCTGCCTGCTGGGTTTTCTTCCCTGGCTCCTCTGCAGCTGCTCCCCGTGTGACAGCACGAGCTGCCTCCCCTGGCTTGGGTTTCCACAGCTCTCCTTGAAGTGCCAGAGGTGGAAGTCACAGCTGATAGATCCACTTCGGTGCTGAATTCATCTCTCTGGTGTTAAAATGATTTTTTTGGGGGGATGTCTGGGCCGCAGCAGAGGAAAATCTCAGTGTTTCAAAGATGAGGGAAGCACTGATGTGTGTTGTTGCAGTTCCTCTCTCCACCAGAGAGATGAAATAAAGTGTTGCCGCAGCCAGAGAGAACTGAGAACTCTTCAAGTTAAGAATCAGAATTGTGTTTTCAAAGCCAGGCCGTGGTATTTGTTCATCTTGGCATGCACAGATATCTGTGACCCCGCATGTCTTGGCAAATGTGATGGAGCACAAAAACACACGTGTATATATTTATTTAGATCGCCAAACTCCTCCATTTTCCAGCTCTGGTGCAGCCCTGGAGGCCTCTTGTCCTTGACTAACAACCTTCCAGTTAATGTGGAAAACACTGACTTCAGTCCCTGTTGTTTTCTTGCTGCTGCTTTAAAAGCTAAAGGTGGATCAGTGGATGAACAGGGGAGTGCAGAGACTGTTTCCCGTTCTGGATCCAGGAGCTGTTCCCAGGGGAGCTCCCAGGTTCCCACACAGACAGGGAATTGCCCTGGAGCAGCTGGAATGTGCTGGCACAGCCTCACCTGCCCGAGCTCTGGGTGGTGGAACCCAACCTGAGCATCCTCAGGGGAAGCTTTTCCTTCCAAGGCCTGGATGTTCCTTGAAGGAACTTTGTCCAGACCCTGGTTCTGAGCTCAGGGAGCAAGGAGGGGCTGTCAGGCAGGAATGTGAGTGATTTCTGTTGTGGGGAGGATAATAATGAATAATAATGAATAATTAATAATGACTAATAGTGAATAATAATGAATAATAATGAATTCCACCAGCTCTCTTATCAGTGCTTCCAAATCCAGCGTTTCTCCTCCTGCTGCCACTGCTGGCTCTTGGCACAGCCCCCCTTTTGTCTCACGTGCTGCTGGGCTCAGGCTGGGAGCTGATGGAGATCTGGGAACTAATAATCAGTTATTACATGCAGACACTTCATCTAAATATCTAAAACACACACTGATGTGAGCAGAGCCCAGATGGAAGGAGCTCGTGGCTCTGGATTCCCAGGGGAATGGGGGGAATGCTGCTCCTGGCAGGTCAGGATCTCTTCAGCCCCTGCTGGGTTTGGCTTTGACACCTTTGGCTGCTTCACAGTGTGGATGTTTTGATTCTTCTGCTCTCAGGGACCTTTCTGGTGGCTGGATTTGTGGTGGAGCTCAGGCAGGAGCCCAGGCCATCAGTAAATATTGGATGAGAGGCAAAATGTGTTGACAGTTTGTGCCTGTTGCCTGTTTTCCTGGCCACAATAAGCTGGAATTCTCACAGAATCATGGAATGCTTTGGGTTGTTCCACTCTCCCAGGTTGCTCCAACCTGCCCTTGGACACTTTCAGGGATGGATCAGCCACAGCTTCTCTGGGCAACCTGTGAACAGCAGTGACCTGAACACTTGCCCAGCCCTCTCCCTGCTTTTCCAGCAGTCCCCTTGATTTGAGAATTCCCACTTGGAGCACAGGGGAAAGACCCATCTGGTCCTGCTTTCCTTTCTCCCTTTGTCTTCCACCTCTACTCTCTAAATTAATTTTGTAGTCATCTTTTAAATGATGGAGCGGTTCAAATTAGCTCTTTTAGTCAGAATTACCTGCATTAAAAGATCTCCCTTTAAAAAAGAAAGGCATAAAAGTAATTAATTGCTTCAATTATTATAATGTGGCTTAGCTTGTGGTTTTCTGGTGGAAAAACCCAGGTTTTGATAAGTCAGCTGTTCTTAAAAGGGGGGAAAAAAATAGAAGTGCTTCAGGCTGGGAGTTGGCACGAAGGCAGTTTGAAATAAGGTTGTTCTCTGTGTAATGTAAGAGAATAAATTAACACCATTGATCCTGGAGCAGTGCCCTGTGCTCCAAACAGCCTGATGGGAAGGGGAGTGTTCAGAGAGGAGGGGTTTTTTTTGGTTTGTTTGTTTGTTTTCTTTTTTTCCTGCCCAGTCACAGATGCTTTGTTTAAAATTTAAAAACCAAAGGATATTTGCTCAAAGCCACTCTGGAATTTCTGGAGCCTGGAAAAAAAAAAAAATCAAAGGGAAGGGGGGAAAACTAAAGGAAAAGCTTGAAGGAGGTTTCTGAGCCGACCTGGGGCAGAGGGGTGGTGGATGTTGTGTGAGAGGTGCAGGACCCAGAGTGGTGGTGGGAGGGGAGACAGGTCAGCTTCCAATGATTCCATGATCTCTCTGGTCATATTCTCTTAAAAACCAGGAAATGCTGGAGCAGGAGGGTCTGGGAATTGCCCCCAGGGAACTCCAAAGCAGAAAGACCTCAAGTGGTCGTCATTTAGAAAATATTGATTTTTTTTTTTCCCCCCTCTCGGGCCTCTTCAGGAACTATGGATTTTTAGGATGAAATTAATATATTGGCATTTCTGTGGGCAGAATAAAATCCTCATTAAATTTTGCAAGCCTGGAAGATGTCTAAAACAGCTTGCAATTAAAATTCATTTCGAAGCAAGTTAGCAGAAGTTTTGTTAACGTTTAACATCTTTATGGGTGTCATTCATTGTAAATTTGAACTAATTGAGTCCAAAGGGACAAAATAATAGATTCTACATTTGCTGGGCATGCCAGGGCTTGCTTTGCTTTTGGCACTTTCCCCCTTTTCTTTGTGTGAGTTCTGATTTTAGGGAGTTGCCAGGAAAGTGACTGTTTTTGCTTTCGATGCCAAATTACCAAGACTCCATCTTCCCAAATCTCTGAGGGGCTGAAGCAAATCTCAGGGAAAAAGACTCACTGGTTTTCTCCACCGAGCCCGGGGGGTTTGCTGGTTTGAGCTGGGGAGGTTTCAAATTGGGGTTTTTAAATTTTTCCTCCTAAAGTTGAGTCAACTTGAGCTGTGAAAGTCTTTGGTTGGAGTGGAGGTTGTACCTTGGTGTTTCCTCGACTGAAACGTAAACCAATCTGAAATGTTTGGGATTGTGTGTTTTGTGTTTCTTATACTCTCCCTAAATATTTTTCCTGGGATCTTTGAGCAGTTTATGGGAAGCAGCGGGAAATATTTGTGAGTGTGTGGCCCAGAGCAGAACCTGAGCTCAGCAGGGCTTTTAAAACTTGCTGGGAGGTGTCAGAGTTTGCAGAGGTAGTGCTTTGCAAAATTCTTCCCAGCAAAGCCCCGTTGAACCAAAATTTAATCCAATCAAGGGAGAATTTCTGGCAGAGGCTCCGACCCTGCAACGCTGTGAACGAGGCAGGGCTGGGAATCGACTCTTAATGGCACTTTATTGATTGAGGGGGTAGAAAGTTCATCTAAACTGTGGGTAATTCTGGTCATTTCCTTGCAGCTCTGACTGCTGGGAGGCTGTAATTGCTGCACCAAGCTTTGACTTATAAACAGCAGCACTAATAACCCCGTTGATGTGTGGCTGCTCTCGCTGCAGGATCTCACGTGTCACACCCCTTGGCTCGAGTTTGGCACTGAGGTCCTGCCAGGGAGATGCTCAGATCCCTCTAAAACTGGTGGGATTTGTGGAATTCCAGCCTGGCAGCAGCCCAGGTGTTGTCTGGGTGCTCGTGCAGGTCCTGCCCGGGTCACTGGGACACCCCGGTGTCACCCCTCCCCTGGGGCAGGGCTTTGTTTCCCTCAGAACTTGGTTTCTCCAGCCTGCTGAGGTCCCTCAGGATGGCAACGTGCCCACCTGGTCCTTGAGCTGCTCCCAGAGCTCTGTGTTGCCTGCAGAGCTCTGTCCCATCACCCAGATCATCGAGGAAGGTGCCAAACCCTGTTGGCCCCTTGTGACCTGTGGTGTAAAATGGGATTTCTTTTCCCCACCAGGAATTGGGCTCAGTGTCTGCTGCCTTTCCCAGAATTCTGTCACAGTCTGCTTCGTTTCAGACTGGAACAAGTGTTTCAGGTTTTTTTATCCACTCAGACCACGGGGAATATGGGATGCTAGGGAAGAGAGGAGCAGTTGGCTCCGGTGACAGGATCACATCAGCTGAAGAGACTGAGCTGAAAAGGTGCAGATTGATCTGCTCTGAGGATCTGAGAGAGGAAGAGGAACTTAGAGCAGCAAAGGGCAGGTTTAAAAAGTAGGAAATAATAAAGTAAACCCCACTGGCAGCGCTTTCAGGAAGTCAAGAGCTTCTGCAGCTGGAAAGGCTTCACGTCGTGTTAAGGTCGCCCACAGAGGCTCCTTAAAAGGGACGTTTTGCCCTTGTGCAGTTCTTATTCTGCTGTCTTGGCAACTCTGATGTGTGCACTGAGGTGTTGGAGAGCTCTTCATCTTCCCGAGGAGTAACAAACACTGCCCGTGCTGGTCACTGC
>NW_021940628.1:3376667-3377636 GCF_001715985.3 Manacus vitellinus | reverse complement strand
AAGGGGGGCAGGACGTGCTGCCTCTCTGCAGTCTGTGCAGATGGGGGGAGTGCTCTGGAATGCTCAATCTGTGCCTTCCTCCTGCAGGATGGACTTAAAAGGCTCAAGCTGTTGCTCTCCCCACCACAGCCCTGGTGGCTTTTAGCGTCGGTAGCGTTGGTGTCTTTTTGGTCACGTTAAAAATCAAGCTGTGAACAAAAGCAGGTTATTGATTCTTTGAAACAGAAGGGTTCTTTGGCAGGCAGTTAATGAGCTCAGAACACTTCCAGTTTCTGATTTTTCGAAGGGTGTTGGAAGTTGTAACATCTCAGTTAACGCATGACAGGGAGCCTGCAAAGCCTCAAAGTCCTGGGGAATTAATCTGTTCCTGGCTAGCTGAGTGGGGTTTGGGGTGAGATCTCTGCCAGGTTTGGCTGCCCTGGATTTTCCCCAGAACCTTTTGGAGTGGCCATGAGCTGCTGGGAAGAGAGAAGAGAGAAGAGGGTCTCCCTCCAACAGACATTTCTTGCTGTTGGGCTCGGGCAGGATTTCCTGGGGTGACTCTCATCACCCCCAAACCAGCACCTTCAAAGGCTCAGCTCCTCAGTGCAGCATCTAGAAAGGATGGCAGTGGTCTGTTGGTGGCTTTGCTTTTGTTTTAGTCCCGACCTGTGGCAGTGACCTGTAAACACAGCTCCTCGTGGAGCAGCAGCACTGCAGGGAAAGGGCTGTTCAATAAATCTGCTGCTCCCAAGTGCTCCAGGGCTTCCTCCACTCCTGCTGGAGAACAGGAGCACCTTCTGCACACCCAGAGGGGAATTGCTGGGGTGAGGAGGGTGGAGCTGGGCGAGGGAGGTGGGATGAAGTGCCCTTGTTCCCGTGTTAACAAGAGGAAATATCTGCAGGTACAGTTCTCTGGATACCAGGAGGAGTGGGAGTGTAACATCACTGGTGCTTCATGCTTTTGGGCTTAGATTGCAGCTTTTATTT
>NW_021940628.1:3374562-3376163 GCF_001715985.3 Manacus vitellinus | reverse complement strand
AACTACAGTATGGAAAGCAGAGGAAGGAACCAACCCCAGGCCCCCAAGATACGTTCCCCCCATAATATCCGTATTTATTATGTACCTCCCTTCACCATCAGCTCTTCAAAGATCATTATTTCTTCACTGCTGCTGGAAGGCAGCTCCCAAACTGTTATTTTTCATTGTTAATGCTTTGCTCTAACAGTTCTTTTCATCTCTGGTCTGTGTACCATTAGTGTGAACACAGATCCAGGTGGATAACTACCAATTTCAAGTGCACTGCTTTGCAGCCCCTTCTGTTTCCTCTCACTGAAAGATTTTCCTGCTGCAGATAACTGGAATTTTATCGTGTGTTCAGGGCTGGCAGAGTTGTCCTCCAGCCTCTCAGGTTGTGTTTTCAGCTGAAGAGGCTGCTGGAAAGGGCCAGCCTGGGAGTTCTCTGGGGTGTGTGTGCTTGCAGAAGGTGCATGTTTGGAGGCAGTGCCACAGGAACTCGGGGCCATCACTCCTGGGCAGGCTGTGTGATGTGCTAAATTGAGTGGAACCCGTGTTCCAGCTTCCCCCAGCGTGGTCTTGCCTGAATGCCACTTGTTTATGAAGTTTGCAAGTTGAGGAGTGGAAGACACAAAGATTCTGTTAAAAATATAATTGGACAGGTAATATCTCGGGCCTTTTTGATGCCTCTTTAAGCACTTCAGATTTGTAATGTGCCAAAAATAGCAGTGCAGGCTGCTGTGGCCACTGCTGTGCAGCTGGGAATAGATTTTAATTGATGGCTCCTGTCAAGCCGTGCAGGCAGGAGAACCATTAAAGTGAGATTTCGTGTCCCTGCTCAGTTAAACACTCTGCTACCAAGTCAGAGCTGAGCTTTATTTTTAACTTAATATCATCAGCATTTGTACCAGGAGGTTCCTAGGGCCATATCCTGGGATTCTGGGGTCTCCAGCAGTGAGTGCTGCTGAGCACTGGCTCCGTCTGCTGGTTCAGTAGATGATGCTCAGGCCCTGCCAGAGTCCCACGTGTGGAATAAGGGGCAAGGCCAGCTTTGGAGTCCAGTTTATGGAGACTTTGTGAGCTGCAGAGTTGCCCTTGGAGCGTGGAGAGAAGGTGGCACTGACCTGGGGCACTGGGATGTGGGAATGGGCTGGGACTGTTCCCAAAGGGACCTGTGAGAGGGCTGTGGGCAGGAGGAGAAGCCTCTCTGGTGGAGTCTGGGTGCAGGTTCCTGTGGCAGTTTGGGATCTGAGCTTGGGCACCTTCCCAAGGCTTTTTCCAGGGAGTAGGATACTGTGTTTCCTGCACCCTCCTCCTGGGTTTGGAGCTGGAGCTGCCCACCAGTGCAGGGCAGCAGCAGGATTAGGTCTGTCTTCCCTTCCCTGTCTCCTCCAAGGCACGTCAGGCCAAGCAGGTCACCAGCCAAAGAGCCCTGGCAGAGGGGGAGCTCCTTCTGTTTCCCCCGAGGCACGTCTGCATTCCCTGTCACCTCTCCAGCTCCAGGACCTGCTGTCAGAGGAGACCAGAATTCCTCCTTTGCAGCAGGAGCACATTTTAACTCATGCTTTGGAGAAGAGGCAGAGAATCAGAGAATCCCAGAATCAGCTGGGTTGGAAGGGACCTCC
>NW_021940628.1:3367837-3372961 GCF_001715985.3 Manacus vitellinus | reverse complement strand
GGCTGTGCTGATGTCACAGTGTCGTGTTGACATGGGGGCTCAGGGCTGGATGGACACGGTTCCACACGGAACACGGGGGGGCAGTGCCACGGAACACGGGGGGGGCAGTTCCATGGGACACGGCTCCCAGGGCCCGTCAGGATAACCCAAATCTGCTTCCCGGAGCTCTGCTGGCTCAGGGCTTGTGCTGCTGTCACGGGGATGGGGATGGAATATCCCCTTGTTGGCTTGGGAAGGCAGTGCCCGGTGGAAGACTGGGCTGTGTGGTGGTGTCACTGTGCCACCCTGGCACACGGCTCCAGGGCCGGTCACCAGGGGCCACATTTCCTTCCTGTAACTCTGTTGGCTGAAGGGCTGTGCTGATGTCACGGCCGTGGTGGTGGAGCAGCTCTTTGACTTGGGGATGTGCTGCCAGCTGGATCACTGGGACGTGCAGAGGATGGTGGCACTGTGCCACCCTGGCTCCCAGAGCCCAGCAGTGTGAGCCAAGCCTGCTCTCACCCTGCTGCCTGAAGGCTCGTGGTGATGTCATTGCTGAGGAGATGTCATGGTTGTGGTGATGTCATGGTTGTGGTGATGTCATTGCTGTGGTGATGTCACTACTGTGATGATGTCATGGCTCTGGTGATATCATGATCATGGTGATGTCATGGCTGTGGTGATGTCACGGGTGTGGTGATGTCATGGCTGTGGTGATATCATGATCATGGTGCTGTCATTGCTGTGGTGATGTCATGGCTGTGGTGATGTCATTGCTGTGGTGATGTCACTGCTGTGGTGATGTCACTGTTGTGGTGATGTCACTGCTGTGATGATGTCACGGCTCTGGTGATATCATGATCATGGTGATGTCATGGCTGTGGTGATGTCACGGGTGTGGTGATGTCATGGTTGTGGTGATGTCATTGCTGTGGTGATATCATGGCTGTGGTGATGTCACTGTCATGGTGATGTCACTGCTGTGATGATGTCATGGCTCTGGTGATATCATGATCATGGTGATGTCACTGCTGTGATGATGTCACGGCTCTGGTGATATCATGATCATGGTGATGTCATGGCTGTGGTGATGTCCTGGCCCTGTTCCTCCCCCAGCACTGGGGCTCAGCTCCATTTCTCACACATTTATCCCCACCCCAACCCTGTAACCCCCAAGGAGGGAAGTGGCTGCCTCTGGTTTTTTGTCACGGTGAAATGTGGAGCCGCCGTTGGCTGCTGAGAGGTGGCAGCTCATAATGTGAGAATGGTTTAGTAGCAGCCCTAAAAATAATTGTATGTGGCAGCTGTTTCTTGGTTCCTGTCAGGATAACTGCTGGTAGTTAAATCCACAGCCCTTGGACTACATGGCTAATTTATTTGGGTGGACTTTTCATTAATTTGAAAGGTTCTGGGCGTTTGAAAGCTTTCACTAATTACATTTTAGGCGATGAAAATGTGAAAAGGTTCTGCAGGTTTGTCTGGGAATAAAAGAAATTCCCTGTGTTTTGTTTGCTTGTTTTGAAGAGGTGAAATCAGTCGTTCCCAGGAAAAGGGTGAGCTTGGCTGTCCCTGTCAGAATTCTTGTGACTGAGAACAGGACTATGAATAAAACAAATTGAAATTTTGACCACTCATTCTAAGTACAAGGTGATTTATTGAAGTTCCCAGCAGTGTTAAATATTCATATGTAGCGGGTTGCATAAGTATTAAATTATGAAACAGCCCCTACTTCTGGAGAACTCTCCTCTCTCTGAAAGGTAAAGGATGGGAGAACAGAAGCCTTGGAAGTAGGGAGTCATCCCTGTATTGCACATGGATAACTTTTTAATGGCATCATTCCAAATTCCAGTGCAATCAGGACCTGTGGCATTGCTGGGCTGGCTCATGGTGGCCCAGAGGGGCAGTGGCTCATCAGGCTGGGCAAAAGCTCATGGACAGAACGTGCTGGTGTTTTCCTGCTCCCCTCTCCCCCTCTCCTGTTTACTCTGGGTGGTTTTGCAGTGCCCTCACACTGGGAAATAAAAGTGGAGCAGCCCCAGCCCTGTGCAGAACCAGGGGCTCCCTCCTTTCAGAGGCTCATTTGCATTCCATTTCTCTCTCCCACTCTCCCTTCCCTTGTTTCTTTTGCTCTCCAAAGAGAACCTGCACCGGTGATTATTCTGGGGCAATGAAATAATTTCATTACAGCAGTCAGAGGTCTCTTCAGCAGGTGCTTTATTATCTCAATAATTCAGCCTAAGAGACTTTTCAGACTCCCCAATTCCCAGAGTTCAGGGGAGCTACACACAGAACTCTTTTCACTCTTACCCTGATTTGTTTTATTTAGCCTCGTTTTTTCCTCGTGTTCTTTCCAGATCTTCCCCAGGAATTGTATTTAAATGTGGAATTGATGATGTTCAGTCAAATTGCCTGGAGGAGTGCATTGTGTTAAAATGCACATAAAGCCGGCGCGTGTCCCACTTGGGTTGGGTCATTTATAAAATTCACTTTGAATTGAGGCCATTTATCTGAGCTCAGCACAATGTTTGCTCATGTCCCTGAATTACCTACATATTTCATCAAAATAGGTCAACTGGGTTCAGGTAAATCTGGGATAGAAGAGCTGGAATAAACACAGGTCAGTGCTGGGGTGGGGACACAGCCATCGATCTTGTCCCAGCACTGGGAGGTGTTGGGAGGGTTTAACAGCCCTCCACCTCCGTGGGGCTCTGCAGGCAGATACACCACGAGAAAGCAGCTTTATTACTCCAACTTCCTCTCCAGCAGAGGATTTTCAGGTGGAACAACATGAATTGTTAAGGACAAATCATTTGTGGGGAGCAGAGACCGAGTTCAGACACGCCAAGAGCAGGCAAAGCTCTTCCTGTGGCTGCTGATCTTCTCTCTGGTGTTTGGTTTATCATGTGAATATATATAATTGTTCATTGAAATTGTTCATTGAAGGGGATTTTTGTCTATTTTTCTAATTGAGATCCTTCTCAATGTCATCACCTTGTCTGGGCAAACGTGTCCTGAGGCTGCAAAGACCTGACTGTGAGGGAAAGATTTTTGCAACAGGAGATAATTTGTGGAACTGTTTGGGTTTCCAGGGAAAAGTGGAATCTCTAAATATTATATTTCTAGTATTTGACTTTTTTTTTAAAAAAAATTCAGCCTGTTATTGAGGGGGTCACCAAGTAATCTCTGCAGCATTTGAAACGGGGAGCTTTTATTGTTTCTTTAAAAAACTGAGAGTGAAAACAGCCCCTTGACAGAAGCATCAAGACACACATATACAAAAAAAAAAAAAGAGCAGGAAGATGAGAAAAATGTCACTGCTCGTAATGATGTTAATTAGAAGGTAAATGAGTGTTGGCATTTGTCAGCTGAGCTGAAGGGATCAGTGTGAAGGTGTGTGGGATCTGTGTGGAATCTCCTGGAGGGAGAAGTTATGGAATGTCTGAGAGCTTCAGAGGGAAGAAAGGAGGTGTTTTCTGTCCCTGTTGGTTCCCATAATTACACACTGTGAGTCCAGAGATACTTCTAAAAGCTGCATCTCTTGGACTCTTCCTTGGCCTGATTTGGGATCACAGGAAAAGGTCTCAACACGCTGATGGGACCTTAAAAATCACCAGGTAATTAGGATATATTGCCTTTTCTAACCTGTGGTGAATATTTGGCATTTGTTACAGACAGAGGGACTCTCAGGTGCCCAGAGCTGAGGTTTGGGATGAGAACTGCTCCCTTTTTGGCCGAGGGGTGAACGTGGGTCCTTTTGGCCAAATCCTGGTGCCTGAGCTGGTTTTGTAGTGGCAGATGTTGGTGCCTTCCTCGTGCACAGAAGTGAGCAAAGCAAATGGGAATAAAACCATGGAACCATGGGATGGTTTGGGCTGGAAGACCTGGAAAATCTCAGGACACGTTCTTGCCACTTCTGTTGTTTCCTTGCTTTGTTAAGCTGAGGTGCTTTGCTTTCCCTCCCTTCCTTGAGAGCCTCAGCCATTGTCATCTTCCTGCAATTCCAGAGCCTGGGAGACTGGAGTTTTGGCTTTTGGAAGCTGGAGTGAGGAGTGCTTACCCTCAGCAGTGAAATCATGCCCTGCCATCCCTGCCTTGGCTCATCCCCGTTTGGTTTTCCCAGGGAAAACTTTATTCCTATTTTTTTTTCCCCAGTCTCCTTTTTCCTGCCATGGAGTCAGGGCTCAGGCTCAGGGCTCAGGGCTCAGGGAGGGCTCCTTGCAGCTGCAGAGGGGCTGTCCAGCCAGGGGGGAAGGGGGTTAAACAGCTTTAGGACCTCAGGCTGCCAGGCTCTCCAGGGGCAGAGTGCCAGGGCTGCTGCAATGCACCAGCTCCTGGTGCAGGAAAATCCTCCCTCTGGAGGTGCCTTGTCCTTGACCCACAAACCCCTCACAGAAACCCCTTTGCAAGCCCTGGGAAGTTGGTGCTTCCAATCCCTTGTCCTTTTCCCCCTTTATTGTCCCAGCTGGAAGGTGCCCAGGAGGGGAATGGTCTCTCCTGTGCCCAAAGGTGTCAGGTCTTCTGCTGCCTGTCAGAAACTCTTCCCTGTCCCTACAATTCACACCGTGTTGCCTTTTATTTCTGACCCTTTTTAATATGAGTAGTTACTCCTGTTTTCCCCTTTAATGCAATTATCCCATACTTTGCCTGTTCTATATTCCAGGCAGCTGACAAGCCTGTTCAGCCATTACATGGCATTAAATGAAGTAATTGCAATATTAGGTTCTTTCTCCCCGTGCCATAAAAAAATGCTATTACAGAGTAAGTGCAGGAAACCGCCTGGAGAATTGGGTTTTTAGGCTGAAAGCTCTGCAGGCACATTTTATAGTTATTGACCACCCTGGGGTGACTGGGACAAGGGAGCAAGGGCATTCCTGGGATTTTTGGGGGGGATTGAAGGCAGGAGTGGCTTCACGTGGAGTGGGGGGGAGCTGTTGACTTCAGTGAGAATGAAACAGTGAGAATGAAATGCCCTGGAGAACTGGGGGCACATCTGGAGTGCTGTGTCCAGATGTGGAGCTCCTGGAGCAGGTCCAGGGGAGGGATGAAGGGGTACAAAGGGCTGGAGCATCTCTGGGAGCAGCAAAGGCTGAGGGAGCTGGGGCTGTTCAGCCTCCAGAGCAGAGCCTGAGAGGGGCCCTCCCCAGG
>NW_021940628.1:3317636-3367569 GCF_001715985.3 Manacus vitellinus | reverse complement strand
ATGACCCTGCTGGAGCAGGGAGGTGGCACCAGCTGAGCCACTGTGGTCCCTCCCATCCTGACCCATCCTGGGATTCTGTGATTCCTCTCCCCCACATGGGTATATTTGGCTGATCCCCACGTGAAGGTTTTATAAAGCTCTTTCCCCTTTCTCCCCTGGGGTCACTCCTGGGAAGATCCTTTTCCTGCATTCCCTCGGTGGTGTCCCCAAGGACATCATCTCACCAGGTTATCATGGTTTTAAACAGCTCAGGGCTGTCCCCTGTTCTCTCTTGGGGCTGGGAATATAAAAAACTGCTAAAATTTGTTGGGATAATGCAAAGTGATGGTTTGAGTGTCATCATGGCATCGTGGCCCTGGGGCTGTCTGGGCTCACACCACCTGTCCCTCGTCACCTCATCACAGCTCTGGGGGGCTGCAAAAATCAAAAACCAGGCTGCCAAGCCCTGTGTGAGTGAGGGGAAGGGCTCTGGGGGACCTGCAGGGCAGTTTGTTCCAGGGGGATCACTGGAATGCTGTGTGGAAGTGCTGAAGTGCTGCCAGGCCCCAGATAAGACTCCAGTGGGTGAGATAACAAAGGTTCAAGGAGGGCTGATCTCGGGGATGTTTCTTGACAGCAGCTGTGCTGGGATTGAATGTGCTGCCTGTTTTTCCTTGATAGTGAGGTCACCTGCCTCTCCCTCCCCCCTGTGGGCTGTGCTTTGTACTTTGGTCGTGTTTGTCAACGGGGCAGACAAAAATGCCACCTTGATTTTGGGTTTGTCACGGGGGTTTTCATGAGAGCGTCCTCCTGGGGGGTGTAATTGAATCTCCTGCCTGGAAAAATCCATTCTTGCTCGTCCTGATTGATAATTTGAACTGTGACACAGCAAATAGGAAATGACTCAGCTGCACTTTATGATGGAGTTAGCATAATGAAGGGTGAGAGATGCCAACAGGTAGAGGAAGCTGCTCAGGCTTTTTGCAGCTGATGAACAACTGTGACAGTATTTTGTGATTTTCTTATGCTGATTTTCTCCCAAATCTTAACAGGATTAATTCATGAGAACTGCCCTCTCTGTAGGGCCTTCACCTCCAGTTGGCCAGGGCTCCACAAAATGATGCCATTTTTTGTTTTAACAAAAGAAAAGCTGCCTAGAGGAGGAAGGCCTGCAGCAGGTCAGGTTTGGGACAGGAATTTGTAGGGCAGAGCAGGGTCTTCTGTAAAATGAACATCCTTGTGGGCTTGGGGCACTGTTTCAGGAGTACAGATGAAATCTTTGGGTACAGAAGGAGACGTGGGATTGTTGATTGCAGGAAAAGAACCGAAATTCTCACTTGGAAGGCAAGCAAAGCTGTCAGTCTCTGCTGGGTTTGTCTGGCACGGCGATAGCTCGGTACCTGGGGAAATCACTGCCTTGGGTCCCTGTCTGGGAGGGCGTGTTTGTGCAGCTGAAAATAGACAGTGAGGGGTTTGGTGGATGGGGGAATTGCTGCCTGGAGTCTGGCTGTGCCTGGGGTGTGCAGGGGCTCAGAAATCCAGGCATGGGCTGAGCTGGATCTTCCCAGGCTCCCCAGTAACCCACCCTGATCTCCCCATCCCAGGGGGCAGTGCCACAGCCCAGCTGCCCCCAGAGCTCCCTGGGGGATGTTTGGGGGTAACTCCTGCAGGAATTCCTGTTGGAATGTGCCACCTGCTCATCCTTCCCCTCCCTCCCTCCCGTGGGACCTGGGTGGGTCTCTGGGTGGGCTGGTTTTGCTGGGATTCAGGGCAGAGCTGAGCTGTTGGTTGGCACAAAGGAGTATTTCTGCAACCTGTGGCTGCTGTCCCTGGGCTGTCCAGGCAGGTCCCTGGGCTGTCCAGGCAGGTCCCAGGCAGGAGAAGGTGCTGCACCCCTGGATTCTCTGGGGGTGCCACGTTGTCGTGCTCCTGGCAGAAGGTCTCTGCTCTCTGCAGTCAGAGCCTCAGCAGCATCCCCAGCACAGGCTCTGTGCACTCTCAGTCCAGTCCTTCTCCCCCCCACATCCCTGGGAACACTGGTTTCCCTGGGAACACTGCTTTCCCTGGGGAATTACCCCGGAGGGCTCGAGGGCAGCCAGGTCTTTTCAGAACTAATAATTTTTAATTCTCATTACGGGTGACGGGATTAATTCAGACATAAGGCAACGTTTAGTCAACCTTGGCACGTGTCCTGTGGAGCTCTCAGCCATTCCCAGGAGTCAGAGAATCATGGAATGGTTTGGGTTGGAAGGGACATTAAGGCCCATCCAGTCCCACCCCCTGCCATGGATGGGGACACCTCCCACTATCCCAGGTTGCTCCAACCTGGCCTTGGGCACTTCCAGGGATCCAGGGGCAGTCACAGCTTCTCTGGGAAATTTGTGCTCTGTGCTCTGGGAATGTCCTGGAGGAAGAGGCAAAGTGAGGAGTGTGGAAGCAGCTGAGGGAGACTTTTGTCCCCGCTTTGCCCTGGGTTGTCCTGTTCATTCCCAGTGATTCCTGGTGTTCATTCCCAACAATTACTGGTGCTCATTCCCAATGATTCCTGGTGCTCATTCCCAGTGATTCCTGGTGGTCATTCCCAACAATTACTGGTGCTCATTCCCAATGATTCCTGGTGCTCATTCCTAATGATTCCTGGTGTTCATTCCCAACAATTACTGGTGCTCAGGCAAGTTTCCAGAAGGTTCTACTCCTGTCCATGGAGCAGGGTGGTTCACCCATTCCCTGGAGGAGCATCCCACAGCCACATCCCAGGGGAGGGTCCCTCTCCAAAGCCTCTTTCCCTGCTGTCCCTGGGTGTGTTTTATCCTGGGACTCTCTGTCAGGTAAGAAATGCATCCCCCAGGGTTTGGAGTCTTTTATGTCCTGGTGCTGTAAGACTTTGGGAAAAAGAATGGCTGTTCTCCCAGACAGACAGCAGCTGTTCCTGGCAGAGCCTGCCCTGGGATTTGTGCCAATTAAAGCTCTGTTACTCCCTCTGTCCAACTCCACAACAGGCACCAGCTCAATCCATTGATATTAAGCAGACAGCATGAAACAACCTAAATTAACAAATCCTCCTCCCTCCCCCCCAAACTCGGGGCTGAGCAAAGTGTTTTATGAACACTGAGCTGCTTTCCCAGGCCCTGCAGGGCTGGGCTGGATATTCTGTACATTAAAAGCCTCCTGGGATTTATTGGGTTTCTCCCACTCCACACTCTGCTCCGATCCATTTGTGTGACCTTGACTGATTCCCTGCCTCCTTCCCTGGGCTCTTCAGTGGGAGATGGAAGTTTTTGGGGATGTGTCACTGCCTGAGCTCACTGTGCTGAGGGGAACCTGCCACCAGATCCTCAGAAACAGCAGTTCTAGAATCAAACAGGGCTTTGGCTTGGGAGGGACCTTAAAGCCCACCCAGTGCCACCCCCTGCCATGGGCAGGGACACTTCCCACTATCCCAGATTGCTCCATCCTGGCCTTGGACATATAATTTATTTACTTGCATCAAATTCCGGGAATTCTCTCAAGAACAAACCGTTTTGTTGCAGCAGCCCCTTGAAAATGGATTTTTGTGACTAATTCACCACAAGTGATAAGGACAGGCTCGTTCTGTGCTCCTCTGCTCCAATGATTCAGTTGCCTGATAAGTAAATATGATCTTGCAAACATCTTTTCAGAATGGTTTCCTTAACAGGAGGAGCCAAAGCCATTCATGTTGGGCTGGGAAAAGCTGTGTTGGGGTGAAAACAGGTTTTATTTCTCCTGTAGCTTCATTGTCTGGATGTTCCTGAAGGTCCTTTCTTGTCTCTGCTGCTGGTTACAGTCAAGTTCTGGTGTAGTTTATCAGGAAATGAAATCTCAGAGCTTTCTGTGCAATTTAAGCAGGTGATTCCTTTCCTTTTCCTTTTCTTTTTCCTTTTCCTTTTCCAAAGAGTCAGTGAGGACAAGGTGGAATTCAGGGCAGAGCTGAGCCTCTTGCAGTGCAATGTGTTGCTTTAGCTGGGAGCTGGCACCTCTCAGGGGGTTTGATATCCTGGCACAATCAGTATTTGGTGCTTTGCAGTCGTGTAAAATGACAGTGTCAGAGCAAGTTAAGGACCTGCTTCGTTAGGAGACATTTCCCTGCCATAATCCCATATATTCTCCTTCTGGAGACACCTCAGGAATTGCCAGGGGGACCATTCTGCCCAAACTGCTGCTCCTTCAACATCAGCATTATGGAATCTTTGCTCCCTCATGAAAATTCCTCTCGGTGATCCCACAGCTGAGCTGGGTTTGCTGCCTGTTTTTTATTTATTAGCACAAGTCAGCAGCAGCATCACTGCCCTTCCCAAGGGGAGGAGGGAGCTCTGGGCAATCCAGGCTGGTGGAAGGTGTCCCTGCACATGGCAGGGGGTGGAACGAGATCTTCAAGGTCCTTTTCAACCCAAACCACTCTGGGATTCTGCAAAAAAACTTGATTTTGGTGAGGGCAGATTGGTAGACTTGTGGGAGAAGGGAGGAAGGACTGGGATGAGAGGAGGGATGAGAAAAGGGATGAGAGAAGGGAGGAAGGACTGGGATGAGGGAAGGGAGGAAGGACTGGGATGAGAGAAGCCTTCGTGCCTGGTGCTCTCTGCAGCTGAGCTGGGTCACTGATGCCCTGACAGGGCTGCTGCACTTGCTGGCTTTGATAAACTCCTGAAATGCTCAGCTTTAACACCCTGCACTGCTCTACCCCCCAGTCCTGCTCTCTGGGTTGGTGCAGTTCTGGACCTGGGAAAAAAAAACGGGACAGAAATATTTTCCATCCCATCTGAAGCACAAGAACAAATAACTCAGCGTGTGGGGATGGTTTTTGCAGCACAAGGTCTCACCCCAGGCCTGTCTGGACTTGTGAGCAGATGGCAGAGGAGAGCAGAGCCCTGGGCTGGGGCCATGGGGCTCCTTGGCTCACCTTGGGGAGAATTCTGGGGAATTCTGGGCTGACCTGCTCCGTGTGGAACAGGAGATTTCCCGAGGGGCTGCCTGGGAAGATGCACTGCTCCCAGCCTGGGCTTCTGGGAACTCTGCCTGGCTTTGGTTCCACTTCTGCCCCATCCCAAGCACCTTGATCAGAGCAGAGGAGTATCAGGAATTAACAAGGTAAACATGCTCCAATCCTGATCTGGATCTTTTTCTCCTCCAATTCTGCTCCTTTTTGAATTTGAGCCAATATTTGACTCAACACTGGATTTCCTGCCTTTTGTAGCTCCCACTCAGAGCCCTAATAATGTTTGATCTCTTTCTCTTTTCTCTGAAGTTCAATGCACAGGACATGGATTTTTCAGTGTGATGAATCTTCAGGGAGGCCTCATTTACTGACGCTGCTGAAATGACCTTGGAGAGTCGTTTCATTATTTTTTTTTTGGCCTCCCACTGCCCCTGTGCAGCAATTAATTATTAATGATTTGTGCTGGAGACAGAGGCTTTTGCACTTTTTACAGGAAGGGGAAGCAGGGATTCCTGGAAGACACAGGGCTGCTGTGGGCTGGGTTCTGCTGGTGCTGTGCCCCAGGGATGTGTGGATTTAGTTCCATTTGCTGTTGTTAATCGTGGTTCTTGCCATACCTGTGTTGTTGCCCTCTCAGGTTGGAGTTCAGGGACAAAGCAGCTTCTGGGACTTGGCTCAAAGCCACCTCAGGAACAAGCTGTGAACAGTCCTGGGCTGTGAGGGCAGAGCCCAGAGGAGGAGACAGGACAGTCTGAGCCCGGGTCTGGTGGGAACGTGGTGCAGGTCCAGCCTGGCCCCCAATTGTCACCTCAGCTGAGGGTCCTGCATTATTAATGTGACATTGGCCAGGCAGGGGGAGGCAGGATCAGTTCAGTCCCTTCTGAGCAGGCAGAGCAGAGCTGAGGTGACCTGACTGTGCTCCAGATCCCAGAGGGAACAACTCGTGTGCCCGGTGAGCTGGAAAACAGGGAGGCTGCAGCTCCAGTTTGTCTCTCCCGGCTCCTTGGGCTCTCCCTGCAGAATTCTGAGCCTTGTGGGAACATCCCCCAGCCTAATTTATTTATTAATTGCCTAATCTGGCAATAAAAAGTCCCGAGTTTGATGGAACTTCAGTGCATTGTTAGGCTGACAAAGCCTGTCTGTGCAGGGAGGGATGGGGGTTATTTATCTGCTAATAAATACAGGCTGTCCTGTCATAAATACAGTTATCAGCACATCTACCTCTGCCTGCTCGGGGAAAACAATCTCTGTGGCACTGATAGGGAGGCAGGAAGGGTTCAGAGGAAATGATAATAGAGCTGTAGCCCAGATCTGGGGGGGAGATTTGCCAGGCAGCATCAGGGAGCTCCAACTGCATTAATTGCATTAAACATTCTTCTGTTGGCTTCAATTAGGGTTTGTTTGCTCTTGAATGGAATAAATATAATCACATTTGTTACCTTTTTGTTTGGAGCCAAATGCTGTTTTTCCACTGTAAAAGTACATTCTTAAAAGCAAAGTATTTGCCTCCACACGAGCTCTTTGCTCCTTCTATATCCAACATATTGCATATGTGTGTATATGTGGGTAGTGCCCTGTCTGTGTGCATTAAATAGAAGAAGAAATCATCTCTTTTGGGTGGGTGTGTGCCTAAATAACTGTTAAATGGGAAAAGAATTCCTCAGAGTCCTTTTTTTACCTGTTGAATTGCTCAGTTGTGACAGTCTCAGAAATGCCTGTGGACTTGTTGAATCACTTTTCATTAAAGTGACTGTGATTAATCCAGGATAGGGATCCAAGAAAATTCAGACTGAAGTAATTTTGAAACGTTTCAAAGGTTAAGGAAAACAGCAGAGAAATTACTTTGTCAGGTCCCCTGTACAGTGGAAATTAGTTTGGCTTTGTCTCCATTTGAGCTTCATTGCCCCAAATCAGCCAAGGATTTGGTTTATGCTCCTTTAAGGATGAGCTGGGGGAAATGTCACATAAAAAATGAAGAATTAAGAACTTCAGTGTAAAGGTTCCTGCTAGGAGAAAAAAAAAAAAACAGGGTATTGATTTGGTTCTAGCCAGCAAATTCATCTGGGAGAGTAATTAAATTTGATGTCAATGACTGAAGTTTTGCTGCTGCGTGGAAACACTTTCATGTTTTGATGGAATGCAGAAAAAAAAAAAAGAAGGAAAAGGGAGAGAGAAAGCAAACTGTGAGTGATGAATGAATGTGATTTCCCTCCTAGCACCAGGCTCTGGAAGGAGCAGAGAGAGGGATCCCTGGAACTGGGAGGCTCTGGGAGGGATTTGTTGAGGTCTGTTATTAACAGATGAGTGAAGTGCACTGAGAGGAAACAAGAAGGTGCCTTGGAGGCCAAAGGGGCTGTGCCCCCCTGGCACCAGGAGAGGGATTTACCCTGAAACCTCAGCCTGGGATTAAGGCTGAGATAGAGTCCAAACCAGCAGAGTTGTTTCATTTTCAGCTCTGGTGGCACCTGCTGGGTTTTGAGCAGAGCTCTCCTGTTCTGGCACTTCCAGGGACCAGGAGCTGCTCTGCTTTCACCCCATTCCCTGGAATCTGCAGGGTGGTGGGATGAACACACACCAAGAAGTTTTCCCACACTTGCATTTCTAAAATAACTCATCCTCTTAAGGACATTTTTATCCCTTTTGGGAGATGAGGAGTTCCCTGCTCCTCCTCCTGCAGGAAACCAGCTGCTGGGAACCTGTCCCAGGAGCCCCACTGGGGGGATCTGAAAAATGTGGTGCTGAAGGAAGGCACCTGGAAGCTCCTTGTCATTGTTCAGTGTTTTTCCCAGGATTCTCCACAGTCAGGAATCCCTGGGGATTCACACATCACACCCCAATGCCTTCCAAGGGGTGATGTGGGATCTCCCTCTGCATTTCCTGAGTGAATTCCAGCCCCTGGCCCAGAGTTAAGATGCAGGTGTGTTCTTTCCATCCCTACAGCATTAAAAGGGGGAACAATAACTTTAATCTAATTATTCATTTCCCTTGTAAGAGTCCATTGTGATGAGATGTCTCTGGCGACCGAAAAATGAGGTCTAGAGGTGCTTAAGTGTATTTTGTTTAAGAGAGTAAGACAAGCTCAAATAAGATGTTCAGAATTAATGGTACAGCTCTCCTGATAATTCGAGGAGAGGTTTGGATGAAAAAAGTTAAAAATACAGGTGAAGTGAATCCTAATAGGTGGAGATATAACAGAGCTGCTGCAATCTGTCCCTGAGATGCACTGAAAGGGAAATTAAGCTCTGAATAGTTGGGCTGGTTCAGGGCAATAAAGGCTGGGAGGGAATGGGAGGCTCTGGCAGGGGTTGGGTGAGCTGAGCAGCTCCAGGCTGTGTCTCAGGGAATCAGGGATGGCTTGGGTTAGAAGGGGAGTTGAAGATCACCCAGTGCCACCCCCTGCCAGGGGCAGGGACACCTTCCACAGGCCCAGGTTGCTCCAAGCCCACCCAACCTGGCCTTGGGCACTCCCAGGGATGGGTGATCCTGGTTCTCTTGTTCTGCCAAGGCTCCAGGAGGGATTTGCTCCTCAAATCTCCTGCTGACTGGCCCTGACAGGGACCAGGGGGCTTTCTGTGACTCCCCTCTCCTGGAATCTCTCCTCCTCCTCTCCCACTGACTGCAGAGGGTCTCCTTTCCAGCCAGAGCAGGAGGAGGAGGAGCTGAGCTCTGGGAAGCTGCAGGATCAGAGAGGTTCACCCTAAATGTGTGTTGGAGGCTCCAGGAGGACCCAGGGCATGTCCCAGCCTGGCTGGGGGGAGTGATGAGCAGCAGTTGGAGATCCCTGTGCCACAGGGATGCTGAGAGAGAGGTTCAGTGAACAGAGGGATTAAATTGAACAAACAAGATTAGTTCAGGGGGCAAAAAAAGATCAAATGTGCCCAGTGATGATTTTCATCTCTTATTTGGGCTCACTGGGGCTGGTGTTCAGCTGCAGCCCAGCTCTGGGCAGCTCCAGGGCACAGAAATGCCTCCAGGTTTGTGCTTAAATCCATCATCCCCACTTGATATAATGGGATTTCAGGTGGAATTCTCACCTTGAGTTGACTCCCTGCTCTCCTGCATCCACCCCAGGAACTGCTCCTTGGATTTGGGGCCTTGGAGAAGCAGCACAGCCAAATTCCAGGGTGGTTCAAATTGGATCTTGTGTCTGCAAACACCTCCTTCCTCTCTTCCAGTGCTTCCAGCTCACTTTGTGACATTTTATTGATTTTTTTTCCCTTCCCCTCTTTCTTGCTCTCCACAAATTAAAGCAGGAATTGGGATTGTAAATAGATAATGGGATGTGAATGCAGAGCAATCAGTGCCATCCATGTACAGAAATACTAATTGTGCCAGGGGAGGGATGGCTGAGTGAATGGGATAAATATTTCATGCCTGCCTTCCATGGGAAATACAAGGGCAAGAAAAGAAATGAAGAAAAATAGTTGTGAAAGCCACACTTGGGTGTTTTTCCTCAAAAGAGGAGTTTTGATGCCATTAACCTCTCTGTGTTCTGCAATAAAGGAGCTGGAGGAGCTGTGTTTAATGGGGAGGCTTCAAAAAATAAACCCTCAACACCTCAGTGCTCTGATTAAAAACACAGCTGGGAAGGATTTGGGATAAAATCAGTTGTTTGAGAGATGCATTTTTGTCCCCAGCAGTGCTCAAGGGGGGCGTTGGGGACAGGAGGTGACAGCAAAGTCCAACTCTTGGAGGGGCAAGAGCAGAATTTTGAACTCCTGCTGGTCAGTGAGGTTGGAAAAGACCTCCAAGATCATCAAGAGTGAAATAGAGCTTTAACTCCCTTCCAGCCCAAACCCACACCAGGCTGGGGGGCTGTGCTGGTCCCACGTGTCCTGGGGATGGACAAGGGGACAGATGGACACAGAGGGGCTGGAAGAGTTTTTCAGCTTGTTAATGGACTTTAAAAACCAAGAAAGTAAAAATAAAAGCTTGGAATCCTGAGGAATCCAAGGTAAAAGGGTGGGTTACTAATCCTCAGGCTGCTGAATCCACCTCTCAAGGATGTGGATATTAAAAAAAAAAAACCCAAAACAAAACTAGGGATGGAGGACAGGAGAAGTTCTGCCTCATCCAGGCAGGTTTAGTTTATTGTTCTCTTATTTTTTTTAATATCACTCCATCAAATTACTTGTCTCACCACGGTTATGAAAGTTAAAATTTGGCTCTGCATACCCAGAGATTGTTTTATGAGAAGTTGTGACTGTTGATTCAGAATGAATAATAAAATGGCCTTTGGGGGGCTGAGAGGATGAAGTTTTAAGCCTGTTGTCATAACAACCAGACACAGGAACTTCCTCACAATTGGGTTTTTTGGCATCCCCGTGTTTGATCCGGGCCCCAAATCTGTTGGTTTGAAGTTCAGTTATTTGAGAAAAGTTTCCAATTCAGTCAGTCCAGCTGTCTTTTGAGTCCTCCCAAGGATGGCAAAAAGCCACAGAGAACCCATTTCTGGAACACCTCGTGCTTCCAAAAGGGCTGAAAAATGGAAATAATCGATAGAGAAATGATGGAGAACAACCTGAAAAGAGATTTTTGGAGTGTAAAGGATGTTTCCAGTCACGCTGCTCACTGGGCAGGACTCAGGCAGTGGATAATCCAGGGTTTAGTCTGTACTGTAGGTGGCAGAGATGCATTAGTTATGCACAGTAATCAGCCCTGCAAGTTCATTAACAGAGTTGCAGTCCCTCTGCCATTAATAAATCCTCTGCCAAGGGACACCCTGGATCCCCCTGTTTGCCAGAGGTCACCTCTGGAAGGGCTGGTTGGGCTCTAAAAATGCCTCCTGGGTGTCAGGTCTGCTGTTAAAAATGTGTGTCACCAGCTCTGAGTGACCCTTGGGGATGATGGAGATTTCCAGGGTCCTTTTACCTTCATCTAAAAAAAAAAAATAAAAAAGGCATTGGAATGCCAACAGTTTTTAAATAAATGAGAGCTGATGATTAAAATAATTTGGAATTGCCATGGGCAATGTCCCCTTTATGTGGCTCAGTCCAAGTGCTGTGATTGGAATGTTGTCCCAGACAAAGACAACTCAGCCAGGAATGATGAGCTGGAGTTTACTAAAGCAAAACCAGCATTGTATTTTAAGAGAAAATACAAATATAAAGAGGTCTGAAGGGCTGGGGAGCTTTCCACCTTGTTTGATGGCCATGATCTCACCCAGGTCGGGGTGGATCATAAATCACTTCTCCTTGCTGGCAATTTAGAGGGAAAAAATCAAATGGTTCTTGCACTCCTTCCTGCTCCTCAGTGGAGACAAACAGACTTTTTTGGAGTGGGTTGAGCCAAACAGAAAGGCAGGAGCTGAATGAACTTGGGGGAATCCTTTGGCTGGAAACAGCATCATATTTTAAGAGAAAATACAAATCTAAAGAGGTCTGAAGGGCTGGGGAGTTTTCCACCTTGTTTGCTGGCTGTGCTCTCACCCAGGTCGGGGTGGATCATAAATCACTTCTCCTTTCTGGCAATTTACCCCAATCCAGAAATCTTTTTTACCCCAGTCCCAAAATCTTTTTACATCCCAGTCCTAAAATCTTTTTATCCCAGTCCCCAAATCTTTTTTACCCCAATCCAGAAATCTTTTTTACCCCAGTCCAGAAATCTTTTTTACCCCAGTCCCAAAATCCTCTGGCAATGTAGAGGAAAAAATCAGATGGTTCTTGCACTCCTTCCTGCTCCTCAGTGAGACAAACAGACTTTTTTGGAGTGGGTTGAGCAAGCAGAAAGGCAGGAGCTGAATAAACTTGGGGGGATCCTGTGGCTGGAAGCCCCTGGGGGGTGGAGGTGCTTTGCTGGGCACCCCTGAGGGTTTCCTGGATCAGTGTGGGAGCAGGAAAACCTGCAAAGGTGAGTGTTGGGGGTGATTCCCACCCACTAATGGGGGTTTTTGCTCTCTTGCAGGTTCACTGGGATGAATTTACCTGCCCCTGTGATCAGCAGCAAGAACTGGCTGAGGCTCCACTTCACCTCTGATGGCAACCACAGGCAGAAGGGCTTCAGTGCCCAGTACCAAGGTACCCACTCCTGCTGCTCCCACCACCCCCCACGCTGCTTTCCTGGGAATCCACAGCTCCATGAGCCCTCTGTGTCCTGCTGGAGTTCATTTTCCAGCTGGAATCCCGGGAAGTGTGGATTTGATGGAATCCCCCAGTGGTTTGGGTTGGGAGGGAACTTAAAGAGCATTTAATTCCACCCCCTGCCACGGGCAGGGACACATCCCACTGTCCCAGGAGGCTCCAGCCTGGCCTTGGAAAGATTTTGAGACTGGGATGTAAAAAAAGATTTTGGGACTGGGATAAAAAGATTTTAGGATTGGGAGGTAAAAAAGATTTTGGGACTGGGGTAAAAAAACGATTTCAGGACTGGGGTGAAAAAAGATTTTGGGACTGGGATGTAAAAAAGATTTCTGGATTGGGGTAAAAAAAGATTTCTGGATTGGGGTAAAAAAAAGATTTTGGGACTGCAGTAAAAAAAATTTTGGGACTGAGGTAAAAAAAGATTTCAGGACTGGGGTAAAAAAGATCTGTGGATTGGGGTAAAAAAGATTTGTGGATTAGGGTAAAAAAGATTTCTGGACTGGGATCCCAAGGTGCTGTTGAGGGCCAGGAAATGTCCTGGCAGGTGGCCCAAGCACAGGGAAGCTGCTGCCCTGGGGTTGGGGGCAGCCCTGGCCTGGGGCAGCTCCTGGGGGGGACCAGGGGGTCACTAAAATTGGGATTTTGGAAGGAATTCCTTGGAGCTGTTTGCAGCATTCCCTGGGATGGCTCTGGAGGACGTTGTGGCTCTGGGGGCAGGATGAAGGAGAGGGAAAAGGAAGCAGGGAAGGAGCAGGAATGACATCCAGGGGGGTTAGTGCAGCTCAGCACTTTCCTCCTGAGGAATTAAGGAATTTGAGGGAAAGTGCCATAGCTCAGGAACAGGAGCAGAGTGAAAGGGAGAAGATTTTCCTTGGAGAAACCTGCCCAGTTGGGATGTTCCCTGGCTTTTCCCTGTTGTTTAACTTTGCTTTCTGAACCACCATGGTTATTTAACCCTCTTGGCTTTCCTGGAACATATAAATTACTTCAAATTATAAGGAAACCACCCCCCTTTTGTTTTCCCTGTGCAGCTGATGCCTTTTGGTAGGACACCTTCCCTCTGCTGTCAGCAGTGCTGCTTTCTATTAAAACACCTGCCTGAGTCATCCTTTCTCCTTAAATAGAAAAGTAAAGATTAATGTTATAATTTCCCCTGATTAGATAAATGTCAGGGGGTTCTAATCTCACACCCTGGGTTGTCAGACAGAATGAACTGTGCTCTTGTGTGTTGAGTGTTTAAAGGATGAGCTGAACAACTGTTCTTGAGGTGCCATTGAAGCAGGGCCTTGGTCTGCCTGGCAGGGGGGACCTGCCACTCGTTTTTCTCCCCTTGCTGGTTTTTGTCAGGTTCCTCCTGTCTGTTAGGGAAGGTTTCAGTACTTTATTTTCAATAATTTTGTAGAATCATAGAATCAGCTGGGTTGGAAGTGACCTCTGAGATCATCCAGTCCAACCCTTGATCCCTGGGGGACACCACTGGTGACAGATCCCACCTGGATGCAGCTCCATCCCCACCACTCTCAGCCAGGCCCTCCAGCCAGTCCCTGACCCAGCCCAGAGTGCCCCTGGCCAGGCCTTGGGCTGCAGCTTTCCCAGGAATGTGCTGTGGGAGACAAACAAGAAGCCAGGCAGCAAAACCTCCCAGACCCGAGGGCAGGATGTTTGCAGGCAGTGGGATCTGTGGCTGGAGAACACGAGGGGCCCAAGCACAACCTCCAACAAAACCCAGCGTGACCCTTTCCTTGGGAGCATCACCTTGCCTGGACCCAGATATCCCAATGGAGAGAAACACCTGCAGAACAGGCCATGTGATGCCATAGAAAGGAGAGCAACTCCACTGCATTTTTCATCAGGAGAGATGAATCAGAGCCCAGGCTGGTCCAGGAGAAGGGAGAGGAAGGGTGAGGGGGAATCTAATTTGTTGTCTGTTTTCCGAGGACGTGTAAATACATCATTTATTAACACCCCATGTCCTCTGAGACGGGGTCTGGCTTTGCTGATAATCTATAAGAAAACAATTTCCCTTCCAGCTTGTTTAAATTGATCCTCAGTTTTTTGCAGAACACCCTCGTTGCCTGTTCCCTCTCAGCTCCTCCTAATCCGTGGCCTGGTTTGGAAATCACTGTGTGAATGTAAAAGCAAGGTTAGATACAATCAGCCTGGGCAGAGGGTTGTTTTTTTGTTTAATTCAGCACATTTTTCCCTTCCTGGCAGAGTTAAATATTTTCCCCTTTTCCCTTTTGTTGAGGTGAATCTTGTGCTCCTGCAAACACTTTTCCCCCCAACACCCCGTGAGAGCAAAATGGAAGGGACTGGAGAGAAAGGTTTTTTCCTTCCTCCCTCCCTCCCCTTCTGCCATCTCCCAAAGGTGCCCTGTGCCTGCAGGGGTAAGGACATGAGCTAGAAGTGCCTGTCAGGTGAGGTGGCAGCACAGCCAGGTGTCCCCTGTCCCCCCCGGCAGCTGGAAGTGCAGGGATGGAGAAGCTGCTGAGCTGGGAATGGTGCAGGGGAGATGTGGGTGATGCTCTGGCTGCTGCTCTCCCTCCCTGCACGTGTTTTCTTGCAGGAGTTGGACCCCAAAGTGCTTTTTAGCTTATTGTTACCAACACATAATTGCCCATCCCCTTCCCCTCCTGTCCTGCCCCTCCAGGAGATGGGTGGGGTGAGCTCCAGCCCGGGGCAGGGGGCAGATCCCAGCAGAGCTGTCACCTTTACAGGGGCTGGTGGACTCTCTGTCCTACCTGTGCACCACAGAAATGGCTTTTTGAGGCTCTCACAGAACCATGGAATGGTTCAGGTTGGAAGGGACCTCAAAGCTCGTCCCATCCCACCCCCTTCCACACCTCCCACAGGTTGGTGCCAGCCCCACCCAGCTGGGTATGGACCAGTTAGGGATTTATGGGCTTCATTTTTGGCACATCTTCCACTCTTCACCTCGGATCACACCTCTGTGTGATCCCCACAGGGCTTCTGGCTCTCCTTGGACAACCTGTGGAGCCTCCTCTGGGCAATCCCGTGGCAGGGACAGGGAAATCCTGGTGCTTGTGCAGGTTCTGATTCCTGGAGAGCCATTCCATAGGTTGGCTAAGAGAAAATTCTCCAAACAGTTGATTTGAGGGTGATTTTCTTCACCCCCAATGTAAGGACCCCTGTGAACAAGCTGTCTATTTTTTAGTATCCCAGGTGATGGTAAAACATCCCAGGGAGAGGAGGAAAAACTCAGGCAGGCCTGTATTTAACAGCAATCCCCCAGCAAGGAGAACAGAGATTCCTGGAATAGATTTTTTTTGTTGTTGTTATTATTATTTTTTTTTTTACTGAAATGCTGTTTTCCAAAATTAAAAATAAATAAACATGTTCTTAAATTCTCATTTAGAGCAACATGAAACGCTTTAAAAGAAACCCCCCCTGACTGGCTGCTCGCTGGAAAAAGCTTTGTAATGTCATCTCTCAAGTTTGACAAGGATGCTGAGTATTCCATTAGATCTTATTGGATGTGTGTGAGCAGCAAAACCCTGCAGAAAACAGAAGTTTCTGTTCATCCAATTATCCTGACACAGCCCTTTGTAGTACTGCTCCACATTCTGACTTATAAACAAAACAGATTTTCAAATACCAGATTTTTTGAGGACAGAGAGCAGGAGAACTGCTCTTATTTATTTATTTATTTTTTTCCCCTAAAGCGAGTGCTGCTGGATTGTGCCTTGTTTAATCTAAATTTTGAGTCATTTGTGAAGCTTGGCTTTCATCATGCTGCAAACAAAATGAAGGATTAAGGGGAGAGGGTGCAGAGATCTCTCTTGATCAGTTGGATTTGGAAGGGACACGATGCAATTAGGGGAGAAGATGCTTCCTGGGTTTTAGTCCCGGGCAAAGCAAGCACAATCCCAAATCCAGCAGTCCTGGGTTCTGGATTTGGGATTCTGCTTGGTAATGAGTGTCTGGTGTGTGCTGCTCCTTTTCATTAGTGCTGGAATTTTGGAGCCTTAGGCCCAGCTTTGGAGGGGGGTGTTTGTCACCTGGCAGGGCTGAACATGGGGCAGCTTTGGTTGTCAGGAACTCTCCATGCCTTGGAGAAGCCAGGGAATGGTGTGGGTTGGAAGGGACCTCAAGGACCATCTTGTTCCACCCCTTTCTGCTGGATTTGGGATGTTCAGTTGAGCAGTTGGGGTGTCCTGAGCCTGGAAGGGCCCTCAAGGACGATCTTGTTCCACTCCCTTCTGCTGGATTTGGGCAGTTGGGGTGTCCTGACCCTGGAAGGGACCCCAAGGACCATCTTGTTCCACTCCCTTCTGCTGGATTTGGGATGTTCAGCACTAGGGGAATGCTGGAGCTGGGCAGTTGGGGTGTCCTGACCCTGCCAGGGCTGTGTTACCCCCCCCCTCAGCCCCAGCCCCAGCCCTGGGAGGGGGCACCAGTGCTTGGCATCTTTGCCTGTCCCCTGAGGCTGCAGGTCCCCTCCATCAGACCCTGTGCTGTGCCAAGGGTGGGTTGGCACAAACATTCCTCTGGACAAAGGGACTTGGCAGTGGGAAGTTGTGGAGGATGTAAAAATGGGGATTATTTTTGGAAAGCTGCTCCCCCACTGCTCGTGCCCCAAAGCAGTGGATTAGACCCTGTAAAATCACCCCAGCACATCCTGCAGCAGCTCAAATTTATCCTTGGATGCTCAGACTTGGCTGGGTTTTATTGGCTGGAACTGCAGGGTTGTCCCTGTGCTTGCTTGGAAAGGACTGCACTGTTCTGCAGGATAACCTGGTTGAGGCAGAAATAGGGGGTTTTGCCCCAGAAATGTGAGTTTTGGCAGCCCCCTGTCCTTTCTGTGGCCCCTTGATGGCAGATTTGTTAAAAACCTCGAGGTCAGGCTGCAAACACCCCGTGACCTGCAGGACTCTGGGGATCTCTGGGGCATCCTGAGACCTTCTACTCCCCTCCTGCTGCATTTGCAGGTGGATTTAGAGTCAAAAGAAACAAGTGTTAGATTCCCTTTGATAGTGGCCTGCTGTTAATTAGTGTTCTCCTCTTAAATTAAAAATTAGACAACCCCCCTGCACAGTCTGAACATACCAATGCTGGTAAGAAAGATGTGACTTTTCCTCATGAATATTTTTTTAAGCTGGTGCAGGGGGCTGAGTTTGAAGTTCTCCCTGCTTTATTTAAAGAGAAAGCAAAAAGCTGTGAGCAAATGATGAATGAAAAGCTCCCATCCAGCCTCTCTCTCTCTCTCTCAAAGCACTGCCCCAAGTTGAGCTTCAAGAAGTGACAATCCACAGCTCCCTGTCTGAAGCTCCCTGTGAACAGATGTTCCAAACAGGCTGGTTTTTAAGCAAAAAAAAAAAAATAATAAAATGGCATGATTAAAAAAAAAAAAAACCCTTGTTAGTGACAGGGGTAATTCTTCCTGACAGCTTTGTCTCTGGAATGTGCTAATTTAGGGATGAAAGGATGACAAGAGGAAGATAAAGAGGGGAGAGCAGTTTGAAGTGGGAGATGGGCTGGTTTGCTCCAGGAAAAGGCTCCTGGAAGGGATTTTGGATGTTGTGCTTCCTGCTGGGAGGTTGTTCCCGTTGGACCTTGGGCACAGTCACCATCCAGCTCTTCCTGTGGCTGTTCATGGTGGATTTACCCTTCTCTTTGCCAATAATATGGTTTTTTTGAGTTTTTTTCCTGCTGTTTTGCTGCCTTTTTGAGCCTAACACCCCCCCAGGCCATATTTAGAGTTCATGGAAGCAGAGAGTGGCTTTGCTGTGTGATGTATCCATGGAAAACTGGGTGGAACTCACTGAGCATTTCCCTCTGAGGATCCCTGAAGTTTCTCAGGGCTTCCCTTTTGCCTCTCCCCCATCTGTGGTGTGTTAATGGTGTGCTTGCAGAGGGATGGGGAGTTCAGCCCCTGTTTTTATCTTCAAATAAAAGCTCTCCAAGGCCACCAATCCAGCCCTAACACGGTGAATGAAAGGGTCCCTCCTGGTTTGGGGGGTCAGGGTGAGTTGTGTCAGCCAAGGGAAGGATGCAGGGGGTGGGTGATGTACAAGTGTCTCCTCATTTTCTTTTTAACTAATCCCTGCTGCTCAGCTAAACCTTTTCCTTGTCTTTCCTCTGTTTTCCATCTGTCCCTGCAGTCAAAAAGCAAATGGAGCTCAAGTCCAGGGGGGTGAAGCTCATGCCCAGCAAGGACAACAACCAGAAGACATCAGTGTGTAAGTTTTTTGGCTCTTCCTTCTCTGTCTTTTCGTATAAATGATCTCCTTGAACATTTCATTTGACTTCCAGTAATCTCTAAAACTTTGTCGTGGTGCTTCTCCCTCTCTTCCCTCCCCATTACTGCATCACTTCCTCCCAGTGCTCTGCTCACAAGCATTTACTAACTCCTCAGAGTGGCCTGGAGGGGACTGGGGGGTGTGTGTGGAATATTTATATGGAATATATACTGTATTCTGCTGATCAATGACAGCCTTTTAGTGTGGAAAGTGTCCAGCTGGAAAGAACTTGGAAAACTGAGTTAATGTTGCTGTAAAATTAGGAGTAGGGATAAAGAACAGCACCAAGAAGACCTTTCAGCAAGCCTGCAGAGATGGCAGCAGGCTCTTTCTCTTTCTATTTGAATTTTATTCAGTTGTCCCTGCAGAAAAATCGTGACATTGCTGGGCTTGTACCACTGATTTTTGGGTCTCTGTTCCAGTGGCTGTGTTAGGGTGGTGTGTCAGTGTGTCCCCCTGGCAGGAGGGGGATCCTTTAGGTCCATCCATCTTTCCATCAGGTTCTTCTCAAAGCAGAAGCAAAACTCAGAGTTTCTTCCCGTGTGTGACTCTGGATGGACCTTCGGGCTCCTGAGGGGACCCTGAGGTGGAACAGGAGGGATCTGAATTAATTAATAAAGTTAATATTTTATATGAATTCGAATGGGAGCAGAGTGGAACATGTTTTTCCCTCAGTTTTTAGGGGAGAGGGTGGAGTTGCTCGTGTTGTTGCACAGTCCATGGCATTTCACTGGGTTGGATTTTGGATACAAAAACCTGAGTTAAGAAACGACGAGCTGGGTTTGGAACGTGCTTTGCTGTCTGTCTGCAGTGAGAGTGGCTCACCTGAGAGTGCTTTTAGTCTCTGGTTTTTCCAGGAGCAAGGCCCAACAAGGCAAATAATAACAGGAGGCTGTGAATTGCCCAAAAAACCTCCAGAGCAGAAAATGTCGGGGGGTGTTTAGAGGGAGTGGATTCGATTTTTAAGGAAAAACTCGGTGTGCAAGATGTTCCTGGCTGGGTGATTTATGCTTTGCCAAGAAGAGTTTAATTGTAATGAACATTCCAGTTCACTTAAACTGAGTATGATATTCAGTTGGAAAACACCACTGGCTCTGTGTGGAGACAGAGGGATGTGTTTGGAGTGGGGGGTCTGATGTCTTGGACGTGGGGAATGTGGGGAAGGGGATGACAAATGCCAGCCTGGCTTCGAGTCTTTAGTTGACAGAATTACTCTGGTGTTAAGAATATGTAGGATTCCCATTTCTCTTTCCCAGGAATGCTCAGCTGCTTCCCTGGAGCAGTTTTTACCCGTTTCTAACTCGCTGTGTGGGCTCTGGGAATGGTGCTGAGGTGGAGCAGGAGACAGCAGTGAACCCTCTGTCCCAGTCCTGCCTCTGCCCAGCTCATCCTCACCTGCCAGAGCAGCTCCAGAGCTGCCAGCTCAGCATCCTGTGAGTGCTGATCCCATCCTGGAGATCAACCCCAGCTCAGCATCCTGTGAGTGCTGATCCCATCCTGGGGATCAACCCCAGAGCTGGGAGGCACCTCAGCATCCTGTCAGTGCTGATCCCATCCTGGAGATCAACCCCAGAGCTGCCAGCTCAGCATCCTGTGCAGAGCTGATCCCATCCTGGGGGGATCAACCCCAGAGCAGCTCCAGAACTGCCAGCTTAGCATCCTGTGAATGCTGATCCCATCCTGGGGGGATCAACCCCAGCTCAGCATCCTGTGAGTGCTGATCCCATCCTGGGGATCAACCCCAGCTCAGCATCCTGTGAGTGCTGATCCCATCCTGGGGGGATCAACCCCAGCTCAGCATCCTGTGAGTGCTGATCCCATCCTGGGGGGATCAACCCCAGCTCAGCATCCTGTGAGTGCTGATCCCACCCTGAGGATCAACCCCAGAGCAGGGAGGCAGCTCAGCCCCAGAGCTGCCAAGCTGTCCTGGTGTAGATGGTGCCAGTGGCCCAGACTCTGCCCATCCCCACCCCCCTGGTGCCTCCAGCCCCCTCCCTGTGCCCCTGGATTGCCAGCCCTGATTAACCTCTATCTCCCACGGCCTCCTGCTCTCCCCTGCTCCCACAGGGAATGTTCCAGCTGCAGGAGTGCTGATTCCAGGGAAGATGCCGCCAGGAAATGGTGCTTTTTTCTCTCAGCAGAAGGAGCCCAGAGTGTTATCTGCTCCTTTCCCCTGGTGGCTCTGATTTGCATGGTTGGCTGTGCCACTTCCACGAGGCTGCCTCCCAGAGAACTGTGCAGGTGGGACGGGCTGATAAAGGTCACTGAGGGTTGCTGGAGTTGCTCTGGCTCAAATACAAGAAATTTAGGAATGCCTGTGTCTCTTGGTGACAGCTCTGCCAGGGAATCACAGGGTCATTAAGGCTGGAAAAGAAAAGATCTCTGGGATCTCATCAAGTCCAACCTCCAAGTCTGGGCTTTACTCTCAGTTATTCCCTTTGCATCTGCCCCAAAATCCTGCCTGGCAGAGTCTCTTCTTAAAACCCTGCAGGTCACAGAGGGTTTGGGTTTGGCTGGGTGGACACTGGGGTTGGGGTCACCTGGCCAGGGTAAACCCTTGTGTTTTGTGGGTCTGAATGGAGGCAAAACTCAGTCACATCACAAGTGCTGGTGCTGTTTGAGGGGTAAAAACCCCACATAAAACTCTGGAATTTTGGGGGGAGGCGCTTCCTGTGTTCAGCTGTAGTCAAATGTGTTTATTTGGGATTGTAATCAAGTGCCTTGTGCTGTTCACCATCCCTGAAATTATTTGGACATCTCCCTTTAACCACTTTTAGAGGCAAAATAACACAGCTCTGGAGGCTGAGAGAGAAGAAATAGTTTTTAGTTTTAGGTTGTGTTTGGGAGGCTGTTTCTGTTCCTGTTTCTGTTCCTGCACACGGGGTGTAAATGGGGACACTCCAGTGGGAAAAACATGGCATTTGTTCTTAAAAAACAGCACCAAAGTTGCTTTTGTGACCTTTGAGGTGCTTTTGTGACCTCTGAGGGAGGCCCCCCCTGAACAGGCACTGCTGGGGGGGACTGGGAGGGCTGGGATGGAGGAGTGAAAGTTCTGTGCACCTTCAGATCGGTCAAAATCCGTTTTAAATGTGCATTTGGGAGGGGTTGGAGCAGTTTTAGGTCTCAGCCAAGTGTGTGAAGTTCTGGGTCGTTGCAGCAAGGCTGCTTTGGCATCAGGTGGCGGGGGGTAGTTCATGTTTTATATTCCTAAATTCAGTAAAAACTTGTCCCTTAGGGGTGTTTCAGTGAACTTGGTTAACCTGGGAGGGAACCAAGGAAGGTTCTGAGTTCCTTTAAAACAGATTTTTAAGAGTAAATTCCTGTGGCAAAAAAAAAGAACAATCAGGAACTGGCTGTCGTCGAATTCACGGTGGGAAAAGCTGCTGGAAAAAAATCAGGAGGAGAACCAAGGGGTGGAAAACGAGTTCCAGGGTTTGGGGGAGAGAAAATCCTGGAGTTTATTATGTAGAAATGGAACAGTTCATCCCAGCTGGTGAGAGCCATTGTTTTTCCAGTGACCTTGAAGGATTCCTGTGCTGGGAACAGCCCAGCAGGGATCAGTCAGAGCTTGAGGAAGGTGAACACAGGGCTGACAGTTCTCAGCATGACAAATCTGCTTCCTAACCCCTGAGTTAGTTGTGTGCCTGAAACAAAAGGGAGAGAACAAAAGTTTCCTGTAAGTGACCATCTAATCCATCTTCTTTCCTTTCTCTTTCCTTCACACTAGCAAGGAGAATCCCATGATATGGAGATATCTTTCCTTTCCCCCTTGCTCAGCTTTTATCTTATCTGTTCTCTGCTTTATCTACAAGTGTTCTGGAGGTGTTAATAAATCTCCAGCTAACAAGAGATTAACTGGTTTTAGCCTTCAGAAGTGTGACTGGCAGCTGACAACCTGTTTTTGCTGGTCATCTGCAGCTCTGGGTCCTCCCAGGGCTCTGAGTGAGAGGTTATCAAATATGGGAATGAATAACTGGCTGTGAGAGTGCAGAGTAAACCACCCAGTGGGGTGGAAAGGGTTGTCTGGGGGGGGTTGTTGACCACAGGAGGAAGGATTTGCTGTGGGCAGGGGGTTTGTTGTGCCAGAAGAGCACCCAGAGCTCGCTGCAGGGTGTCTGTGTGTGTTCCAGGGGGGGATTCTTCGGGGGGGATTTTTACTCTGGGCAAGGTACAGGAGGAAGATGAGAAGTCTCAGCACTTCCACGTGGCCTTGTGGTGTCCAGCCTTAGCCTGGAGGGTTGGTTTGGCTGGGTTTGTGCCCAGGGGTCACATTTGGGGGTGGGGGTGTGGGTAGAGACTGAAGACACCCCGTGGAAGTCGGTGCCACCCGAGGACTTTGCTGAGCTGACCTTTCATTTTCAGGAGCTGCTGAAAATGTGGGTGTTTGAAGGCAGAGGCTGCTGCTTTCCTTCAGCCTTTGGGGGCCATTCAGAGGTGGCAGCAGTCAGAGGGTTGTGCTGGTTTCATGCTCCCCCCTCCCCACCTGACAGCTTAACATGAGGTCATGAACATGCAGAGGAGGGAAAACAGTCTCTGAGGAACCTGGTTTCCATGAATCCATGTTTCTGCTCCCTTTGTGCCCTCAAACACCCAGAGGAGAGCACAGAGCACCAAGGTGGGGACACCAGAGTGGGAACACCAAGGTGGGAACACAGGGGACAGCCCCATCCCTGCTCCAGCACAGGGTGGGAAGGGAGGGCAGGAGCTAAAAAGGGCCCTTTCAGAACTAAAGGGCACAACATGAGATGTCAGTGCTGAGGAGGAGGCCAGGGGCTGGGATGGTTTTGGCCCAGCAGCAGCAGTTGGGTGCAGACAGAAGCCCTGTCCCGGCGCTCCTCCCCTCCTTGCAGGAACACTTCCATCTCCCAGCTGCAGTCCCTGGCTACTCCAGGTGTAATTACCCACTGGATAATTACATATCTGATGGTCTTGGCTTTCTGTGTGTCCCCCCTGTGCAGTCTGTGCAGACACCCCTCGTGCTTTCTCTCTCTCTCTCTCTCCCCCCTCCTCTGTCCCTGTTCTCCATCTCCTGCCAGGCTCCAGCTCTGGAGCCCACGTGTGTGTCGTGAGGAACGTGCTTTTGTCACTGCTCCATCACCCATCTGGCCCTGGCCTTGGGGGCACTGTGCTGATGCAGCCTGTTGGGAATCAGGATTGGGCTTCCCCCTCGAATCCAGGGATAGGCAGAGGCAGGATGGAAATCGGGGTGTTAGAGATTCACACCAAGGAGTGGTGTGCTTTCCTCGGGTCCTCCCCTTGGTGCCATCAAACTCTGCAGCTTCTGTGGCAAAATGCCCTCTTTGCCCCTTTGGGAGCTGCTGGAATTCCGGGTGGAACTGAGGGTTTTGCCCCCACCCCAAACGCTCGGTCGCGCCTGGGACAGGGCTGGGAACGGGGAGGTGGAGAGTGGAGCTGGAAGGTCTCTCACCCCATGATTTCCATGGTTTCATGGAAACTCCATGGCTCTCGTGGTCCTTGGCAGTTACTCTGAGGTCGCTTCATAAGGTTTCCCACGCTCAGACTTAATTGACTCGCTCTGAACCCCTCGACTGGCATTTCCCCCCCTCCTTTCTGCCTTTTGTTCCGTGCCCGGGTTTTTTTCCCCCCTGGTATCACACACCTGCCTTCCCATGGAGCTGTTTCCTTCCCCTGGCACCGCTGGCTCGGGTGTAGGATGTCACCTGGATGGGTCACAGGTGGCTCTTTTAAATGGGCTGGTTAACTGGGGGTAATTTCGCAGAATCTGGGGAAAAAAAAAACCCCAAACCAACTCTTTTCAGAGGTACTTCTGTAATGGAAAAGAGGGAAAACCGTGTCCCTAGCTGTGGTTTCCTAGAAAACACTTTGCTGTACGAGCTGAGCTGAAATGATTCCAGGGTGTTTGTTTCCAAAGCTGGTTTTTTTTCCCTCACAAAATGGAACACGTTCAGGTTTTTCGAGCTGCCGGTTGCCATTTTTTCTCTCCACATCCACCAAAGACAGTTGATGAAAGAATGTTTCTTTTGCTATTCTGTCTCTGTATGTGCTGTTTTTTGCTTTGTAGTAACTCAGGTTGGTGTGTCCCAGGGACATAATATGTGTCCAGACCCTGGGATTCCAGAGAGAGGCAAAAGAATAGGCAACGATTTTAGGTAAGAACCTTTTCCCTCTGTGGTTTTTTTCTTTTGCATGCTGCCAAAGCTCCTGTTCTGTGCCATGTTTGTGCTCCTTGGCATTCTGGAGTCTGTTTTCTGAGACCATCTGCCCACCTCTAATGTGTCCTCTCTGAAAATCCCTGCCCACGTTAGGGAGGAGGAGAATAAATGTGAATAAATGTGTGTCCCACCTGAGCATCCGGGGTGATCCCTTTGAGTATTTACCCTCTGACAACCCAGGTGTTTAGCCAGGTTGTACAATCCATGTGTGTTGTCATTCCCCCTCTGGTTAAGTGCAGGAAAACTCTCTTGAACAGCCAAAAAAAAAATCACTTTTTAAGCCCTGCCCCGAGAGAGTTTGAGGTGACTGATACAGTTCCTTGTCAGTGAGTGGCTGTGGGACGAGTTAATTGGGGATTTTTTATAAAGTTTCAAACAATGCTGTTATTCCCTTCCAGTTGCAAATGTTCCTTTCCAGTGGGTAGGAGTGACCCAGCCTGTGGTCAGCAATGGGGGATGGATATTTCAGCTTATTTTGCTGCTGGTGGCTCTTTTGGTCACAAAAAGTGCCTTTCAGTTGAACCCGAGTTCTACCAAATTCTGAAATCCAGCAAACTGGTGAGGGTGGAGAAAAGTGAATTCCCAGCAGTCCCTAAATGCCCCAGGATAAAGTCTCCCAGCTGGATTGTGTCTTCTGGGGGAATAAGGAGGGAATAAGGGTGAAAAAGGCAGTGAAGGGGCTGGACCCAAACCCACAGAACCAAGAGCAAACCTCTCAGCAGCAGATAAAGGACATTTTTTTCCCACTTTTTCACATGAGGATGCTGAGCATGTCACCTCCTGGGGCTGTGTGTGTGCTCCCACACGGGATGGCATTCCCAGGAAGGCTGGGATGTGCTGCTGGAGCTCAGCCCCCCGGGGCTGTTCCTGCAGAATTCCCAGGAATGGGGTGGGGCAGAGGGGGCAGAGCTGGGCCAGGAGCTCTGGGAATTCATGTCCTGCTCCCCTGCCAGGTTGGGCTCCAGCATCCAGTTCTCCTGCAACGAGGGCTACGACCTGCAGGGCTCCAGGAGCATCACCTGCAAGAGGGTGAGCGACCTCATCGTGGCCTGGAGCGACCACAGGCCCGTCTGCAGAGGTGAGGAGGCACAAAACTTCCCTGGATTACTGGGATGGGTGGGAAAACCCCTCCCCTCAGGGTCCCCTGGGTGCATCAGCCCAGGTTTGGAGTCCCTGGGTAAGGCTGGGGAAGCCCTGGATGGTTTGGGTTGGGAGGGACCTCAAAGGCCCCTCGTTCCAAGGGAGGGAACAGACCTCCCATTTCTGCCCAGGTTGTCCAACCTGTCCTTGGAGCCTTCCAGGGATGGGGCAGCCACAGCTTCTCTGGGCAACCTGGGCCAGGGCCTCCCCACCCTCCCTTTCCCATTATCCAAGGGTCATCTCTCTATTCCAAGTATTTCCTTTTAGGGGACAAGGAGGAGAAGGGGAAAAGAGTGAAAGCCTGGAATAAAATCTGGAAAAGCAGAGATGGAGGCAGATTTTTTTTTTTTTGAACTGGAACTTGCTGCTCTTGGGCATCCACGTGGGATTTTTGGGCTCTGGTTCCTCAGTGGCATCATCCCGATGGTCCTGTGCCATGAGCCATCCCCCAGTGGAGTTTTCTTTCAGTGGAGGAGTTTTCTTTCAATGGAAAACACACTGATGCCCATTTTGCCCTTGGCCATTTTGTTTTCATTCCTTCTCCAAAGGAGTTCCATGCATAATGTGATATTTGTAATGCTAATAATGAACAACTTGTAATATTTTTAATGAAATCCCTTTAAAGCTCTTAAAGTCATAAATAGGTATTTTTTTTCAGTTCTTTTTTTTTTTTCTTTAATTTCATCTGCAGATTTTTTTCAAGGCTTTGGAATCCCATCTAATTCTTGAAACAAGCCTGGAATAAATTGAATCAGTGTAAGAGGATATTTGGCATAAATATATGACGCTATAAAGGAAATTTATGGTGTCCTCTTGCAAGAGATAAGAAAGGATTTGCCTCTGTTATTGTGTCTCTTTGAATCAACTTAATTTTTTTAACTGCTAATTTTGTGTTGTGCTTTTTTTCCTGTTTGAAAAGTTTTCCATTTGCTCTTTATTTCAGTTCCATTTTCCCTTTGGGTTTCTCTCCAGTTGGGAAATCCCAGTGAACAGGTTTTAACCCCCCTGGGCTGGGAGAATTTCTGATCCCCAGGGATCAAACTTTGAGCCACTGATGGGAGACTTTTTTCAGCTCCCCCATCTACAGCAGGTTCCCTCTGGGAATAATGGGATTTACCTTTTTTTTTTGTTGAGATTAGCTGGGACAGCTCCAGGGTTAGGCAGGAGGGATGTGATTTAGCACCATGGAGAGATGCCCTCAGCTCCTTCCCAACCTGCTCTTGCTTTTCCACATGTTCCCCTGTGTCCCAGCCTGGCCAGGAGATGGTTTTCCGTGTTTTCCTGCAATTTGGAGTGGTGGGGGAAAAAAAAAAGCCTTGCAGATGCCACGTATGCAAATACTTCTCCTTTGAGATTTGAAATAAATTTGAATTTTGAGGCTCCGTCCCGAGAGCAGAGGCAGCTCCAGAGCCAGGATGCTGCTCTTCACATTTCCTGGTGAAATATTCCAGCTAAATATTGCATCAAAGGGATACCACAGGCCAAAATTTCCCTGTTTAAGCACTTTCCAGCTCCTCCTTTACCTGAGATGTTTTTAAGATGCAAAGCTGAGTTGCCATCTCAGTTCTGAGCCCACGGTCGTGTCTGAACGAAACCAGCCTGATAAATACTTAATAATTACATCATAAATTCTTGCCATGCAGTATTTTTTACTTTTTCTTTTTTTTTGATCTGCAAGAAGAAAGGAAAGATGGCTTTTTTTTTTTTTTGAGGGGGGGGACATGAAAAAGGAGCTGCATCTCAGCCAGAATATTCCACGTGGTCGGTTGCGAAATGATTTTCGCGAGGGCTTTAGAAAGAAAAAAAAGAAAGATGAATAAAATAAGAATGATGAATCAAATGGTCTCCAATAAAGTTGGAGAGTGTGAATAAAGTCAGTCTTTATTCATGGTCTCCAGCAAGGTTGGAGAGTGGGTTGTTGTTGGTTGGTTGAAGAGCCCCACAGACAAACCCTCCGACAGACAAATCCTCCATCTCTGCTGCACGAGGGGGGAAAAAGGGGAGTTTTGCCAACAGGGGGTGGTGATTTTGGGGGTTTTGGCTGCAGAGGTCTCACTGTGCTGTCTGTGTCCCCAGCCAGGATGTGTGACACGTACCTGAGGGGGCCCAGCGGGGTCATCACGTCCCCCAACTACCCGGTGCAGTACGACAACAACGCCTACTGCGTGTGGGTCATCACCGCCCTCAACCCCGCCAAGGTGGGTCCTGGGGGGCCTCCTGGGGTGCCTCAGCCAGGGGCAAAAAGGCTCTGCTGCAGGCCCTGGACCAGCAGCATCTCAGCCCCCAAAGGGCAGAGGGTGGGCTGGGGAGGGGGAGCTGTGGGTTCGTCTCCCGCTGTTCGTGCAGTGTTGTTAATTTATGAGCAAGTCCTCTCTGGGGGTGATTCCAGGCTGGAGAGAGCAAGGTCTGACTGCCTTGGCCTGGGAAGGATCAATTCCTTCCCATTTTCCAATGGAATTGCAGTTGAGGGCAGTGCTGGTGGCTCAGCTCTTTCCAGCCCTTCAGTCTCAGCCCGTGTCCCTCCTCCAGATCTGGGTGGGAGCACAAGAACGAAAATGACTTTGCTGTGTGGCTCAAAACACACTTCCCGAGGTGTTATTCCCTGTTATTCCCTGTATTTGCTCTCAGGAGGTGACAGGTCTCATTCCTCTCAGTCCCTGAGTTCCCACCAGCACCACCCTTGTTGGCTCCAGAGGGAATCCTGCAGCCCAGGGCTCTGAGCATCCCAAAGGAGGGAATCCTGCAGCCCAGGGCTCTGAGCATCCCAAAGGAGGGAATCCTGCAGCCCAGGGCTCAGAGCTCCCAGGGTTATTCCCTCAGGGATGTTTTGGACCTGCTGCTGAGCCAAGCAGGGTGTCTCCCAGACGTGTTGCTACCCCAGGACCTTGTCTTTTTTCCTGGGAATTGTTGGGAATTGCTGGCAGTGCCCTGCTGTCACCTCCCCCCCGAGCTCGTGGCTGAAGAACCTGTTGAGTTCCCTCTCAGCTCAAGCCTTTAACAAGCCCAGATCCCTGGTGGATCCTGGTTTTTGTGAGGAACAACCCCCCCTTCCAGCTGCCAGGGAGGTTGGAGCCCAGGCTGGCATTACCCAGCCGTGGTTTGGCTGCCCAGGAGTGCAGGAATGACYCGGATTCTGGGAAAGGGGAGCTTGGAATCAGGATATTCTTCAGTGCTGGCTCATTAGCAGTGATTTGGTGGTTAATGAGCCCCAGGGGGTGGGATGTGCAGTGGAGGACAGGCCACAGCAGCTCTTCCTGCTCAGGTGTCAGCTGTGCTTCCATCCCATGGCTCCTGGGTATCCATTCCCAGGTTATGGAATACTCACCAGCTTGGGCTGGGGAATGTGTGTTTCACTTTATATGTCATTTTTTCTGTGTGTTTGACTTCAAAAATCAGCAACATCCAGTTCTTGTGTGCATAAAACAGACCTCTGGGTTTGGGAAGAAGTNGAGGGAATCCTGCAGCCCAGGGCTCTGAGCATCCCTGGTTATTCCCAAAGGAGGGAATCCTGCAGCCCAGGGCTCTGAGCATCCCAAAGGAGGGAATCCTGCAGCCCAGGGCTCAGAGCTCCCAGGGTTATTCCCTCAGGGATGTTTTGGACCTGCTGCTGAGCCAAGCAGGGTGTCTCCCAGACGTGTTGCTACCCCAGGACCTTGTCTTTTTTCCTGGGAATTGTTGGGAATTGCTGGCAGTGCCCTGCTGTCACCTCCCCCCCGAGCTCGTGGCTGAAGAACCTGTTGAGTTCCCTCTCAGTTCAAGCCTTTAACAAGCCCAGATCCCTGGTGGATCCTGGTTTTTGTGAGGAACAACCCCCCCTTCCAGCTGCCAGGGAGGTTGGAGCCCAGGCTGGCATTACCCAGCCGTGGTTTGGCTGCCCAGGAGTGCAGGAATGACCCGGATTCTGGGAAAGGGGAGCTTGGAATCAGGATATTCTTCAGTGCTGGCTCATTAGCAGTGATTTGGTGGTTAATGAGCCCCAGGGGGTGGGATGTGCAGTGGAGGACAGGCCACAGCAGCTCTTCCTGCTCAGGTGTCAGCTGTGCTTCCATCCCATGGCTCCTGGGTATCCATTCCCAGGTTATGGAATACTCACCAGCTTGGGCTGGGGAATGTGTGTTTTACTTTATATGTCATTTTTTCTGTGTGTTTGACTTCAAAAATCAGCAACATCCAGTTCTTGTGTGCATAAACCAGATCTCTGGGTTTGGGAAGAAGTCGTGGGGAGCTGGATGTGGATGTGGGATACACTTCCAGCTGGGATTCCTGTCACAGACTATGAAGGAGGAGGTGGAAATCATCATCAAAATCCACCCATGGGCCATGTCCAGTATTTCACTGACCCTTCAGGGTGTTGTTTTGTGTTGAATATTCAAGTCTAACCCTCAGCTCTGTTCCTTTGCTGTCGTGCCAGTCTTGGGCCCAAAGTTTTCCAGCTTTTCCATCAGCACTGTGGTGGGATGAGCTTCTCCTCTAAGCTTCCTGGGCAGATTGTCTCCTTTCTCAATGGAATTTCTCCTCAGGGAAAGCTCCTCTTCCCACGTTTGGTTTCTTCTTCAGCTTTTAACCCTGGGTAATAATGAACTGTTAATTAGGAAACAGAATCTGCAGGTCCTGATCCTTTCACAGAGGGGGAGGAAATTGGGAAAATCCATTCATTTTGGTACTTCTCCACCCAGAGCAGAGATTTAACAGCAGCAGGACTGCAGTTTGTGCTCCCTGGGCTGCACATCATAGATTTTAACAGTGAAATATGGCTGGATTGGTTAAACCAACAGCTTTTATGAGCTGTGTGAAGAGACTCCCTTTTCTGCAAAGTGATAACTAGTTAATTAATAATAGCAGTTTTAGAAAGGTTTATAAATTTATAAGTTTATAAAATTTTCTGGTGGTTTTTTTTTTTTTTTTTTCATCCTGGAAGTGGAATTTGCAGGTGGGGAAAAACCTCTCTGTGCCTCTGCAGCAGGGAGGGGTGAGAAGGAAGGGGTTTGGGAAGGCCAAAAGGATAATTCCAGTGTGGATCCCCCATTTCCCAGTGTGGATAAGGGAGGGATTGGGGCTGAATTCACTGAAATGCCTGTAAAATACTTGGAATATGAGAAGCCTCATGTGGCTGAGCAGGATCCTGCTGAATTCAGTGTAATCCTTTTATTGACTCCAGTGGTCCTTGGATCAGGTCCTGTTACAAGGAGCTTTTAACCTGAGCCTGGAAAACCAGGGGAGCTGAATTTGGAGCTCATTTGCAAGTCCTCTGGTCTATATTTGGAAAAGAACCCTCAGCCAGATTCCCTGAGCCCCATAATCCCCTCCAAGTTTTGCTCAGAATCCTCCCCCAGCAGCTCTGAGGGCAGAGAGCTCCTCACTGACAACCTGCAATTATTCCCCAGCCAGAGGGTGACATCAAACCCATTTTGGGGGATGTTTTCAGGCTATTGGGATTTTTTTTTTGCTGGTCCTTGGTGCCATGGGAATGAGTTTCCACCACAGTGGGAAAAATAAATCACCAGGGAGCTGAGAAATGAATATGATAATTGGGGGATTTGCATAAAAACGATTTCTGGACCTTTTTTTTTTTGCCATAATGGATGTTCCTGGTTGATGTTTCTCCCGGGGTTGTTCTCACCTGGGCTCTCATGAACCAAATAAATGAAGCTCTGTCCAAGGTTTTTTGTGCTGGAGGGAGATGGGCCCCTCCAGGGGAGGATTCATCCCAAATTAAGAGAAATGCTGGAGCCTGGGGAGAAGGGGGAGATGAGTAACGTGCTTGTAACGCATTTCAATGTAACTGCAAGAGGTGTTTCATGGAGGGAATTATTGGGTTTTTTTCCCCTCTGAATGTGACTGCACTTCAAATCACTTTGTGCCACAAAGCTTTAGGATCAGGTGTCACATTCCAGCCCGATTTTCTTGGCTTTGCTAATTGCTTCCTGTCACTTCAGCAGCTTAAAAACGGAGCTTTTTGTGTCACCCCCGTGTGTTTGTGTGTGCTGGGAGGGCTCTTGTTGGTTTAATGAATCATTAAATAATTTTCAGCTTTTGGAGCCAAAAAAAAAAAAAAAAAAAAAAAAAAAAAAAAAAAAAAAAAAAAAAAGAAAAAAAAGAAAAAAAAAAGAAAATGGGGAAATGGATAAATAAATATTGTATTCAGCATCCAGTTCCTGTGCCACGAGGTTACAGTCTTGAGTGTGCTAGAATGTAATTAGTTGTTTAATTAGGGTCAGGCTCCTCAGAATGCAGCTCACTTGAGTGGGTGATTGAACTAACGATGTGTGCAGCGTTACAGCTTTGTATTAATTACATTATTCCATCATTACAGGCTTTAATACCGACCTGCACAGGTTAATATTTGGGTGCTGCCACTCCAGTTAATGGTTCCACAGTTGTCTGAAGGATCTCACACGAGAGCTCCTGTTTCACCATCCCAGGGCTTGGGGGAAAACTCTGATTTTTCAGGAGGTCGTGGCTCAAATCCCTCATTTCTGGGCTTTTGAGAAATATTGTGTTTATGTGGAGGAGGGGGTGGCACAGGACAGCTCAGCCTCAGCTACAGAAACACCATTATTGTTTTTGCTTTTGGTTTGAACTTTGGGACTCTTATGTGCTCAAGGGTTTGCAGGAGGTGCTGCTTTTTTAATAGGTAAGAAATGAGAGAGAGCAGGATTTTGGTTTCCCTGTGCCTTTGGTCCTGGCCCTAAGATGGGCCCTGGGATGCCCTGGGGTGGCATCAGGTGCCTGTGGGCCTTGGCACCAACGTGGCTCCTCCTGCTGAATTCCTTTTGATAATTCTGCATTGTCTAAAATAGCCCAAGGGGGCCTGGACTCAAATTTGGTGATTTAATCTGTTAAAAGCGAGGAAATGCAATGTGTTTACAGGCACCTGCACAAAGGTCTGATGATCCAAGTGCTTTCCTGGCTCAGGTCACTGAAAGAGCTCCAGGAACCCAAAGCTCCATTGATTGTTCTGGAAAACACTTCTGGAAATGAAGTTCTCTTCCTTTTCTGTTTGTTCAGCCTGGATTAAGGACCTTTGTCCCCTAAATCATGTTGGATTTGAAAACAAGAGGTTTCCAAAGCAGCTGAAAGGTTTTGGGACCCAAACCTCTGGGTGTCCATGGGGTTTGTGCTCCGTGGGGGCTGGAAAAGTGGAGTGGGGGTGGAAATTTGGGTGGAACAGGAGGGAAAACACAGGACACAAAGAGCTGTGGACAGATGTGATGATGATGATTGTGTTTGCAGACAGCCTGAGACAATTTCCCAGTGGTAATTCATATAAATCCTCTCTTGGTCTGACCAGAAACCAGGAGAATTTTGGGAGGAACTCAAAGCAAAAGAAAGACTCTCCACTTGCACCTGCACAGACAGGATTTCAGGGCTGGCAAGGAAAGGGCAGAGGAACCTGGTGAAAGAGAAAAGAAGCCTGCTGGAGTCCCAGCACACACATTTTTATCAATAAAGTCATGTGGGAAATGGATGGATAAGGCAGAGAAATCCCAGAGGTGGTTTCGGGAGGAGCTCAGTCTGCCTGCAGGGAGGAGCTCCAGGGCTGGGAAGAGCCAGGACAGTCACCTTTGGGGATGTCCTGGAGATGTTCTGGATGCTCCTGGAAGCTGCAGAGCCCAGCAGATGGCCAGGCAGGGCAGGGGCTGGCTGTGGCTCCGGGGTGGGGGGTCCCTGTTAACCTGCTGCCTCTTTGCCAGGTCATCAAACTCACCTTCGAGGAGTTCGAGCTGGAAAGGGGATATGACACCCTGACAGTGGGGGATGGAGGCCAAGTGGGAGACCAGAAAACTGTGCTTTATGTGTAAGTAGCATTTCCTGAGGCCCCTGGGGGAGGGAAAGCCAGCCCTGGGCTTTGCCTGAGGGGTTGGGATGGGGGAGCCCCCCCTGCTCCCTGTCCCTGGGGAGGGGGAATTATGTGCTGCTTGTCATTTTTGGGGGCTGTTCTGGTGTGTTCTTCCCTCTGCACCTCATTTCTCCTGAGCTGCCTTTGGGGAGCCCTCAGGGAGGGGCTGAGGGTGTCCAGGGAGCTGAGGGAAGAGGATAAAACCTGGGATACGAGAGGATCTGCAGCTCAGGCAGGGTCCAAGGGCTGTTTTCTCTCTCTCTCTCTCTCTCCTGGGCTGTCCTTCTGTGTCCTCCTGGTTACCTGTGCAAGGTGTAAATCCATTATCTTTGGGTGAGACACCCCAGGGTGCATTGGGGTAAATGATGCCCCCTCAAGTCTGGGATTTGTCCCCCTCAATTTGCATCCTTTGGGCTGCACATGTGATGTTCTGGGGGGGTTTCTTCAGCGTTGGAGACACAGAAATGGTCCTGCTTTCCTTCCAGGCCTCTCCAAAACTCCTCCAGCCAAGCTGTTGTGCTCTTGCCAACTGTTGGGAGGGTGTTATATTGTGGTTTTTTTTTTTCATTCTTCCTCTTCTCTTGTTTTTCCCACACAGATCAGCCTCCCACCCCATCTCCACTCACATTCCTCTTTCCTTGTCTTGCCCAAACCTTTGTTTTCCCCGAGGTTCCTTTTCCTCCACGTTTCTTCCCAGCCCATGAGCCTTTGGTCAGGAGCTCCAGGAATTGGCAGGCTGATTATTGCCCAAGTGTTTGTAACTGAACTGTTCCAGAACATTTCACAGCTGGTTGGTCAAAATGTGCAAATCACTGCCAGGGGAGCAGTTTGTAAGAACCTGCTGAAATGATTCCTCCTTTTCCTCCCCTTTGGCCTTGCCTGAAGCCCAAGGAAGATTTTCCTGGGTTTCTTTGTTGTCATTCCATGTTTTTCTCACTCTGCATTAGCCCCCCAACCCCTGGCTAATGCAAATGTGGAATAGCTGGGACTGGGAAAGGTGCAGTGTCTGGAATCTTTACCCAGTGCAGGAGAACTTTCAAGCAAATTCCTGATGCTGATCCTAACAGGGAAGTTTCTTTCTTTATTTATTTATTTATCATCTGCAAGGATAAGTTGAAAGGTAATTAAATATGAGAGAGGTGTGAAGAGCACAGAAATATTCCAGCTGTAACTGGTGTGCACTTCTCCCACTGTCACCTGGATCCAGGTAGATCCACTGGGCACCAGCTGTGGGGTTTTTTGAGGAATCAAAACACAGAAACCTGATCCTGTCAGAGACAGGAGATCCAATTTTCTTGCTGCTCTTCCTTTCTTCTTGGCTGTTGGAAGAGGGGCTCAGCTCCTGCTGCCTTTCAGATGAAGGGACCCTCTGGAATCAGCTTGCACAGCACAGCCACCATCCCAAAACGGAGCCAGGAAGGACCATTTGTCTCCAGCCTCTCCCTCACCCCTGTAAAATGCAGCTCAGGGAACAGAACAGATTGTTAGGCTGAGCTTTTCTGACTTGCAGAGAGGATTTTATTCCCTAAAGTAACAAGCACCCAAATCAATCACTGGGCTTGTTAAAGTGGAATAGCAAAGAATGAGGGAAGCTTTGAAGCCCCCTTTTTTTCCTGAAGGTTTTTCTCTTGCTGTGCTCCTCCTTCCTGCCTCTCTGCTGCTTCAGTACCTGGAGAATCAACAATAACACCCCTGCACTCTGCAGCAAACTCTTGGGGTGCAAAACAGGCATTAAAACAAGATCAGTTCCTCATTTCCCAGCACCCTGGGATCAGTAAAATTCCTGGTGCAGGTCAAAGGAATCATGGAGTAAAAGGTGGGGGCAGAGCTGGGAGGGCTCTGATGGGCTTGGGAGAGGTGGTTGTGATTCCAGGAAAAAGCACCCTCTGGAGCAGGGGCTGGGGGCAGGTCTGACCCTGGTGGGGCTGGGGAGGGGCTCTGGGATGGGGAGGAGGGTTCTGTGCCTGGCCAGGCAGGTCCTGCTCACCTCAGATACCTGAACTGGAGAGAACCTTCCACTCCCAGGGAGCTGCTGGGAATGTCCTGGAAGCTGAGGAAGCAGCTCAACCCTTGGAGCAGCCACAGCATCCCAGGCTGGTTTGGGTGGGACGGGATCTTAAAGCTCACCCAGTGCCAGCTTCTCTGGGCAACCTGTGCCAGGGCCTCCCCACCCTGGCCCACCCAGCCCCTGCACTACAGAATAAAAAAAATCCCCAAACCCTCCTCTCTCCCCTTGCAGGAGCTGCACTTTAATTTCTAAATTCATCCCAGATAATACCTGAGCAGAAATAGTGCAATAACAACATTAAACACTGCCACTGAGACAGGCAACACAACAATCCTGCTGCTGGAATAATGATCCTTCCCACACACTGCTCCTGTGTGTGCAGGGAAGGGAAGGGAGCTGGAGCCCTGGAAGGTGCTCCTGGGGGTGGGGGATAAAGCTCCAAAGCTCTGTTGAACCACAACGAGGGGATTAATCCTGGGGCTGAACGAGCCACATAAACAGGGATGGATTGGTGACATCTCCCTAAATCCCCTCAGCTCCCCTGGGAGGATCCTGGAGGGAAGGAAACCTCCTGATCCCTGGGATTAGCAGCACTTCTCCAGGGCTCACAGGGTGCTCAGCACATTCGAGGCTCCTGCCTTGGCTTCCAGGTGGTTTTTTTTGTTTGTTTGTTTGTTTTGATTGGTTTTGTTCGTTTGGTTTTTTAGGGCTTTTTTTGTTTGGTTTGGGTTTTGTTGTTGTTTTGGTTTCGGTTTTGTTTTATTATTTTTGTTGGGTTTTTTGTTTGTTTTTATTTTTATTATTATTATTTTGTTGTTGTTTCGTGGTTTTTTTTGTCTTGTGGGTTTTTTTGTCTTTTTTTTTTTTTTTCCTAGAACCTCTTAGAAACTTTTCTCTCAGGGTGGAAGCTTTGCAGCGAACGTGTGGGGAAGCCAATTTTTCCTAATGCTAGAAAACACTGTCGAGGCAGTTCAGGGGCTTCACTCACCGGTTTTTGGGTTCTGGGAATTTTATTTGTTTGCTCGTGGTTTCGCTTGGGCGAGAAAGAAAATGATTCCTTTTGTTGCTGGATAATATATTGCAATAATGGCACCAAATTGTAATTATTATGGTGGTGATGATGATAATCTGCAGGCCCTCAAGCTGTGGTAAAAGCCTCCCAGTGCAGGTAGAAGGCAGAACAGACAAGGAAGCGTTTTCCAGACAGTCTGGAAAATGCAGCAGGTTTTTGGGCAGTGTCCTGGTTTGGGGTGATTCTTCATTGGTTTGGCTGTTTTGTGGTCCTACAGAGGCATCTCTGCCCTTTGTTCTGTTGGCTCTGGGAGGCAAACAGGCTGATTTGTGCTGCTTTCCCTTTGCAGCCTGACGGGCACCACCGTCCCCGACCTCATCGTCAGCACCCACCACCAGATGTGGCTCCTCTTCCAGACAGACAGTGTCAGCAACCTGCTGGGCTTCAAAGCAACCTATGAAGGTAAGCCAGCCCCTCTCTCAGAATCCCTCTGGGTTGAAAGGATCAGGGCTGGGATGAGTGCAGAAAAAGGAGGAAGAAGCTTCTCTATTTCTATATCGAAGCTCTGTAGATTTTTTTTTCCCCCTTAAGAGCGAAGCTTTGCTGCTCTAAGAACAGCTTTGCTGGGTTCTTTTCCATCAGGGCTGGCTGGGTGGGGACTGTCTGGTTGCCATTTCATCTGCTTTGTTGGAAAGGAGCTGGTGAGGCTCAGCTGATGGTGACAGATTGTGTCTGGGGGAGGAAATGAGGAGATGGAGTAATCAATGGTTCCAGTGGATCAGGGGTGTCAACTGCTTTACACTCGGGTAGTCTGGAGTGTTACAAATGAAAGGAAAGTTAATACAGGGATTTTTTTCAAAGGAATGCATCAGGATGTGACTGCTGGGCTCTGGCACGAACTTGTGTGTTTGCTGTTTGTCACAGGTGTGAGAAAGTGGGATGGAAAAGTGTCTCTGTCAGCTCCAGGAACATTTCAGCCTGGCTCTTCCCAGGGCCCTCATTCATTTTTCCAAGGGTTTTTCTTGGATTTGCCGTGTTTCAGGGAATTGTCACCTTGTGTTTGGGGCCCAGGGTGGTGCTGGTGGATGTGAGGGAACAGAATTAGGGGCCTGAGGGACCTGAGCCACCAGAAAACTGAGCTGGCCCCAGTGCCAGCAAGTCCAGGGAGGCTGGGCAGGACCTCAGGGGGAATTGGGGTGATGCTGGAATATTTACAGGATGGCAGGACCAGGTCAGCAGGAAAAGTCCTGGAGGAACATAAACGAGGGAACTGAGAGAAGGAAAAGGCAAATCCTGATTGTCCAGGGAGCATCTCCACGGTGCCATTTCAGTCTCAGCAGCTGGGACTGCCCAGCCTGGTGGCTCCGGGCTCTGACCCTGCCCACCTTGGTGTGCAGCTGGTTTTTGGCAGCCTGGCAGAGCTGCTGCCCCCAGACCTGCCCTTGGAGAGGGCACTGCAGCTCTGCTGGGAGTGATCCCTGCTCCCAGACCTGCCTGCTTTGCTGATCTCACCCCGAGGGCACTGTGACACATTCCCTGTGTCTCCTGATAAATCTGGTGTTGCAAAGCCCATGATGGAGGGACTTCTCCCCCTGTTGTTCATCTTGGGTGAACTTTGGGGCCACAAGAAGCCCGAGTTTTCCCTCCTCTACCTGTTTTGATGTTATTGGTACCTTGATCTATGGCCAGGCCGAGCTGCTCTCACTCCCTGTGACCTCCCCAGTCCATCACCAGTGGAGTCCTGGACTCCTGGGGAGCTCCCAGTGCCAAACTCTCACAGTTCTTGCAAGAGCTTCGAGTTCCAAAGGAAGAGGCACCTGAGGGAGAGGCAACTGCCAATTGCCAAATACATTGTGAAGCTATGTCCAACTTCTTAACAAGTTTCAAGATCAGTTTTATGGCCCCACTTCCCCCTGTTTGTGAGCAGAAAATTACAGCTGATGGAACTGTGTGAAGTCAGGACCCAAAAATCTGCCTGGGAGAAGGGCAGGGATTGCTTGGAGGGTGTGTTTAAATAACCATCCATCCTCAAAGGTGGAAGTTTCAGTGTTCATTGGGAGGGGAAGGTGATCCCAGAGCCTGTTGCTGTGCTGGAACACTCACACCCAGGAGGTTTATCCATGCACAGCTCCAAGGACCTGTTGGAAAAATGTGCTGAAGAGGGGAAAAACAAAAANACAAAAAAAAAGTTAGAAAAAAAAGAAAATGGGGAAATGGATAAATAAATATTGTATTCAGCATCCAGTTCCTGTGCCACGAGGTTACAGTCTTGAGTGTGCTAGAATGTAATTAGTTGTTTAATTAGGGTCAGGCTCCTCAGAATGCAGCTCACTTGAGTGGGTGATTGAACTAACGATGTGTGCAGCGTTACAGCTTTGTATTAATTACATTATTCCATCATTACAGGCTTTAATACCGACCTGCACAGGTTAATATTTGGGTGCTGCCACTCCAGTTAATGGTTCCACAGTTGTCTGAAGGATCTCACACGAGAGCTCCTGTTTCACCATCCCAGGGCTTGGGGGAAAACTCTGATTTTTCAGGAGGTCGTGGCTCAAATCCCTCATTTCTGGGCTTTTGAGAAATATTGTGTTTATGTGGAGGAGGGGGTGGCACAGGACAGCTCAGCCTCAGCTACAGAAACACCATTATTGTTTTTGCTTTTGGTTTGAACTTTGGGACTCTTATGTGCTCAAGGGTTTGCAGGAGGTGCTGCTTTTTTAATAGGTAAGAAATGAGAGAGAGCAGGATTTTGGTTTCCCTGTGCCTTTGGTCCTGGCCCTAAGATGGGCCCTGAGATGCCCTGGGGTGGCATCAGGTGCCTGTGGGCCTTGGCACCAACGTGGCTCCTCCTGCTGAATTCCTTTTGATAATTCTGCATTGTCTAAAATAGCCCAAGGGGGCCTGGACTCAAATTTGGTGATTTAATCTGTTAAAAGCGAGGAAATGCAATGTGTTTACAGGCACCTGCACAAAGGTCTGATGATCCAAGTGCTTTCCTGGCTCAGGTCACTGAAAGAGCTCCAGGAACCCAAAGCTCCATTGATTGTTCTGGAAAACACTTCTGGAAATGAAGTTCTCTTCCTTTTCTGTTTGTTCAGCCTGGATTAAGGACCTTTGTCCCCTAAATCATGTTGGATTTGAAAACAAGAGGTTTCCAAAGCAGCTGAAAGGTTTTGGGACCCAAACCTCTGGGTGTCCATGGGGTTTGTGCTCCGTGGGGGCTGGAAAAGTGGAGTGGGGGTGGAAATTTGGGTGGAACAGGAGGGAAAACACAGGACACAAAGAGCTGTGGACAGATGTGATGATGATGATTGTGTTTGCAGACAGCCTGAGACCATTTCCCAGTGGTAATTCATATAAATCCTCTCTTGGTCTGACCAGAAACCAGGAGAATTTTGGGAGGAACTCAAAGCAAAAGAAAGACTCTCCACTTGCACCTGCACAGACAGGATTTCAGGGCTGGCAAGGAAAGGGCAGAGGAACCTGGTGAAAGAGAAAAGAAGCCTGCTGGAGTCCCAGCACACACATTTTTATCAATAAAGTCATGTGGGAAATGGATGGATAAGGCAGAGAAATCCCAGAGGTGGTTTCGGGAGGAGCTCAGTCTGCCTGCAGGGAGGAGCTCCAGGGCTGGGAAGAGCCAGGACAGTCACCTTTGGGGATGTCCTGGAGATGTTCTGGATGCTCCTGGAAGCTGCAGAGCCCAGCAGATGGCCAGGCAGGGCAGGGGCTGGCTGTGGCTCCGGGGTGGGGGGTCCCTGTTAACCTGCTGCCTCTTTGCCAGGTCATCAAACTCACCTTCGAGGAGTTCGAGCTGGAAAGGGGATATGACACCCTGACAGTGGGGGATGGAGGCCAAGTGGGAGACCAGAAAACTGTGCTTTATGTGTAAGTAGCATTTCCTGAGGCCCCTGGGGGAGGGAAAGCCAGCCCTGGGCTTTGCCTGAGGGGTTGGGATGGGGGAGCCCCCCCTGCTCCCTGTCCCTGGGGAGGGGGAATTATGTGCTGCTTGTCATTTTTGGGGGCTGTTCTGGTGTGTTCTTCCCTCTGCACCTCATTTCTCCTGAGCTGCCTTTGGGGAGCCCTCAGGGAGGGGCTGAGGGTGTCCAGGGAGCTGAGGGAAGAGGATAAAACCTGGGATACGAGAGGATCTGCAGCTCAGGCAGAGTCCAAGGGCTGTTTTCTCTCTCTCTCTCTCTCTCCTGGGCTGTCCTTCTGTGTCCTCCTGGTTACCTGTGCAAGGTGTAAATCCATTATCTTTGGGTGAGACACCCCAGGGTGCATTGGGGTAAATGATGCCCCCTCAAGTCTGGGATTTGTCCCCCTCAATTTGCATCCTTTGGGCTGCACATGTGATGTTCTGGGGGGGTTTCTTCAGCGTTGGAGACACAGAAATGGTCCTGCTTTCCTTCCAGGCCTCTCCAAAACTCCTCCAGCCAAGCTGTTGTGCTCTTGCCAACTGTTGGGAGGGTGTTATATTGTGGTTTTTTTTTTTCATTCTTCCTCTTCTCTTGTTTTTCCCACACAGATCAGCCTCCCACCCCATCTCCACTCACATTCCTCTTTCCTTGTCTTGCCCAAACCTTTGTTTTCCCCGAGGTTCCTTTTCCTCCACGTTTCTTCCCAGCCCATGAGCCTTTGGTCAGGAGCTCCAGGAATTGGCAGGCTGATTATTGCCCAAGTGTTTGTAACTGAACTGTTCCAGAACATTTCACAGCTGGTTGGTCAAAATGTGCAAATCACTGCCAGGGGAGCAGTTTGTAAGAACCTGCTGAAATGATTCCTCCTTTTCCTCCCCTTTGGCCTTGCCTGAAGCCCAAGGAAGATTTTCCTGGGTTTCTTTGTTGTCATTCCATGTTTTTCTCACTCTGCATTAGCCCCCCAACCCCTGGCTAATGCAAATGTGGAATAGCTGGGACTGGGAAAGGTGCAGTGTCTGGAATCTTTACCCAGTGCAGGAGAACTTTCAAGCAAATTCCTGATGCTGATCCTAACAGGGAAGTTTCTTTCTTTATTTATTTATTTATCATCTGCAAGGATAAGTTGAAAGGTAATTAAATATGAGAGAGGTGTGAAGAGCACAGAAATATTCCAGCTGTAACTGGTGTGCACTTCTCCCACTGTCACCTGGATCCAGGTAGATCCACTGGGCACCAGCTGTGGGGTTTTTTGAGGAATCAAAACACAGAAACCTGATCCTGTCAGAGACAGGAGATCCAATTTTCTTGCTGCTCTTCCTTTCTTCTTGGCTGTTGGAAGAGGGGCTCAGCTCCTGCTGCCTTTCAGATGAAGGGACCCTCTGGAATCAGCTTGCACAGCACAGCCACCATCCCAAAACGGAGCCAGGAAGGACCATTTGTCTCCAGCCTCTCCCTCACCCCTGTAAAATGCAGCTCAGGGAACAGAACAGATTGTTAGGCTGAGCTTTTCTGACTTGCAGAGAGGATTTTATTCCCTAAAGTAACAAGCACCCAAATCAATCACTGGGCTTGTTAAAGTGGAATAGCAAAGAATGAGGGAAGCTTTGAAGCCCCCTTTTTTTCCTGAAGGTTTTTCTCTTGCTGTGCTCCTCCTTCCTGCCTCTCTGCTGCTTCAGTACCTGGAGAATCAACAATAACACCCCTGCACTCTGCAGCAAACTCTTGGGGTGCAAAACAGGCATTAAAACAAGATCAGTTCCTCATTTCCCAGCACCCTGGGATCAGTAAAATTCCTGGTGCAGGTCAAAGGAATCATGGAGTAAAAGGTGGGGGCAGAGCTGGGAGGGCTCTGATGGGCTTGGGAGAGGTGGTTGTGATTCCAGGAAAAAGCACCCTCTGGAGCAGGGGCTGGGGGCAGGTCTGACCCTGGTGGGGCTGGGGAGGGGCTCTGGGATGGGGAGGAGGGTTCTGTGCCTGGCCAGGCAGGTCCTGCTCACCTCAGATACCTGAACTGGAGAGAACCTTCCACTCCCAGGGAGCTGCTGGGAATGTCCTGGAAGCTGAGGAAGCAGCTCAACCCTTGGAGCAGCCACAGCATCCCAGGCTGGTTTGGGTGGGACGGGATCTTAAAGCTCACCCAGTGCCAGCTTCTCTGGGCAACCTGTGCCAGGGCCTCCCCACCCTGGCCCACCCAGCCCCTGCACTACAGAATAAAAAAAATCCCCAAACCCTCCTCTCTCCCCTTGCAGGAGCTGCACTTTAATTTCTAAATTCATCCCAGATAATACCTGAGCAGAAATAGTGCAATAACAACATTAAACACTGCCACTGAGACAGGCAACACAACAATCCTGCTGCTGGAATAATGATCCTTCCCACACACTGCTCCTGTGTGTGCAGGGAAGGGAAGGGAGCTGGAGCCCTGGAAGGTGCTCCTGGGGGTGGGGGATAAAGCTCCAAAGCTCTGTTGAACCACAACGAGGGGATTAATCCTGGGGCTGAACGAGCCACATAAACAGGGATGGATTGGTGACATCTCCCTAAATCCCCTCAGCTCCCCTGGGAGGATCCTGGAGGGAAGGAAACCTCCTGATCCCTGGGATTAGCAGCACTTCTCCAGGGCTCACAGGGTGCTCAGCACATTCGAGGCTCCTGCCTTGGCTTCCAGGTGGTTTTTTTTGTTTGTTTGTTTGTTTTGATTGGTTTTGTTCGTTTGGTTTTTTAGGGCTTTTTTTGTTTGGTTTGGGTTTTGTTGTTGTTTTGGTTTCGGTTTTGTTTTATTATTTTTGTTGGGTTTTTTGTTTGTTTTTATTTTTATTATTATTATTTTGTTGTTGTTTCGGGTTTTTTGTCTTGTGGGTTTTTTTGTCTTTTTTTTTTTTTTTCCTAGAACCTCTTAGAAACTTTTCTCTCAGGGTGGAAGCTTTGCAGCGAACGTGTGGGGAAGCCAATTTTTCCTAATGCTAGAAAACACTGTCGAGGCAGTTCAGGGGCTTCACTCACCGGTTTTTGGGTTCTGGGAATTTTATTTGTTTGCTCGTGGTTTCGCTTGGGCGAGAAAGAAAATGATTCCTTTTGTTGCTGGATAATATATTGCAATAATGGCACCAAATTGTAATTATTATGGTGGTGATGATGATAATCTGCAGGCCCTCAAGCTGTGGTAAAAGCCTCCCAGTGCAGGTAGAATGCAGAACAGACAAGGAAGCGTTTTCCAGACAGTCTGGAAAATGCAGCAGGTTTTTGGGCAGTGTCCTGGTTTGGGGTGATTCTTCATTGGTTTGGCTGTTTTGTGGTCCTACAGAGGCATCTCTGCCCTTTGTTCTGTTGGCTCTGGGAGGCAAACAGGCTGATTTGTGCTGCTTTCCCTTTGCAGCCTGACGGGCACCACCGTCCCCGACCTCATCGTCAGCACCCACCACCAGATGTGGCTCCTCTTCCAGACAGACAGTGTCAGCAACCTGCTGGGCTTCAAAGCAACCTATGAAGGTAAGCCAGCCCCTCTCTCAGAATCCCTCTGGGTTGAAAGGATCAGGGCTGGGATGAGTGCAGAAAAAGGAGGAAGAAGCTTCTCTATTTCTATATCGAAGCTCTGTAGATTTTTTTTTCCCCCTTAAGAGCGAAGCTTTGCTGCTCTAAGAACAGCTTTGCTGGGTTCTTTTCCATCAGGGCTGGCTGGGTGGGGACTGTCTGGTTGCCATTTCATCTGCTTTGTTGGAAAGGAGCTGGTGAGGCTCAGCTGATGGTGACAGATTGTGTCTGGGGGAGGAAATGAGGAGATGGAGTAATCAATGGTTCCAGTGGATCAGGGGTGTCAACTGCTTTACACTCGGGTAGTCTGGAGTGTTACAAATGAAAGGAAAGTTAATACAGGGATTTTTTTCAAAGGAATGCATCAGGATGTGACTGCTGGGCTCTGGCACGAACTTGTGTGTTTGCTGTTTGTCACAGGTGTGAGAAAGTGGGATGGAAAAGTGTCTCTGTCAGCTCCAGGAACATTTCAGCCTGGCTCTTCCCAGGGCCCTCATTCATTTTTCCAAGGGTTTCTCTTGGATTTGCCGTGTTTCAGGGAATTGTCACCTTGTGTTTGGGGCCCAGGGTGGTGCTGGTGGATGTGAGGGAACAGAATTAGGGGCCTGAGGGACCTGAGCCACCAGAAAACTGAGCTGGCCCCAGTGCCAGCAAGTCCAGGGAGGCTGGGCAGGACCTCAGGGGGAATTGGGGTGATGCTGGAATATTTACAGGATGGCAGGGCCAGGTCAGCAGGAAGAGTCCTGGAGGAACATAAACGAGGGAATTGAGAGAAGGAAAAGGCAAATCCTGATTGTCCAGGGAGCATCTCCACGGTGCCATTTCGGTGCCAGCAGCTGGGACTGCCCAGCCTGGTGGCTCCGGGCTCTGACCCTGCCCACCTTGGTGTGCAGCTGGTTTTTGGCAGCCTGGCAGAGCTGCTGCCCCCAGACCTGCCCTTGGAGAGGGCACTGCAGCTCTGCTGGGAGTGATCCCTGCTCCCAGACCTGCCTGCTTTGCTGATCTCACCCCGAGGGCACTGTGACACATTCCCTGTGTCTCCTGATAAATCTGGTGTTGCAAAGCCCATGATGGAGGGACTTCTCCCCCTGTTGTTCATCTTGGGTGAACTTTGGGGCCACAAGGAGCCTGAGTTTTCCCTCCTCTGCCTTGTTTTGATGTGATTGGTACCTTGATCTATGGCCAGGCCGAGCTGCTCTCACTCCCTGTGACCTCCCCAGTCCATCACCAGTCGTGTCCTGGACTCCTGGGGAGCTCCCAGTGCCAAACTCTCACAGTTCTTGCAAGAGCTTCGAGTTCCAAAGGAAGAGGCACCTGAGGGAGAGGCAACTGCCAATTGCCAAATACATTGTGAAGCTATGTCCAACTTCTTAACAAGTTTCAAGATCAGTTTTATGGCCCCACTTCCCCCTGTTTGTGAGCAGAAAATTACAGCTGATGGAACTGTGTGAAGTCAGGACCCAAAAATCTGCCTGGGAGAAGGGCAGGGATTGCTTGGAGGGTGTGTTTAAATAACCATCCATCCTCAAAGGTGGAAGTTTCAGTGTTCATTGGGAGGGGAAGGTGATCCCAGAGCCTGTTGCTGTGCTGGAACACTCACACCCAGGAGGTTTATCCATGCACAGCTCCAAGGACCTGTTGGAAAAATGTGCTGAAGAGGGGAAAAACAAAAAGAAAAAAAAGAAAATAGGGAAATGGATAAATAAATATTGTATTCAGCATCCAGTTCCTGTGCCATCAGGTTTTTACTGATGGGTTCTGAGGAAGGGAGGGAACCAGCCAGGTCCTTTTTCTTCACTGGTGAATAAGAGAAAGCCCATTTGCAGCAGGAAGAGTGTGAGAACACCAGGGATGTGGATTGGGGTTTTCCAGATCTGCACATGAAGATGGGATGAGTTCAACAGAAATGTTAAAACTAAAAAAAAAAAAAAACACAACAGGACAACCCCAAATTTTAATGCTGTGATATATTTTGTAGTTTATGGTTTTTAATATGAAGGAAGAATTTAAAATGAAAGCTGGAATTATAGACACACACACGCTAATGTAATTTGGGTTTCTGCTGGAATTGGGTTAGTTTGGGTAGAGCTGAGTAAAGTCTGTGCTCCTGAACCACCAGGGGATGATTAAACAATATTTATTGTGTGGAAATGCTGAGTAAGTGTTTGGCTCTGGCTTGCTCAGCTCCACGCTGGAGTTCAGCCCCTGGTGCTAAGAGGCTTAGGAGCTCTGCAGGGCTGGAGTTTGGAGATTTCCTCTCCTCAACTTCCTGGCTTTAATCAAATTGCTGCAGCCCCAACCTGCTCAGAGGAGCTGCTGCTTTGTGCAGCCCTTTTTTACATTCATTTTAGGCCTAAATACAGTCTTGTGTTGAGACTTTTTTTGGTTCAGCATCACCTGAGCCTCACTCTTGTGGCTGGGGGGGGTGAAGGATTTCTGTCTCCCCTGCTCTGCTTTGCCATTAAACGTATTGACTCGTGTCCTAAAGCTGAAATAGTGCTGAGCCAACACCAGGGAGGCTTTTTAGCTGATGATGTTCTGCCCTGAGCTGCTCTCAGGGTCGGGGAACTTGGATTTCAGTCTGGTCTGAGCCTCCTGGCAGTGATTTGATGGGAGGCCAGGGGGCTCTGGGAGCCAGCTGGATTCAGCTCCTGCAGTTGCTCTGCAGTGCTGCTGGTAGATGTGGCAAAAAGATCCTTTTCAGTTTGTCCCCTCCTCATTGGGTTTCCTCTCTAGACCCCTTATTTCCTTGTTCATACAATGGTTTGGGTTGGAAGGGATGTTCAAGCTCCTCTCATTCCAAACCCCTTCCATGGGCAGGGACACCTTCCCCTCCAAGGTGGTTTCAGAGCTGGAAGGTCCTTCTGCTTGGAGCTGGATGGTCCCTTTTTTTGTCCCTGTTGTGGTTTGAGACCCCCAAAAAAATCCAATTTTCAAGCCCCCCACAATTTGTTTCAGCGAGAGAGTTTTCAGACAAAACACCTCTACCAGCACAGGGAAATTATATCCAAATTTATTACTGACCCAATAAATATTATAATACATTATAATGCTCCCTGACACCATTAACTCCAATGAGTTTAAACCAAGTTATTCCAATTTTCAAGCCCCCCCCCAGTTTGTCTCAGTGTGAGAGGGTTTTCAGGCAAAACACCTCTACTAGCAGGGGGAAATTATATCCAAATTTATTACTGACCCAACAAATATGATAATACATTATAAACAACAATTCTAACTGTCTCTCCTATGGTAAAGCAATCTATTTCCATTAGATCAAATCTCTCCTTTCCCTTGGAATCCCAAAGAACGAGCCCATAAGAACACCCCTGGTTCCTTCCAGTTCCTCCCTGGCACCATTAACTCCAATGAGTTTAAACTGAATTATTCCAAGTACAAAACTCCAAGTTTGAAGTGTTTTCTTGGCTCTGTTCTGGCTGGGGGTGACATTTGTGTGATTTCCTCAGGCCTGGCCCCCAAAGAGCTCCCAAATCCTTCATCCCGTGGCCGTTTCTTCCAGAAACTGGAAGAGTTTTGCTTCCTTGCAGCTCAAACTGCCTCCTTTTCCTCCACAGCTGAGTCAGGCAGGAGCAGAAAATTCCCACAGAACTCCAGGAAAAAGAGTGGCCTGGCTTTCAGGTGCCTGCAGGGTTTGTGGTGGAGGAGCAGGGAGGGTTTTGCTCTCCTCAGTCCCTGGTTCCCTCCTCTGCACAAGGGCCCCCAGTCTCCCCACCCACCACCAGGAGACAAACAGCATAAAGAGCTGCTGCAGAATTCCTGCTGAAACATTTGCTGGGGAGAAAAAAAAAAATGCTGTTTTGTCAAAATTTTGTCTGTATGAATAATATTTGATGGAGAAGTTTTGAAAGATTCATGTCGACTTGTTTCGTTTCAATAATGTCAAAACATTTGATTTGGATGTTCTTGTTTAGTTTTGACTTTTATTATTCTAATGTGGAAGTGATTTTTGCTTTAAACATTCATCAGGAGAAATGGTTCAACCTCATTGAAGTAACATGTTTTGATATTTCCAAATCACTCCCTTTTTTTTTTTCTTTTTTTTTTTCTCTCTTTTTTTCTTTTCTTTTTTTGGGAACTTCTAAATATTTCACAGATTTTACCCTGCTAAATATTTCACAGATTTTACTACCTCTGAAAAAAAAAGAAATGCAGGAACCAGGGGGATTTTTTTTCAATCAGGTCAGAAAATGGGTTTAATTTGTGCCTGGGCATGAGATTACAATTTATAATATTGCTTGTCCAATCCCAAGTGTTTCCACCCCCTGGTCCACCTCCATCCCTCCCCCTTGGAATTGGGGCTGGGGGCTTTTCTTCATCATCTTCATCTTCTTCAGAGCACAGAAGGGTGCAGGGTCACCCAGTTCTTGGCTGTCCTTTTGTGGTCCAGGCCAGGATTAGATGCCCTCAAATAGAAGAGGCCCTGCCTTGACAAGAGACTCTAAACATTTTCTCCTGGAATTCAGGGGGTGGATATGGGAGCATGGAATGGGGTATGTAGGGGTTGAGGAGTGTGTAAACTGCTGTGCTAAAGGGGAAAGGAATAAGGGCTGCTGCTTCTAAAATCTACTTTTGCTACTTAACTACTTATAAAGCTTATAAAAATTAGAAAAAAAAAAACCAAAAAACTAGAAGAATCTTAAGGCATCAGCAGGAGCACCTTCCCCCAGCCCAGGTTGCCCCAAGACTCCAAGGTGTGGGAAGGGAAGGAATAACAAAAGTGGATTTTTGAGGCGTTTGACTCGCAGCAGTCTCAGTTTCCTGCATCTCTGTCAGACACAACGATAAATGTTTAAAATCACCTTATTCCCATTCGATCTCGTTACTGCTTCGTGAGTTTTAAAGCTGAATTTTCATTTCCTGGTAGGTGCCACTGCATTTTTTTTTTTTTGGAGAGGAATTGTGGTGGTTTGAGACCCCCAAAAATCCAATTTCCCAGTCCAAGCCCCCCCTCCCACAACTCACCCAGTGTGAGAGGGGTTTGTCCAGACACAACACGAGACTCAGTATGGGGGGAAGGGAATTATATTACAATTATTACACAAATAAATATTATAATGCATTATAGACACAATTCTAACTCTCCTGTGGTAAAGCAATATTTCCATTGGATCAAATCTCCTTTCTCTCCCATAAAAGTTCAGAAGGGAAGAGGGAAAGATCCTTTCCACTTTCAGGGCAGCAGTGTCTCTCCTCTTCCATGCAGCAGTTGTAGCTGGAGTTGGTGTAGCTGGAATCTCTCTCCATCACAGGAATTTAAAGTTCAGTCCTGCTGGAACATCCCAGCTGGTTTATTTTTCATCCCCTCCCGTGCAAGTGCAAAAACCTTAAAAACACTGGGATTTTCAAAGTCTGCAGGAAGAGACATAAATCCTGACAAAGTGCTTTTCGCTGAGGAACCTACTTTCCACGAGAAGCTTTAATATTAATTTATGTTAAATTGTTTTTGGGGATGCTTCATTACCTGGCAGTGACTTTTCAGCTCAAGGTGCAGAGAGCAGGAGCCGACGTGCCTTGGTGACTCGTGCTCTAAAATACACCTGGATCCTGAGTTGCCTTGGAGTCAGAATAACAATGAGCTGCTTGTTGTTATTCAAAGCAAATTGGAATATCAGATGGAGCCGTGCAGATCTCAGATCCCCCCGTTCCCCTCCGCCAAGGGAAAAAATGTCATAAAAAGAGATTTCCAATTTGGCGCAAGGAATTGGAACCGGGGAGGGAGAGACAGCGAGGCTGATGGGAGATGATGGGGATAAAACCTGCAGGCAGGGGGAGATGAGTGGGAGGCAGCTAAATAATGTGGGAACACTGAGGAGGCTGGGAAGGAATGAAGTGTTGGAGCTAATAGTGATCCAGAGCAGGGGGGCCCTTTGGAAATGGGATTGGACAGGGAAGGAGATAACGGGAAATTGTGTCTGGGGTTTCTTGGCTGGCACGAAGCCCACGGGATTAGCTGGCTCTGGGCAGGGAGGGGAGGAGAGGTGACAGTCCAGCAAAC
>NW_021940628.1:3282260-3316094 GCF_001715985.3 Manacus vitellinus | reverse complement strand
TTCCCCCTGCTCTGCCTTGGGTCCCTTCCAGAGAGAAATCTGGGCTTTGGTGTCCGAGGCAGGACACACAGACACAACCAAAACCACAATTTAAACCCCAACTCTGGTTTTGCCATTGAGATTTCCTTCCTTGTCTGACTGCACCCAGGCTCCCACTGCTGGCCCTGGGGCTGGGATTTGTTGCCTGAGCAGAGCTGGGATGTTGTTCTCTCCACAGTGACTCAGGGGGTAACATTTTGGGATGTAAATGGGAGTTGCTGCACAGTCCCTGGTGGGTTTTAATGGTCCCACTGTCCTTTGAAGATGTGTTGGGCAATCTGCTTTATTGCCCTGACAGAACCTTCACACACTCACACAGTGTGGGGTTTGGACACTGCCAAAACTCACTGAAGTGTCTTTGTTTTCCCCAGCTGGTCACAAGCAAAGCCTTCCTTTTGTCTCATCTCTAATTAGGGGAATATGTTCCAATCTGTGCCTTTGAGCAGGTTCTGTGGTGCAGGGGAGGGAGAGTGAGCTGAGCAGAAAAAAAACAGGAGAGGAAAATGCAGCTGGGGGAAAGGGAGAGAGAGAGAAAGCAGAAATGTTGCTTTTTAGCAGTGTGAAAGGTAAATAAATCTGTTTACTGTGCAGGTAAATAGATGTGCTGGGATAGAGCCCAGGGAAAATGCTCCTTTGGAGCGTGGCAGGAGCAGAGATGACAGAGCTGGGGGAGCAAACCTGGCTCCTGCAGAGCTCAGCTGAGGTCTTGGAGAGCTGTGGGAGAATGGGAGGTCGTGGAAAAAAGGGGAAAACTGGTTCCAAGGAAGTGCCTTTCTTTCCAAACACTAATTTAAACGTCTGCTTGGGCAAAGGAAGCAATTCCTGTGTGAGTTCTGCCTTTTCCAGGTGCTGCTTGGTTTGCTCTGTAAGCAAATCAGGCTGAAGATGCTGGAGAGGAAATTGGGAGTTTTTCCTCGTTGACTGTGAAGTGGGAAGGGTCAGACTGTTCCTGTGCTTAGATCAGGAGTCACTGGCTTTTCCTTTTCATTTCCTGGACTTTCAGGTGACTTTGAACAGCTCATGGTTTGGTTGAGGCTCGTGCTGATAGTTTGTAGTGGGAATAAACCTGTAGTTTGTGCCCAAGATGAAACAACTGGGTTATGTTAGTACAGAAGGGAGACTCTCCAGTAAAATAGGATTATTTTTGTCAGGAGATACTGATCAGGGGCATCAAATCAACCCCCATGCAAAGCATGAATGTTTCAGTTCAAATGATTCCAGTGTGGTCTGTTCTCTGTGGCTCTCCAGCTCGGGATGTTTGTAAATCAGTGACCCCCAGAAGGTGCAGTGCTGGGTGTGGGGGGTGTCTGTGCTGAGCCTGGGGGTGACTCTGGGCAGTGCCTGGCTCTTTGCTCCTGGGTGGGATGTGGGTGATGGCTGGACATTCCAAATCTGGACACTCCAAACCTCTCTTCCTCCCTCTCCTGCAGCATCTCACAGTGCTCAGATCAGCTTCACAGTGGCCATTTTTGGCTCTAAAAATGAGATTTCCAGCACCAGAGGAGGGGGGGTAGTGTCTCAGGCCAGGGTGGGTCTCACCCCCAGCACCCCCCAGCTGTTGTTTTCCTACAGAGCTCGTTCCCTTTTCTCTCTTGACACCACAATGTGCTGGGGGGGGGGATGTCACTGAAGGAAAACTGTGCTGACTCAGGGGAGGTTTGTGGGATGTGACATTCCAGCTGAAATCTGCACTGACCTGTGGCTGAGGAGATCATAAAGCTCATAAATGGGGCAGCAGCCCCATAAGTGCAGCTCTAGAGTGGCTCAACCCCTGTGGGGAGTGCTGGTGGGAGGATGGGCAGATGTGGCTGGGGGCAGGGGTGTTTTAGGGGGGCCATAATTCCAGGTACTGGGTGGGAATTGCTGGTTAAACATCCTATGTACAGTAGGCATGGGCTCATTATCTGATTTTATGGGAAGCAGGGCAGGGGAGGGCCCTGCTACAAAACATTTATGACCAGGATTTGTTCCAAAATTTGTGTTTCCTTGCCAAGGAGAGGGAGATGCTCTCACAGGGTTTCTGCAGCAGTTCAGTGAGGCTTAAAAGGTTCTTTGCTCTTCTTCCCCAGCAGTTTCCCTTCCTTTCTGCTCCTCCTGCTGCCTGTCCCTGGGGATCTGTGTCCTGCAGCTCCTGAGCTTTCAGTCCTGCCCCTTTCCCAGGGGGTTCACTCGTGCCAAGCAGTGCTGGCATTGTACATGATGGAGGGTTGTGGCATAAACTGTGACACTGAATAGCACTGGGAGCACCTCACTGGAGCCAGGCAAACTCTTGGCCCTGGTTTAGCTGTTGCTCTGGGGGGGTCATTCCAGAAAACACCTGATTTTCTGGTGCCTGTTTAGTTGATGCACCTCAGGCCTGTGAACTCCAAGGTTTCTGGACCCGTCGTGTTCCCCAGGGAAACAAACCCTGGGGAGACAAAACAACTTAAAACTCTGTGTTTTGTGAGCCCAAACAAGAGGGGTGGAGGTTCCTGCCCCAAGTTTGGTGTTGCTGGGGATGGGGATAAACTCGTGGTTGTGCCTGTGTGTGTTTGACTGGAGGGGCCTGAATTTGGGCTGGGCTGTTCCAGGGCACTTCTGGACTCCTCCAGGCTCTGCTCTTGCTCTTGCTCTGCTCTTGCTTTAGGATTTTCATTAGTTTCCAGTGGTTTTCCTTTGGTTGTGTTCCTGTGAACTCTGTGTATTTACTGCTTAGAGCAGTGCTCGTGCCTGATATTCCCCTGAACAGAACAGAAGGCATTTCCCAAAGCATTTCCAATTGGAATTATGTTAAATTGTGTGCTTTCTTCCCCTGGCCCTGGAGCAGATGTTGTGCTTTCTTCCCCTCTTGTTCACTTGAAATCCTCAGCCACAGCCCATTTCTCCTCACAGATCTGCTCATGTTGCTTTCCAGTCTTTTAATATCTGATTTGCCTTAACAGCAGTGTAAAATCTCTCTTCTCCTTAGTCATAACTACTCCTTTTTTTTTTTTTTATTAATCCCATACTGGCCTGTTAGACCTGCTGAATAACCTGAGCTCCCCTTTGTAAGGACTGCAGCCTTCAGTGTGGAGCTGAGCTCTGCCTTCTGGGAGCCCTGGCTGGGCCAAACCATCAGGGTTGGGACCTGGAAATGCAAAGTGCAGTGGCTGTTTTCCCCAGGAATGTGCTGAACAGAACTGTGTCATTCATATCACTTGACAAGGTTGTCATTTAGCTCTAAATTGAATTGGCAATTGGTCTTTATTTTCTGCCTTTCTCCCTCTCTCTTTATTCTTCTCCTTTATCCCCTTTCCTCCTTCTCCCTTTCCCTTCTCCCTTTCCCTTCTCCCTTTCATATCATTCCTTTTACTCCCTCCTCGTGCAGAGCTGATGGAACAGTTCATATTAACTCCCCAAATGTTTCTCCCTCCTGCTGTAAATGGTTTCTTTCTCCTTTTGCCACTGGACTCATTTACCTGTCTGTTGATGCTGCTGCTTTTAGTGGGTTTTTGGAAGAAGTGCAGGAATTCTGGTCCTTGTTATTCCAGGCTGTTTTGTCATGTGTTTTTTGGGTTTTTTTTTAGTTGTGACTGATGCTTTCCTGGAGCACCCTGCTCCCATTTCCCTGGTGTAATGGCAGGGACACCCTGGGATTATCTCTGCCACCCAAACTGGGACAGGGGATGGGGACTGACCTTACCCTGCCCAAATGTGTCACCTCTGGGCACAGGGCAGGGCACAGGTCACATCCCAGTCACATCCCAGCTGGAACCATTCCCAGGACACAGGTTTGTCACCTGCTGAGCCCAGTTCCTGGCTTGGATGGTTTCTGCAGTTGTTCCTCAGCTGTAAATCCACGAGGACCCACCAGCACCTTCCCCCTGCCCTGGACCCAAAGGGTTCAGAGCAGCAAAGGGCTGGGAAATGCTCCTTATCCAGCCTGTTCCCCTGAGCCAGAGACCCAGGGTGTCCCTGCAGTGAGGGAAGCAAATTAAATGAAGGCAGGATTACCCTGATCTCTGTTTCCATGGGGGATTTGTAGCTTTTGTTAACAACCTTGTTTCACGCTTGCAGCCATGTAAGACCGTTCCCTTCCTGATTTTAAGCAGGGCACTCTCTCTCAGAGCCCTTGTTCTGCAGCCCTGGTTTGTAAAGGGCTGAGATTTAAATGTTTGCTTAAGCAGACAGACGTGCTCAAGTGCTGTGCTGGGCAGGAATCACTTCAGCTCCTTCTTAATGATGAGGAATCAGGTTGTAATTGTTCCCCCATGAGCTCCTCAGGCTTTTTTTTTGGTGCAACCTCACTGGAGCCAGGCAAACTCTTGGCCCTGGTTTAGCTGTTGCTCTGGGGGGGTCATTCCAGAAAACACCTGATTTTCTGGTGCCTGTTCAGTTGATGCACCTCAGGCCTGTGAACTCCAAGGTTTCTGGACCCGTCGTGTTCCCCAGGGAAACAAACCCCGGGGAGATAAACCAACTAAAACTCTGTTTTTTTGTGAGCCCAAACAAGTCCCTTTCCCTCTGTGGGACTGTGAGAGGGCCGTGGAACCAGTCCCTGCTGCTCCTCCTCGGGGCTTGTCCCAAATAAGCTGCACATCCTCCAGATAAGCTGCACATCCCTCTTGTTGGGTGAGTTGGGAAGTGCCCCCTGTGTCTGTGTCTGAGGAAAGCTGGCACTCCCCTGGCTCAAACCAGAGCCTGCTTTCTCCTCAGTGTTCCTTTGCCAGAGAGTTCTCCCTGGCAGTTGCAGAGCCACAAGCTGCTCTGGGAGCTGTGATGAATTTGGGGGGTTTTGGGGTCCTCAGCAGGGAGAGCTGGGCTGGGGGGTGTCCCCTCTGTGCCCACCCTCCCCTGGGTGCTGCCAGCTGCCCTCTCAGCCCTCAGCAGCAGGATGCAGTTCCTTGGGTTGTCTCCACGCTGTTATTTCCCTGATTGAACCGGTGGAACTGCTCCCCTGGGGGGGATTTGTGCTGCTCCAGAAGAGCTGTCCTGTGCCAGGGCAGCTGTCCCTGTTCCTGGCAGCAATTGCTCTGCAGGGTGGCTCTGATGGGCTGCTCCTCTTCTGATCTGAACTGGCACTTCCCTGGCTTTGTCAGGAGAGGAGGTTGTCCCTGTCCCCTTCCCTGTGTCCAGGAGCTGGGATTTGGGGCTGTGTTGTGTTGCCATCCCCGATCTGGGCTGCAGAGGAGCCCCCTTGTTTAATCCAACCCTCTCCACGTGGGGTTGGGGGTTGAGGATGCTGCAGTGGGACCCTCCCAGCTCCCGTGGGATGGAGCTGTTGGGTGGGAGTTTGTCTTTCACACTTTAGGGGGTGTAACCCTTTTTAGGGTCACAGCACTCACCCCTCATCCCTCTGGGGTGTCAGGACACTGTGGGGACAGTCCCATGCCAGGCTGTTCCCTGCTCCAGCCTGCAGCACTTGGCACAGGGCTCCAAACCCTGCAGCACAGGAGGGATGAGCTGCCAGAGCAGCACAGCAAAGGCACAGAAACCACTGGGCTCATTTGGAGCCTTTGCCAAAACCCAGCAATTAAAGCTCCATCTTCCTGGGGCCACTGCACCCATTCCCAAGGGGTTGCAGGGAGGGGGAGAGTTCTGTTCCCAATCCACGGGCACACAGGAGAGGATCTTCCTGCAGGACCTTGGAGCACCTCCTGGGCACAGATGGCTGCAGGATCCCTGGCAGACACAGCCCAGCCCCGTCCTGCTGTGGATCAGCAGCTCCCTGGAAGTTTAAGAAACTTTGAGTTGCTCCCAGGTGCTGTTTGAGTGGGTTTGAACCTGCTCAGAGGCTCCTGCACAGCCTGGTTTAAATCAGTGATATTTTCCTCGAGTTTTGGTGCCCAAAACCTGCCTGCTTTTCATCCTTCTCGACTTCCTGCTGTCCCAGCCCAGTTCAGCCATTCCACCAGAGTGAAATGAGGAGTTTGTTGCTCTGAAATCCAAGAACTCCTGGTTAATATTTGCTCCAAACTCCTTCCCTCACCTCCCACTTGCCGGAGGGTTTGGAGGAGGGAAATGCACCGTGGTGCAGATGTGTTTCTGCAGACACAGAAAGAGGAAAGTGCAAAATATAAAGCACTTTGCTTCCCAGCTGGAGCAGTGCCCTGGGCTTCCAGCACTGTCAGCTCTTTGGGATGTGTGCTTCCCAAGTGAGGAATGCCTCTGATTAACCAGGCTCCTGCTGAGCCCCCGTTTTTCCACTCCATCACCAAGCTGTGCCTAGAGCAGGGATCTTCTTCAAAAGGGAAGGCAAGGAGAAAACCCACTCCTGTCTCCAAGCTCTCTCCCAAGTGGTCACAGTCTGTGGGAACAATATCTAAAAAAACTGAGAGAGAAGTCAGGAGTTTTTATTGTTTCCATGGAGACTGCAATTATTCTTACAGTGGTTTCCTGCTGGGTTTTCCAGCCCCTGTTCCCACGGTGTGACCTCTCCCTGGGGTCAGCCCTGGATCCTCACGTGCAGGATGAGCAGGGCTGGAGTGTCTGGGGACACCAGGTGTGGCCTCGTGGGAGGAGAGAGGTGGTTTGTGGAGGAGCTGGATCTTTGGAAGGCAGAATAAAACTTGGGAGAGAGAAGATTTGGGTGAGACAACTGCAGGAATTGCTCCTGGTGGAGGTGCTGGTGGAGAACTCTTGGGTTCCCCTGCGTTCAGCCCAGCCTCAGGCATCACCCCCAGGGACATGGGACAGTGTCCCTGTGCCACATCCACCTGTCCCTCTCGACTTCCTGAGCTGTTCCTTCCCTGTTTTCCTGCTCTGAATCAAGGCAGAACCTGGATGATGGTTGTGATGACTTGAACAAATCCCTCGTGCTGGGCCCTTCCTGCCTGTGCTCTCTGCTCTGTCCCTGCTGGCTTCTGCTGGGATTTATTCTGCTGCATTTAATGAAGGGATTTTTCTTATTGCCTTTGCAGTGCTTGGTCAGTAAGAACAATTATTGACAAAGATCAGTGTGGGCTTTATGAACGGGACCCTGTGCCGTGCTCATAATGAAATGTCCTTTTCTAACATTTAAGAACAAGGGTAATAAATATTAATTCCAGGCTCTGAGGTCTCAGGGCTGTTCCCAGCTCAGGGATCCTGATGGACAGGCTGCAGGCAGCAGGGCTGACCCCTGTCATGTTGGGAATCACTGCTGGCTCCTCGGGGGCTTTTTGCTCCTCGCTGTCTCAGCAGCACAAACAGCACGAGCCAGGCAGTGCTGGGCTGTCTCCCACCTTCCCTGGCTCAAATCCTCCCTCTGACAGCTCTTCTCCCTGCCTGTGACATGTTGTTAAACAGCTCCTGCCTGGATCCTGGTGGCCAGCACTGCAGAGGGGTGCTGTGGATCCCAGCCCTGCCCAGTGCAGCCCCGGAGCTGAAACGTCTCCTCACGGGGAAGAAAAAGCCCCTCAGCTTAAAAAGAGGAAGGAAATTTGTCCTATCACAGGCACCAGGACCTCATTGAGGATCCCTCTGGACCAGAAGAACTTGGACCTGGTTCTTGGCCTTAGTCCTGCAGCCCCAACTTGCCTTTCTGCTCACTGACCTTATGGCAACTCCAAATCCTCATTTGCTCCTCTGCAGTGGAGACTTTTGGAGTTGTTTTTTTTTTATCAGCTCCTTTTTAATCTGTCACTTTGTTTTATCTAGCAAAGGTTAATTTTATATTCTTCCCTCACCCTGCCTCTGCCTTCCCTTTGTCAGCAAGTTCTTTGTTGTTGGTATTTTGTGAGCTGAGCTGTGCTGCACCTCTCTCTGCCTGGCTGGTGGGATGCTGGAGGTCCTCTGGCTGAATGCTAATTTACCACTTGGGGTTTAAAAATTTATAGGAGACACCTCGTTCCTGGGAGGGGTTTCTGCCACTCAGCTGTTTCCCTGGGTGTGAATGCAATATTTCTTAGGCAGATTATACCCTGCTTATGCTGACAGAATTATTTGACAGCATCCCCTGATATTTCAGCAGCTTGTAAAGAGCCCAAATCCTGAGGATATTTTGCAGTTTGTTTTCTCTCTAATCTGTTCCCTTTGTTGCTGAGAGCAGGGAATGGATGGTGTGGCCTTGATAACGTCATGGTAACCTCCATTTCTTGGATCCCAACCCATCCAGTGTTGAAGGGAAGGCAGAGGGAAAATAACAGAGGGAGGGCTGAGCAGTGATCCAAATAATTGTATAAATGCCAAACTCAACCCAGGCTCATCCTCTGCTCAATGTCCCTTTGCCAGGAATTAGGGAGATGTATGTTCCCAGTAATGGGTTTTACCAAGGGTGATGGGGGGGAAAAAAGGATGAGCAGAGCATCCATACATAAAATATCCCAAACTCTGGGCAGGTACCACTTGAGAGGCAGCCTTGCTTTTCCAGGTTAATGGGCCTTGTCAGCTGCAATACAGTATATATTGAAAACCCTGGAGGGCTGAAGGGTTTTTTCCTAAACACTCTTCCCCTCAACTCCACTTAAAGGAGGTTTGATTGTTTTCCTGGGAATTGCAGCCTGGCTGGAGGCCTTTTTTTGGGAACGTGCTGTCCCAGCAGAAGTCAGTGATTTATTTGTGATGGGAGGAGGAGTTTCCCCCTCCCCCTGGGGGAATTGTCCCAACCCCCTGGTGCTGGGGGGGAAATTGGGGAATGTTCTTGGGCTGCTCCTCCAAAGCCTTCCTTTCTCAGTGCTCACACAGGCCCAGAGAGCTGCCCAAGGACATAAATTGCCTCATGGCTCCTTCTCAAAGGACTCAGCAATTTATTGCTGGACCCCAGAAATATTTAATGCGGGGTGGGCACGGTCTGGGTGGAAGGAGGTGTGTGAGTGCAGTGGGGTCACACCTGGTGAGGAGCACGGGGAAAAACTCATTTAGCAATGGGAAGGTCACCTGAAAGGGCAGGGGTTATTTTTTTAAGCAAATCCTGAGAAGTCTGCACTGCCCTCAGAATTATCTGCAGCTGGCCCAGCAGTTTGAATCAAAAAGCTTGGCCATGGGCAGCAGCAGAGGAGAGGCTGGAGCTGTGCATGGAGTAAGGGCTGAGTCAGTTCCTTCCTCCAGGTTCTTGTGCCACAGCAGAAGACCTTGCTGCAGACCCCAGCTTTGATTTTATTTCGGTTTTATTTCGATTCCATCCCCTTGGAATCAGCCCAGCCCTCCAACCCCTCCAGGTCCCTCTGCTGCCTGGTTGACGGGTCGGGTTTTGGTTTTTTTTCTTGCAGTCTCCTGCTTTTTCAACTTCACCAGCCCGGCGGGGATCGTGCTGTCCCCCAACTACCCCGAGGAGTACGGCAGCAGCCTGCACTGCGTGTGGCTCATCATCGCCAAGCCCGAGAGCAGGATCCACTTGGCCTTCAACGACTTCGACGTGGAGCCCCAGTTTGATTTCCTGGCCGTGAAGGACGGCGGCACCGCCGAGTCCCCGGTGCTGGGCACCTTCTCAGGGAGCCAGATCCCCTCCTCCCTGACCAGCAGCGGCCACGTGGCCAGGCTGGAGTTCCAGACCGACCACTCCATGGAGAAGAGAGGCTTCAACATCACCTTCACCAGTGAGTTTGCCCCCCTTTATTAAAATTGAGTTGAGCTACACAATTTGCATTTGAGCTGGCATGAAGGCAGCACACCCTGCCAGCAGTGTCCTCTGTGTGGTGTGAAGGAATCCCAACCACACACCAGGTCAAAAAAAAGGTTGTTTCTTCTCTCTGAGGCCTCAGGAACACCCTCAATGCAGAGAAAGGTAATGGCTGTGAAAATATGGAAATCTTACAGTGTAAGTAAGAGATAAACAAGTTTTAATCTCTCTCAAGCTAAAGCAGCAGAAAAATGAATCTACCTAGCACAGGAGTCTTGATGGACAGTCAAGGATGATATCATAGAATATGCTGAGATGGAAGGGACCCCTGAGGATCATCAAGTCCATCTCCTGGCCCTGCACAGGATATGCTGACAGCTGTCTTGTTTAGGACCTAAATGCTGAAATGTCCCCTGCAAACCCTCCTGGTTTGCATTTCACACTCTGAATTCTTGCTGGGAACTGGTGGGCGAGAGATTGAGCTCAGTAAAGCTGTTGGGATTCCAGAGGAAATCTGGAATAGTGGGGATTACCTCAGATTTGCAGTTGGGTAAATTGGGGATTGGTGGCAAGCTTAGAGCTGGTGGCACAAGTTCTTGTCCAGGAATAAAAACCCAATGTGGCCCTGGGTTATGTGTCCCTGGAGCAGCCAGGATTTGTGTTCTCCCATCAGGAGATGTGTCCATGGCTTTGCAAGAAGGCTGGAGAGGGACTTTGGGCAAGGGTGGGTAGTGACAGGACAAGGGGAAGGGCCTTAAGCTGAAGGAGAGCAGGTTTAGATGGGATGTTGGGAAGGGATCCTTCCCTGGGAGGGTGTGAGGCCCTGGCACAGGTTGCCCAGAGAAGCTGTGGCTGCCCCTGGATCCCTGGAAGTGTCCAAGGCCAGGCTGGAGCAACCTGGGCTAGTGGAAGGAGTTAACCCCTCCAAGCCAAAGCAGGCTGTGACTCTGGGATTCTCTGGGCTCCCTGCTCTGCCTCTGGGGTTGAGGGGATGCTCTGTGGGCAGCTCTGGGCTGGTTGTGTTCATCAGCCAACACCCCCCTCCTCTGCTGAGAGCTAAGAGAGATGCAAGGCTTTGAAGATGAAGGCAAACATGTAGCACTGCCTTATATAACATAAAGCCCTGAAATTTCCACAGATGGATTTGGCTCCATGTTAAGTCCAGTCTTCAAATCTCCAGTGAATGCCACGGCAATTTTACCCTCATATTGTCCTGTAATTTTCTAAAGAGCATTATTAAACCTACTCAGCAGAACTGATAAATGGCTTTGTTATAATGGCCTTTCGTGGCACAGCTAAATTAATAGCCTTTCTAGCCATGATTGCAAAGCCTTTATTTTAAAAAAAAAAAAAAAAAAGGGAAAAATCAGAGGGCTTAAGAAAACATTTGCCAAACTTCAGCAGGCTGGAGGCTCCTCAGGTGAAGGGGTTTGTGTGAGGGGGTATCAGAGCCAGGATTGAGCCCCAGATCCTGTCAGGAGGGTGACACCTCACCCAGGAACTGGTGGTGCCCTCCCTGTGCATCTCCCATCCATCACCCACCCCTGGTGTATAAAGACATTTTAAAACAATTTTTACTGGTGTAAATGGGCTTTCAAGTGCAGAGGAATTAATTTGTTCTGACTGCTTGAAGTTCTGAACTGAACCCTATCTCTATTTTGAGTATTTATAAATACATATATGTGTATTTTCATATTTGGAGATGTCTGAGGAGGTGACTTGGTCCTGCAGGCTCTTCTCTGGCCCTGTCACTGCTGGATCTCAGCCCCTCTTGGGTCATCATCATCATCATCATCATGGCCAAGCTTCGGGAACAAGATTTGGGGGGGGCTCAACTGGTTTTAACCTCACCCCTCCCCTCAGGCTGCAAAGAAAACACTTGGGAACTGAAAAAACCAAAGTTTGATGTTCAGCCAGCTTGGTTTTGGGGCAGGGGTGGAGGGAAACGAGACGCTGACCCTTCTCTTGCCTCCCTTTCCCCCCTCCCTCAGCGTTCCGGCACAACGAGTGCCCCGACCCCGGCGTGCCGGTCAACGGGAAGCGTTTTGGGGACAGCCTGCAGCTGGGCAGCTCCGTGTCCTTCCTGTGTGACGAGGGCTTCATCCGCACCCACGGCTCCGAGACCGTCACCTGCGTCCTGCAGGAGGGCAACGTGGTGTGGAACCACCCCGTGCTCAGGTGTGAAGGTCAGTCCTGCTGCTCGGAGGGTCTTGGGGTGGTTTGGGCTGGGAGGGAGCTCAGAGAGCGTCCAGTGCCACCCCCTGCCCTGGGCAGGGACACCTTCCAGTGCCACCCCCTGCCCTGGGCAAGGACACCTTCCACTGTCCCAGGTTGCTCCAAGCTGGCCTTGATGCTCCCAGGGCCTGGGGCAGCCACAGCTCTCTGGTGGCAACCTGTGCCAGGGCCTCCCCACCCTCCCAGGGGAGAGTTTCTCTCAGCATCCCACCCAAAATCCTAGAATCATAGAATCAGCTGGGTTGGAAGGGACCTCCCAGATCATCCAGTCCAACCCTTGATCCAACCCCGCTGTGGTTCCCAGCCCATGGCACTGATGCCACATCCAGTCCCATCTTAAAAACCTCCAGGGATGGAGAATCCACCCCTTCCCTGGGCAGCCCATTCCAATGGCTGAGCACCCTCTCTGGAAAGAAATTCTTCCTAATCTCCAACCTAACCCTCCCCTGGCACAGCTTCAGACCCAGCCTGGAGGACGAGGATTTCCCCTGGCTCTGGAGGGTGTTGTCTCTGCACAGCAGAGTTTCCTCAGCAGGAAGTGCCAGTCCAATAATAACAAACCCCTGGTTTTTTTTCCAGGTTTTTTTTTTTGGGGGGGGGGAAGTGAATGCTGGGGGTTTTCTTTTATTGCTCAGTTCTTGTTACAACAGGTGTTTTTTTCTAATAACAGGAATAAAAGGTTGTGATTTAGGGATAGCTGAAAGCTCCCCTGCTGCTCTTGTCAGGAGGGAATTAAACAACAGCCAGTGGAAGATCCATGGTGGTGTTTTTCTGTCCTGATTTTTTGAGATGTAAAATGTAGGATGTTTATATAATGAAGTCCTGTCAATGGACTTTGGTGGTTGAGAGCTTGAAATTTTGCATTTACATCTCCTGGCCACCACAGCCAACCCAGATGTGGGGGAGATGGGCTGAATTAAAGGCCCATATACAGATTTCAAAGCTTTCTTTTAGTCCTTTAAAGCTTCTACTCTGGAAAAAGAGAAGGGAAGAAAGAGCTCATTAGGAGTGTAAAGTCTTCCTCTGCCCTCTGTTCTCAGGGAAGTGATGCCCTGCACTGGTGTTTTCAGCAATTTGAGTAACAAGTGCTGTGCTCTTGAGAAATAGTCCTGGAATATTGAGCAATAATTTCAGTAATTGTCATGTGTTGCTCGAGTGGATGAGCAGCAGAAATTGCACAATCTTGCCCATTGTGTTTGAGGTGGAAAGAAGAAGGTGTCAATTGTGTTCAACAAGTTTTATATAATAAGAAAACCGGACTTTTTATGTTCTTATATAATTTTTCTTCAGCTGACAGAAGGTAGATTTAATTCAGGGTTCCCTTTACTTTCAAAGCACGAGCCTTTAAGTTTTTTGTATTTTTAAGTATAGGCAGGAAACATACATTAAATAATACACTTTTAATCAACTTTTCTCTTTGGAAGCCTTGATAACCTTGTGCCATCAACTCGTGCCTTTTCCTCTTGATCACAGTGGTGAGTTCTTTGACTCGCCCTTCAGTCTGCACTGGATAAGTGGACATTTTAATTACCCTTTTTAAACAAGGAGGAAGCACAGAGATCTAAAGTACTGTTTAGCACTTGAAAAAAATTTAATGGGAAAGAAAGAGACCTAAAAAAAAAAGGAGTTGAAAGATGGGGAGAAGCCCTGACAGGAGATGATGTGGCTTTGGGGCAGAAAGGAGCCTCTCGTTCAAAAATAATTGCTTTGGATCCAGTTGAGATCAAATGACTTTCATCTGCCTCCTTCCCATCAGCAGGGGGGGGTTTAGGCCCAGACTGACATATTTTAGGTCACTCCCAGGGTGACATTGGGTGGCCCTTGTGCTGGCCCTGGGTGGGTGCTTCAGCAGCTGCTCCTCAGAGCTGGTCCCACAGGCCCCAAGGACAAGACCTGGCAGTTTTTTGAGGGCTGTGGGATTTTTCCACCTCTGATCCATCAGCTCCAGTGTCTTTTCGGGTTTTTTTTTGCCCCCAGAAAATATAATAATAATATACCTTCAGCTTCTGCTGGTGGCACGAGGGACCACGGTGTGGAATAAATGCCGTGGTCTGGTGATGTCCCTCGTGGTAGAAAAGCCACGACTCAATTACCACAGGCAGGAAAGGATTTCTGGCACCTGCAGCTGCTGAAATGCAAACTGACCTTGCAGATTCCTCTGCTTTTATGTCTAACAATTATTATTACACCCTGTCCCCTCGGAGCCACTGCTCAAGGTCAGGCTGCTGGCCCCCCCAGGGACAGGAGCAGATTACTGTGTCTTCATTCTAAGCTGAAAAGGCAATTTCTTACCAGTTCCTGTTGGTGTTTCTGATTATTTTTAACAGGTGGGAGACAGCAGTGCATGAAAGCTTTGCATGGCAGGATGGCCCTGCCTTGGCAGGGAGGGAGCATCTGATGGTGCTGCAGCTTCTGTGCTGCTCTTCACCCAAATTTAAACATGTGCAGACGTGGCACTGAGGGACATGGTTTAGTGGGGGACTTGGCAGCGTTAGACTTGATAATATTAGGAGGCTTTTTCCAGCCTCTGTGGTGGCTGATTGTGTGAATTGTGCCATTTCCTTGTCCCCAGCACCCTGTGGTGGCCACCTGACGTCGCCCAGTGGCACCATCCTGTCCCCTGGCTGGCCTGGCTTCTACAAGGACTCGCTGAGCTGTGCCTGGGTCATCGAGGCCCAGCCTGGCTACCCCATCAAGATCACCTTTGACAGGTGCTGCTCCAAACTCCCTCTCTGGGGGTGTTCTGGGTGGTTCCCGGGGGGTTGAGGTGCAGCCCAGGCGAGGAACGAGCTGCTCCGTGCGTGTCTGGCACTGAGGTTCTCTCCTCCCCTTTTTTATTTATCAACTGACAAGGCATTAAAATTCACCTGACATTCAAGTAGAAAAGATGGGAAATAGTGATTTTTTTCCCCTGTTTTGACTCACTCCTGCTCCTCTGCAGTGTTATTTTAGGCACGGGTAGGACACGTTTTTGGAGGCTGAGCCTCCCCCGCGTTCCTGGGGGAGCAGCAGCAGGGAGGATCTGCTCCAGGCTTGGGAATGCTGAGTCTCTTGGCTTCCCCTGGATTGCACAGCTGGAGGAGGGGCCGTGCTCTCCTGACTCCTGTGTCTGGGAGGGGATTGTTGCTGCAAGGACTGCTCGGTGTCAGCAGATGAGGGAGGTGAGGGGTCAGCAAGAAACACGGGGCTGACGGGCTCCAGGGAGATGCTCAGGCAGGAGGAAGGCCCCCACCTCTCCCCCCGTGGCCTGTGCTGCCTCCTGGTTGTTCCAGCTGCCTCAGGGCTGCAGTTCAGCAAACTGAGCCACGTGGGGTGCTCAGTTCCCCCGTGGCCCTTCCAGGTTCAAGACTGAGGTGAACTACGACACGCTGGAAGTGCGGGACGGCCGCTCCTACTCCTCCCCCCTGATCGGGGTCTACGACGGGACCCAGGTGCCCCAGTTCCTCATCAGCACCAGCAACTACCTCTACCTCCTGTTCACCACTGACAAAAGCCACTCTGACATTGGCTTTCAGATCCGATACGAAAGTGAGTGCGGGGTCTCGGGGTCATTCCGTGTCATCCCGTGTTCTCCAGCAGCACAGTGGCCTCAGTCAGGGGCCCCTTGGATCTCCTTTTCCCTGTGCCAGGCAGTTCTCACTGCTCAGGGGCTGGGGAGGGAGAAGCTGCACTGCTTTGTGCCAGTGGAGGAGCAGTTTCTGCCTTTTCTGGAATCCTGGAATGGTTTGGGTGGGAAGGGACCTCAAAGCTCACCTTGTTCTAACCCCTCGCTGTGGGCAAGGGGCTCCTTCCACTGTACCAGGTTGCTCAGAGCCCCTTCCAGCCTGGCCTTGGCCACTTCCAGGGATGGGGAGTCCACAACCATTGACCAACTTGGCTGTTTATGTAGAGTTTTTCAGTTTTGATTTTAGGAGGCAGGGATGAGTTCCCAGAGTCCCAGAACATCCTGCCGTAGATCCCACACGGATCGCAAATCCAGCTCCCAGCCCCAAGAATCCCAGCAGTTCCTCTCTCTATTCCACCTCTCACTCTGGGGGTAACCTGCAGGGTTTGGGGTGAGCTCTGGGAGGGGCTGAGCAGTGACTGAGGCTTTGTTGGCACAGCTGTGAAGCTCCAGTCCGACCACTGCCTGGACCCCGGGATCCCGGTGAACGGGCAGCGCCACGGCAACGATTTCTACGTGGGAGCCCTGGTGACCTTCAGCTGTGACTCAGGATACACCCTGAGTGACAGCGAGGCCCTGGAGTGTGAGCCCAACTTCCAGTGGAGCCGCCCCCTGCCCAGCTGTGAGGGTAAGGGCACATCTGCAGGGGGGGCAAACCCCGCCCTGGCACATCTGGGAATCTCCCACTGACATCTGATCGTGTGTTTTCTTTGATTTTGGGGGGCTGGGCTTTGTTTTGCCACCTGGAAGAGCTGATGGCCCTCATTAGGGGGTTGTCTGAGTGGTTTTGTTCTCCCTCTGCCCTGTCTGCAGCTCTCTGTGGAGGTTACATCCGTGGCTCCAGTGGTACCATCCTGTCCCCAGGCTTCCCCGATTTCTATCCCAACAACTTGAACTGCACGTGGACAATAGAAACATCCCATGGAAAAGGTGAGGAGCCTCCAGCTTGGAGCAGTTTGGGAGGCCTGAAGGATGGTGGTGAGTGGGAGAGAAGCTGCTCCCTGTGTAAACCAGGAATTTCTCTCAGTAGTGGTGGTGCCCACGGGCTTGGCCAGTTCTGCCACCACCCAAACCTTGTCTCTGGATAAGATGCAGAGGATTTTGGTGTCAGAACTAGTCACCCTTTCAAAGTGGAGAGGATTAAGAGGGGAAGGTGGTTCTCTGTCAACCACGACCTGTGGCAGGTGTTGTGTCCTGTTTCAGACCTTTGTGGCAGTATCCTGAAAATCAGGAGAGAGAGAGAGAGAGATCTGTAGATCCAAATATCCTGAAATGCAGCGTTTGGATGCCTGTAAATGACAAGAATGTCCCACAGAGGAGGGAGGACCTGCCACTGCCACCCCTGCAGGAATGTTTGGTGGCCCTTTCAGGCTGGGTCACTGTCTGGGGAACATTTTACAGCTGGAGAAGTGGGAGCACGTAGGAAATCATTCCCAGACATGGGATAGGACCTGGGCTCTCAGTTCCCAGCTCTGCCTCTCCCCTTTTCCCACTGCCCAGGAGTATTTCCAGTGCAAATATGTTCAGGCCAGGCTCCTGTGCAGGCCAAGCTCTTGCCTATTGGAGGAAAAGTCGAGGAAAAGTATCACTGATGATCAGAGAGCAGGTTTGATGAGGGGAGGGGGGTAATTCCTCACGATCCAGCAGCAGCTCCTGGGCTCACACAGAGGATACAAAGCCTTTAGATGACTTTCTCACTCTTCCATAACTCTCCTGTCGTACCCGATACCGGCACGGCGGGAGGGCTCATGAGCCAATTTGCCAAATTCCATTTGTATTACAGCAAATAAACTTGTCAATGAACAGCACAGTGCATTAAGGGAACCATCACATGCTGGGAAAAGTGTTCTGTGGAGTGGCTGCAATCCACTCTCCAATTAATCCACTCTGCCTGGGCTCCAGCTCTCCGGTGAGACGTTGTGTTATCCCGGAGCCCAGCTCGGCCCAGAGCACCAAACTGGCTCTGTTTGACATGAGAAAGTGCAGCTCTGATGGCCTGGCTGCTTTTATGTCAACATCAGAGGGAATTCTTCAGGCCAAGGCTGGAAAAAACCACGGGTTTTTTTTTGGCTGGCAGGGATTTGTCTGTAAATCCAGGGGTGTTTGTTCTCTGGGCTCTGGGAGATGCTGCTGGGGCCAGTTCAGGGCAGAGGGAACAGCCCAGCCCTGCCAGCAGGGCACTGTGGGCACTCCTGGACCATCCCAACAACTCAGCCTTGGCTCTGAGCATCCCTGTGGACTGCTTTCCACAGCATCACATTATAACTGAATATTCCATTTATCCTTCCCTCTATCCAAGTGCTTGTTGAAGGTGTGCTGGTCACATGGAAGCGTTTCCTTCCAAGAAATGGAGGTCAGAGAGGCTGGAGACCAACACAAAGCCTTTCCCATGGAACTGGGAAGCAGGAGGGCTCACAGGGACATCCCAACTTTATCCCTGTGCAGCAGCTCATTGCTCCTTGATCACCTTCCCTGTCCCAGGCAGAAGGATTTGAATGACCCAAAGCAAAAGGGCTCCTCTTGACTTTGACAATTCCTTCTTTACACCCAAGTAAATATTAAATGGAGCCTGACAGAACATTTTTGGTTCCACTGGTGCCCCTGCAAAATTCCAGAGAGGCAGGAAGCTTCCAATAGTTTCCAAGTGTTTATTGCTCCTACCAGTCAGCTGAAAATAGATCTGACCTGTGAGTGACATGTGGGGAGGGCAAAATGTCTTTAATTCTCCCTGTTTATCATCTGAGAGGAAATTCATGCCCTCAGTTTTACCCAGCCCAACCTAAGGAACAGAAATAATATCACCCCACAAAAATCAACCCAACACAAGGGCAGTTCAGTCCCCAGAGCTGGAGGACTGCAGGTTTTTTAAGGTAAAACCTCCCAAGCACACGAGGAGAGCCAGTTAAGGGCTGTGGAACTGTTGCCATAAGGGCTAATTATAAACTCATTTTAAAGGATTTGTGACCGATTAAACCTTTGCTCTGGTCTGAAATTTACTGTGGCACAGAATGTCTCTGCAAACACAAGGTTGGTGTTTTGTTTTGTTTTTTTTTCCTTCCCATTCTCTGCAGAAGAAACAGCAAAACAAATTATAGGGAGAAGAAATCACTTTGAAGCTCTCAGATTAAAAATAATAGTCTCCCTTTAAGCATTTAAATACCTTTAAAATTAAGCTGCTTTTAAACTGAAATTGTAGAGCTTGTGAGGCCATAAAGTAACTCAGTGTCTGCAGTGACATAAAAATAACTGTTGGAACAGCCAAGTTGGGGCAATTAAGGGACTTGTGTGCTGGCCACGTGTGGGATGTTCCCAAAGACCTGGGAGGGGAGAACCTGGGAGAGGCCAAAACTTCCTCCCAAGGGGCAGTGGAGGGGCAGGAGCTGATCTGTGAGCAGGGCCAGGACAGAAAGGGCTTTGGGAAAAGGAAAACCACAGCAAGGAAAATCAGAGAGTGCTTGAGTTGTGTAAATGTGTTCCCTGCTGGCAGCAGAACTGTTCAGACTGCTGGTGGAGGGATGTGTGGGATGTGCAGGGATGTGGGGGATGTGCAGGATGTGCCAGATGTGTGGGATGTGTAAGATGTGTGGGATGTGTGGGACGTGCAGGATGTGTAGGATGCGTTGTAGGGATGTGTGGGATGTGTTGTAGGGATGTTTAGAGATGTGTGGGATGTTTAGGGATGTGCAGGATGTGCAAGATGTGTGGGATGTGTAGAATGTTTAGGGATGTGTAGGATATGTGGGATGCGTGTGATGTTTAGGGATGTGTGGGATGTGAGAGCTGTGTGGGATGATTAGGGATGTTTAGGGATGTGCAGGATGTGCAAGATGTGTGGGATGTGTAGGATGTTTAGGGATGTGTGGGATGTGCAGGATATACAAGATGTGTAGGATGTTTAGGGATGTGTAGGATATGTGGGATGTTTATGGATGTGTGGAATGTGTAGGATGTGTGGGATGTGTGGGATGTGAGGGCTGTGTCTCTCCAGATGGATTCTGAGGAGGGTGAATCCCAATCCTACACGATCAGGGGCTCAGGAGCCCTGCCCTGGGCACTCAGAAACCGAGCTGAGATACTGGGCTGAAAAAAAGCCATATAAATGCAAAGAGGCTTTTTATTGCTCGCCGTGGCTTTGCCTTGTTAACTCGCTGTGACGAGGATGTGACAGGGGTTCTGATCTCAGGTCCTGCCTGCCTTTGCTCCCTCCAAGCTGTTGCTGCCATTTTTTGTTGGTTTTTATTTATTTTTTTTATTTTTTTCCCCCTTCAAAGATGGAATTATTTTCCACACAATAAGTGTTTCTAATGGCGTTTGAATTCCAGCAGGAAAAAAAATCACCCCGCTGGAGGCTCCTGCAAAACCCTGAAGTGCTTCCCATTCTGTGTCTGGAGGTGTGAAGGATGCTTTAAGTAATCCATTACTCCTTTCTAGCTCATTTCCAAAATGCAGCAAGGTCACAGCCTTCTCCCAAAAAAATGTTTCAAATTGTTGAAATCGAATTTGGGAGACGAGACAAAATACTTGTCCCCTGTTTGGCTGTTCCTTCTGTGGCTGGATGTGTTGTGGGGTTTGTTTTTGGCAGTGTAATGTGAATAAAAGTGTAGGATTTTCTTGGAGCAACCTGCACTAGTGGGAGGTGTCCCTGCCCATGGCAGGGGGGTGGGATTAGACAGTCTTGAAAGTCCCTTCCTACCCCAACCATTGCATGATTTTGTGATTCAGTCCCATCACGGGAAGGCAGGGAAGGTCCCTGCAGTTCCACCACTGACACTCTTCATCTTCTGGAAGAGCCTCTCTGACCTTGATACTTGGCATAAGTCCTATTTTTCCAGGTATGAATTCCTTCTGGAACATGCTTGTTTTCAAGTCCTCACAGCTACAGCTCTTGCTGCTCTTGCTCTCTATTTAAAGGTCAACACTGTTCTAATAAAACACCTCTCAGAGCTGCCAGGCTGCTCCTGCTGCTGCTGCTGCTCCTGCTGCTGTTCCCACATTCCCGAGGCACAGGAGTCCCACATCCCCACTGCCTGGCCCTGTGCTGGGCCTTGTCCCACACCCTGGGTTCAGGGGTTTTATCTGTTTTGTTTCTAACACGGTTTTCCCTGGGATGTCCCCCCTCACTGAGCTGCTCCTGGGGGGGATCGGGGCGGGCTCGGGGAGAGCCGTGGGGACCCCGGGAGTGAAACCACCTCTGCTCCTCCCTCCCCTGCAGGCGTGTTCTTCACCTTCCACACCTTTCACCTGGAGAATGGGCACGACTACCTCCTGATCACCGAGAACAGCAGCTTTGCCCAGCCCCTGCAGCAGCTGACGGGGTCCCGCCTGCCGGCCCCGCTCAGCGCCGGGCTCTTCGGCAACTTCTCGGCCCAGATCCGCTTCATCTCCGACTTCTCCATGTCCTACGAGGGCTTCAACATCACCTTCTCAGGTAAGAGCAGTGCTGGGGGAAGAGTTGATCCTTTCCCTTCCTGCTTTGCTGCAAATCACAGGACGGGTTGGGTCGGGAGGGATCTTAAAGGTTCTCCGCTTCCAACCCGGCCTTGGAGCCTTCCAGGGATGGAGCAGCCACAACTTCTCTGGGCAACCTGGGCCAGGGCCTCCCCACCCTCCCTTTCCCATCATCCAAGGGTCATCTCTCTATTCCAGGTATTGCCTTTTAGGGGACAAGGAGGAGAGGGGAGAAAGGGTGAAAGCCTGGGATAAAATCTGGAAAAGCAGAGATGGAGGGAGGTTTTTTTTGAACTGGAACTTGCTGCTCTTGGGCATCCACATGGGATTTTTGGGCTGTGGTTCCTCAGTGGCATCATCCCGATGGTCCTGTGCCATGAGCCATCCCCCAGTGGAGTTTTCTTTCAGTGGAGGAGTTTTCTTTCAATGGAAAACACACTGATGCCCATTTTGCCCTTGGCCATTTTGTTTTCATTCCCTCTCCGAAGAGTTCCATGAATAATGTGATATTTGTTCTCTGCTTCCAGCCTGGCCTTGGACCCTTCCAGGGATGGGGCAGCCACAGCTTCTCTGGGCAACCCGTGCCAGGGCCTCCCCACCCTCCCAGGGAAGGATTCCTTCCTGATATCCCACTCAAATCTCCCCTTTTCCAATATGAATCCATTCCCACTTGTCCTGTCCCTCCAGGCTCTTGTCCAAAGTCCCCTTTAGGCACTGGAAAGGGCTCCAGGGTCTCTCTGGAGCATCTCTTCTCCAGGCTGGACACTCCCAGCCCTCCCAGCCTGGCTCTGGGGCAGAGGCACATCCAGGACAGGCTGCAGAGGTTGGTCACTGGCTGAGCACCCAAGTGGAGCAACGAACCAGAGGCACAGAGAGAGACCAGAGCAGCTCTGCCCTGCTCCTTGGCCAAGAAGTCCAGATTGCTCAGCACAGCCCTCCAAAAGCTCCCATCTGTCCCAGCTTGCCCTGCTGGAGAGGCTGTACCTGCTGCAGTGATTTTCCTTGGATAACCAGAGCAGGCTTGGGGGGAAAGAGGGACAGTGCTGCCCATGGGGCTGGAACTGTGTCCAGAAACAGAGAGAGGAGGAGGAGGGGGAGGAGGGAGAAAGCAGTGAACATACCTGCAGAGATTTAATTCCAGAGGTTCAGTCCTGTCACCCCCTTGTAAGCACTCCCTGTGTGGTGATCTCTGGCTGAAGGGCACCTGCTGCTGGACTGTGTCCTCCAACCTGAACTCCTGCAGAGGACTCTCAAGCATTTGCCTGTGCACACATTCCAGGGAATGTCAATCTTTGCTGCCTGAGTGCCCTGACAAGCCATTCCCCAAAAACAATCAGTTAAGGGACACAAGTTTATTGCCTGGGTGCTGTTCTTTAATGCATCCCCGTGTCCTTCCGAGTCCTGAGGCCACAGCTGCGAATTCAGCACTTGGGGCTGGAAGAGAAATGCCCATTTTTATTGTGGGAGCTTCGGTGCTGACACACTCACTGAGGGACAGAGCTGTTGCCATAGATGCAGATAAAACCTGGTTTCCAGTGCCTTTGTTCTGGCCTCTGAAGTTCAGGGATTTGCATGTGATACTCTGTGGAAACCAGTCAGAGAATTTCCAATTAACTTTCGTTTTGATGAGGGGGAAAATGGCTTTTTGCCTTTCAAAAGCTCGCCTCTAATTATAACTCTGATTTTCCATGTATTTGGAGGCCGCTTTCCTCTCTTGGAAAGCAAAGCTGGGAGCCAGTTATATTTTTAGCTCCCTTTACATGCATATATATATATATATATTTATGTGCAGACTTTATACTTTGCAGGTCTGTTATTTTTTCAAAAAAAACAACCCTCCAGAGAGGTTTGCTCTGACGTGTTTTGTGGTCAAAGACCCAGTTCTGGCTCTCAGCCGAGATCCTACGTGACCTTTCTTTCAGCAGCAGCTCAAGTGTTTTCTCCTGCACTCCCCAAACAAGATGCTGCATCCATTCATTTCCAGGATTAGTAATGGAGAGGCAGCAGGAATCCCACCGGGATCAATCCATCTCCGTCTGCCTGAAGCAGAGGGGGAATGACAAATCTCCATCGTGCTTTGTCACCCCTGGTGTCACCTGGCTGGTTGTGTGACAGCAGGGACAGGGAATGGAACTCGTTGTGATTTCAGGGGGGGTTGAATCAAGGGGCTGAGACCCCCAAAAATCCAATTTCCCAGTCCAACCCCCCCCTCCCACAACTCACCCCAGTGTGAGAGGGATTTTCCAGACACAACACAAGACTAAATATGGGGAGAAGGGAATTATATTCCAATTATTACACAACTAGATATTATAATACATTATATACACAATCTTAACTCTCTCTCCTGTGGTGAAGCAATATTTACATTGGATCAAATCTCTTTTCCCTCCAATAAAAGTCCAGAAGGGAAGAAGGAAAGATCCTTTCCACTTTCAGAGCAGCAGTGTCTCTCCTCTTCCATGCAGCAGTCGTGGCTGGAGTTGTAGCTGGATCTCCCTCTCCATTACAAAGGGACAGGGAATGGAACCTGGGGTGGTTTGGGGGGGTTGAATCGAGGTGATGCCCCTGGGGGGGTTGAACGTGGAGAGTGAGATCCAGGTGGGTCTTCATGGCTCAAACAGGTCATCCATCCTCGTGGATCCTGAGGTTCACAAAGCTCTGGAATCAGAACTTCCCTGCAGGTGGAGCCAACACTTGGAGCTCCCTCCTCATCCTCGGGGGAGGATGGAACGAGAGGCATCACCCACCGCCCCATAACCGTCTGTCTGTCCCTTCCAGAGTACGACTTGGAGCCCTGTGACGAGCCAGAGGTGCCAGCCTACAGCATCAGGAAGGGGCTGCAGTTCGGGGTGGGGGACGTGCTCACCTTCTCCTGCTTCCCGGGGTACCGGCTGGAAGGAGCCCCCCGGCTCACCTGCCTCGGGGGGAGGCGGCGGGTGTGGAGTTCGCCTCTGCCAAGGTGTGTTGGTAGGTGGTCATGTGCTTTCATTTTGCTTGGTTGGTCCCGCTGTGCTGGCTGGTTGTAGGTGGGCAGGGATGGGGGGGTGTCCCTCGGGGTGGGGGATGTCCCTCGGGATGGGGGATGTCCCTTGGGATGGGGGATATCCCCCCGGGATGGGCGATGTCCCCCCGGGATGTGGTCGCTCCGCTCGTGGGGGGGGTCGGTGCAGGGATGGGGAGAGGGAGCTGGGATGAGCTGGGATGAGCTTTCAGCCCTGCAAGTCCTTTTTTAGCCCCTCCAGCCGTTAGTTACACAACAAATAAATAAATCTGAGGCCGGAGGAGAGGGAGGATTCCTCTGCAGCACTGAGCTGGCTCCTGACTGTCCTCCCCGGGGGCAAAGATGGGGGGCAAGGACCCTTCCCTGATAGGGCTGGGAGCACCCCCTGCCCAGCCCATGGCACCTGGTAAAGGAACAGAGGCCAACTTCTACTGCAGAAAGGCAGGAGGATGCTCCAGGCCTTGGCAAAAAGATGGAACCCATTTTTTTGTCGTACAGTTGAAGCAGGAGGTTGTTCAGAGCTCTGGTGCTGCCCAGAGCCAGGAGGGATTTATCCAGAGCAGGCAGGGCAGGTCTCTCACCTGTTTGCAGCGTGGCAGAGCCTGCCAGGGCCATTGTCCTGATCTGTGGGTGACCTTTGAGGGCCCTTGCAGAGCAGACATCCCCTCCAGAGCCAGCCTGGTCTCTCCTCTCATCCCGCGGTGCCGAATGCGTTTCCCGGCACTGCGGAATGCTGAGGTCACAGGGCTGCATCATCCTGCTGTGCCAGGCAGCTCTTCAGGGCATGAATAATAACCAGGCTGCAGATAAAGCTAATCAGGGGAACGGGAATCAAACAGAATCATTTACAAAGCTTTTCAAGCCGATCCTCAGAGCTCAGCCCTGCGTGGACACGGTGGCTGCCATTTCCCTGCTGCAGCTGGCTCAGAAGGGTTTGTGGTGACAGGTCGGGCTCTGTGCTGATGGCCCAGAGCTCTGGGCAGGGTGACAGCCCTGTCACAGCATCCCCAGCTCGTGTCACAGTGGCCCCAGCTCAGATCTCTGCGCTCACCCCGGGTGGAGATGGAAACTGGAGACTTGCTCGTTAAGATCACAGGAGATTTAATTGCTTTTCCAGGCACTCTGTATTCAGGTCCTGTTCTAGAGATGGTGGGGAGAGAACTGAGGGTGTTTTGTTCCTTTGTCCAGCCCCGCTGTCCAGGGCAGGAACTCTCCACACCAGCTGCTGCTTCCAGCAGATCCCGGGTGCTGATGTGTCCAGCACCATCCCTGGGGAATCTGTGCCAAAGTGAGGGCCCTGCTTTTTGTGCATGGCAAGAGAGGAGGAGAAAGTCCCCCCCAAAGTGCCTCCTCTGGGTGTATCTGCTGCTGCTGCTTTGACCCTTCCTTGGGGGAGCAGCAGGGGCAGTGCAGGTTCCCTGTGGGGAGGTTGTGAGGCAGAGATTGTGTCCTCAAAGCTTGTAATTAAAATATGAAATACAGAGGTGAGGGGTGGTGGTTATTTTCCAGTAGCATTGAACTGTCATCTCCTGACATCCAGGACAGGTTTGAGCCTCCAAAGCTGCCACCTCTTCCTTCTCTAAATGGCATCATTTTGAGTCCCACAAACCTTCTGACTTCAAATTTGGCTCCAAGTCAGATGGTGTTTACAGTGCTCAGAGTGGAGGAGGAGGCAGGTCTGGAGAAGGAGGGGAGAAGTCTGAGCAGGAAAATGTGATGGAGCAGGGACAGACTGCAGGTTGTAGGGAACAACAGCAGGGAAAAGCCTCTTTCCTTCTTCCTGAGTGCAGGAAGGAGTGAGGAACTGTGGCCTTTGGAGGAATCACGTGCATGTGTGGCATGGCCAGAAGGTCCACGTGGTTATTAAAATGTGCTTTTGTGTCTTGGTGCAGCTGAATGTGGCTCCTCTGTCACTGGAACCCAGGGTGTGCTGCTGTCCCCCAACTACCCACTCAACTACAACAACAACCACGAGTGCATCTACTCCATCCAGACCCAGCCAGGGAAGGGGATCCAGCTGAAAGCCAGGACCTTTGAGCTGGAGGCAGGAGATGTCCTCAAGGTAAGTCAGTGAAGCTGCCCCTGAGAGCAAGGTCTGAAAGGGAAGGGATGTTCTATTTAATGGAATTAGGTGGGACTGACCTGGAAGATGCCACCCAGGCCCAGACAGGGTGATGATCCCTGGGACAGACTCATAGCAGGACTGCTGACAGGCAGTCACTGCTGTGACATGAAGTGATTGCCACAGCACTCTGCAAGACAGCAGCAAAATCCCCAGGGACCCTGTAAACTTCAGTTCCTCCCTGCATAATTGCACAGGAAAAACTGGTAACACGTGGGGAAGCTGGAGGGTTTTAGCTTTATTTTAGTACTTTTAAGAATCAAGGCTGATTTGTCCCGAAAAGGGGGTTATTTAAATGCAGAGCTCCAGACTCTTCAGCGTTGCCATAATCAGATTAATCTGCATTTACAAGCTTCAGGACTCTATGGAGGAGGAGACAAATCCAGGCTGAGTTTCTATTAAGCACAAAGCAATGGGTTTGAAGGAGGCATTAATATCACTGATGCTGAGCCATCTTCCAGGAACGCCTCTGTCCTTACTGAAGTGCCATATTCCTGCACTCCAAGAGAGCTGTAATCCACATATTTTCAGCTCACAGATGACTGGAAAGAGAGAAAGATTTCCAGTTAATGCAGAGACTATACTCGTTGTCAAAGGAATTATGTTCCCTCGCCAGGTTTGTCATCAACTTCTCATCTGCTTCCCGGGAAGGTTCCCATCGATCTCCACGAGCGAGGAGCTGCTCTTTGTCCTCACAGAGAATCCTGCTGTCTGAAAGAAAGGAAAAACCCCATTTGGGCTTTTTCTTAACTAATAAATAGCAGGTTCAAGGCTCATCTGTGAGTCAGTCTGGGGAGAAAATGTTTTTTTCTCAGGAGCTGATTCTTTGCAAAGAGGGATGAATTCAGGAGACAGAGCCCTGAGAGCAGAGTGAGCTCCGTGTGAGGAGGAGGAGGTGGATCCTCCAGGGTGTAAATCCTCAGCTGAGCAGCACCGTGGAGTCTCATCAGGACAGACTCTTTATTTCACTTCAGAGGCTTTGTCCCTGTTTGCACTTGTGGATCATGGATTGGTTTGGGTTGGAAAGGACCTTAAAACCAACTTTTTCCACCCCCTGCCCTGGGCAGGGACACTTTCCACCATCTTAGGCTGCTCCAACCTGCCCTTGGACACTTCCAGGGCTGGGGCAGCCACATTCTCTGGGCAGTGCTGGTTTGGTCCCTGAAGCAGTGATTAAACCCAGGTTCTCAGTCCGTGTTTCTGGTCCCTCCCAGGTCTATGATGGCACCAACAGCTCTGCCCGGCTGCTGGGCACCTTCAGCCGCTCGGACATGCTGGGCACCAGCATCAACAGCACCTCCAGCTCCATGTGGCTGGAGTTCATCACCAACTCTGCCAACACCAGCAAAGGCTTTGAGCTGCAGTTTTCCAGTGAGTTTTAAGCCCATGTGCTCGTGTGGGGGGGTGAAGGGGTGTTTCTGTGCCACAGTTGCATGACCGGGGCAAAGAGCCCTTTCCGTAAAGATCTTATACCCTAAGAGGAATTGGAGTGTGGGAGATCACAGAATCCCAGGATCACTGAGGCTGGAAAAGCCCTCCCAGCCCCTGGATCCACCCTGTGCCCCATCCCCACCCTGTCCCCCAGCCCAGAGCACTCAGTGCCACAACCAGTCCTTCCTTGGACACCTCCAGGGGTGGGCACTCCAAACCTCCCTGGGCAGCCCCTTCCAAGGCCTGACCACCCTTTCCATGAGGAAATTCCTCCTGATTGTCCAACCTGACCCTTGCACAGCTGGAGACCCTTCCCTCTCCTCCTGTCCCTTGTTCCCTGGGAGATGATTGAACCTTTTCTGCTGTGGCCACACAGAAATTCGGATTTAAAGCCGAGCCACCAGATTTCTGGGACCTCACTCAAAACATTAATTAAAAAAACCCACTGATTTTCAATATGCTGCCTTTGGGGCTGTGTTAACATGTCCTGGCTGGGAAATACCTGATGCAGACAAACAGCTGCCCTTCCTCTCCCTGCAGGTTTCGAGCTCATCAAGTGCGAGGACCCCGGAGTGCCCCAGTTCGGGTACAAGGTGCACGACGAGGGGCACTTTGCTGGCAGCTCCGTGTCCTTCAGCTGTGACCCCGGGTACACCCTGAGGGGCAGCAGGGTCCTGGGCTGCCTGACTGGCGAGAGGAGAGCGTGGGACCAGCCCCTGCCAACCTGTGTAGGTGAGACACCTCTGGCTCTTCAAACTGAGCATCACCTCGATGCCCACCAGGGCCCTTTGTCCCTGCTTTGCTAACACATGTGTCATTACCTCTGATATTAATGCATTCATTAGAGGATCTTGTGTAAGATCCTCTTACACAAGGCTGAGAGCACTCCAAGCAGTTTTAACATGAAACATTCCTTTTTTGGTTTTGTTTTTGTTTTTTCCCACTCCTTGTCCTTTCACTTGGACACGTTAAACTTGAGTGGCACCTTCTGATAATGCCAGGCATCAACGTGTGTCCAGGCATCTGCCAGCTCAGTCAGGCCTGTTTGAGAGCTGCTTGGCATCTGATCCCACCCTCAGACATTTTAATTCCCCCCCCTCATCCTTCCTAAGCCAAACCCTGAGTTCCCTTTTACCTGGAGATCTTCTTGCTTGGAAAATTGTGGTATTATTGGGTGTCCAAATGAAGGGCTGTTGGGCTGGGACTTGACAGCTCCATCATTAGCTGTGTCCAGGACATGGGGAGGTTCTTGCACTCTCTTCAACCAACTCCACAACTGCCCTCGTGGTTGTGATGTGCCAGACACTGCCACTCTGTCCTCCCCTGAGTCAGGACCACTCTGCTGAATTTTTTGCTGACTATTGAGGTAAAAAGACAAATTTCTGTGGTTTGTGTGCCTTCTTAACCTTCACCCTGTTTGCTCTGCATTTATTGTGTATGAGGCCGTGCCTGAGTTTCTTAAGAAAACCTTAAGAACTGAAAGTTAAAGAATTTTAATGGCTATGTTACAGAAATTACTCAAAATCCTCACATTCTTTTGGAGTTCATTCACACAGACACATGTTGGGCTTCTTTGTTTTCCCACACTGATGAATACAGGCAGAAGATTTGAGCTGTCTCGCCCCCCATGAGTAGATTGGGGGAACAGGATGCTCCCCACAGTCAGAAAGGTGGAGGGAAGCTTTGACAGCCCATCAGATCTGCCCAGAAATGCAGAATTATTCTGCCAACTCAACCTTTTCGCTGAATTAAATTCCCTTTATCTTTGCTCTGGGGGCTTTAAGAATCCCTGGGAAGGGCAGGAAATACTCCCAGCTGTATTTGTAGGAGGAGATTTGTGTTGTTGCCAAGTGAGAACCTGAATCTGCCCCCTGCCCCCTGTGTGTGTTCCAGCTGAGTGTGGAGGGACCATCAGAGGAGAGGCCTCGGGGCGGATCCTGTCCCCGGGTTACCCGACCCCCTACGACCACAACCTCAACTGCATCTGGACCATCGAGGCAGAGCCTGGCTGCACCATAGGGTGAGTGGGGCTTGGCTCTCTTGGCACATCCAGCTGATTTTTCCAGAGCCACAGTTCCATAAAGAACGTCCCGTGGCTCGGAGGGAAGGGTCGAGCCCTGGCACAGCCCCTGCCAGGCTGGGCACAGTCAGGGGTGGTTTGGGTTGGAAGGGACCTTAAAAATCATCCAGTTCCAAACAGGGACACCTCCCACCAGCCCAGGTTGCTCAGAGGCCAGAGTGGCATCACTGCTCCTTTCTTTTCCCAGTTCCAGGCAGGGACACCTCCCACCAGCCCAGGTTGCTCAGAGGCCCTGAGTGGCATCACTGCTCCTTTCTTTTCCCAGCTGTGGTGTCCTGGATGGTGCCACAGCTCCATGTGCTGCTGCTGCCTGTGGTGTTACCAGGTCCAAACAACACCCCAGAGCTCCTGTGTGCACCTACAGTGAGAGCTTCCCACCCCTCTCCTCATGGGATGTACTGAGAGTCAAACCTTTCCCACCACGTTGGTGTGGAATGTCCCAGCAGTGACACGATCCTGAAGTGAGGATGTGTGCAGGAAGTTGCAGGGAATCATCCCAGGAGAGGTTCAGGGAAGGTAATTCTGGGTGTGCTTCATCTCCCTGCAGGGGATGAGCTCTGCCCTGCTGTGTCTGGGAGAGGGAATGTTCAGGTGTGAGGGTGCCCAGGGGTGGGTGGGCAGCTGGAAAACTGAGGCCCCAGGGCTCAGCCTTCATCTCCTCCCTGCATTGTTGATTGTTTTAATAACACAGAGAGCACACACAAAGCCATTATCCTCCTGAAGGATGACTTGAGGTTGTTTCTAAACATCTGCTCAGTGCAGAGACCCGAGACTGTTCCCTCCTCCTGCTCCTCTGACTTCTCTTACCACCCCGTTGCCACTTCCCTGTTGGAAATGAGTTGGAAATGGAATTTGTTCATGAGTTATGTGATTCTGGGTGAGGATGGGATTGAGAACATTTGGCTGGTGAGGTTGGTGCAGTCCCCAGCAGAACCCAGGCAGTTCCTGCTCCGTGATCCTTCATCTCTGGTCCTGCTGCTTCCCCACACGGATGTTTCCCAGCCCAGCTAAAGCCATTTGAGACAGAAAACTGCAATGTTTGGGCAAGTAAAGCTTTCACCAAGTGGTGGGGCTTGAGGGGGAGAGAAATGGAGCTTCAAAGTTCTGTTTAAAATAATCCTCTTCTCCCACTGTCCTCCCACTGCAGTTCCTGGTGCTTGTGACCTGTGCCAGCCCCATTTCAGGGGCTGTTCCACCCTGCATTCCTTCATTCTCAATCCCATTTTATCTCCCAGTTTGTCTTCCTTGCTGCATCACCCCCATCCTCCCTTCAGTGGAGCCTGTTAATCGGGTTGAGCTCTGTGGTGCTTTTAGTCGATGGGTTTCTGCTGGAGATAGATTTGGTCCAGTATTTTCATTTTTATTTAATGCAGAAATCCCCTCCATTAGCTCTGCCCTTTGGAATGGCTCAGTAATGGATGGTTGCTGGGGTGAGCAGCCAGTGCAGCTGAATTGCAACTTCCAGTTGAAATCTCCTTTATTTTTATTCTCCTGTAAAAAGATTCTGAAGATTTTTATAGGACAAAGCAGACACGAGACCCTCCTTTCCCCCCATCCAATGGCTGCCTCAGGCTTGGCTCATGTCATCCCTAAAATCAGGGAGCAGAGGAGAGATTTTGGATCAGCCAAAGGCTTGGAAGGGGCCAAGGCTGAGGTGAAAAATGCTGGGTGGTATCACAGCAACACACCTGGTGACCCTTCCTTTCCTTAGAGGTGAGAGCTCCCTTCTCCTGCCCCTTTTATTTGCCAGCTCAGACAGAACAGATGATCTCTGGGGAGTCGAGGGAGCACATTTTCAGCAACTTCATTTTTATGGTAATCCATTGGAAAAATAATCCTCTTCACGCATGGTACAATTGTATAAAGCTCTCATTTATAACTTACATGAAAATTAATCACCAGAGCTTTTTGAATAAAGCTGTATCTGCACACAGCACGAGGGGAAGGGGAGAGGGAGGCGAGACAGAGAGAAAAATGAGTCTGCACTTTATTGCCATGAAAGTTAAAGGGTTGCACTCGGAGAGGGGATTAATTTTGTGCCTGTGCACACACCCTCGTGCATAAACATCACAGGGGAAGGGACTGGGTTTGTCTGGGAGACTTTGGGGAGGGGGGGAGAAGGAGGGGAGGGGAGGAGGAGGATGCCAGGATGGTCCTGAGGAGCTCCAGGTGGGATCCCAGCCCTTTGCTGGGATGGGGAATGGCAGCAGAAAGTCCCTCCAGGTGGGTCAGTGGGGTTGGGGGGTGCTTTGGGAAGAACTGGGGCTAAAAGGGCTCCCCAGGGGTTATTCAGGGCAGAGCTGGGCTCTCCTCTCTGTTCCTTGCTGAGCTGGCAGAGCTTTCCCTCCATCACGTAAATATATATGGATATATGTTCCCAATTTCTGATTTGCTTTTTGCTGCATTTTCATGCATGTAATTGGGATTGTCAGAGCACAGGGATAAAGCTCTCCTCCTCTGCACTGCCTGCTAAGCCAGTGTCTCTGCCTTGTCCCTGCTGGGAACAGAGTCAGGCTGAGAGAAGACTCAGAAGTGGCTGTTGAATAGATGGATTTGCTCCAGAGAACACCAGTTTTCTCCATAAAATCTGATATTCCAACAGTCTCCTGGACCAACTGGCGCTGAGTAACCTGTCCCTGGCTCACCTGGACATGGTGCTGTGCTCTCCACCCAACAGAGCTTTGCCTAAAGTTGGTTCTTCCAAACTGAACGAGGAGGGTGAGATTCCTCAGGCAGCCCTGGCCCCACAGGCTCCAGGCTGTCCCCCCAGCCCAGGTCACCCCCTGGCAGCATCTCTCTGGCTCCAGTGACTCCAGCCCTGGGTTTTTCCAGCAGTTCTGGCTCCTTGGGCCCCCTCTGCCTGAGCACAAACGTCACCAGGCCGAGGCAGCCGTGGAGAACAGCTCTGCACCATCCATCCTGATTTTCTCTCCAGTCTGCCTTTGCCTTTCTCTTTGCTCAAGGTCTCTGCTGGGTGGATTTATGAGTCAGCTCTTCAGGTTTCTCCCAGCTTTCTGTGGGCATCATTTTGTTGCAGTGGGGGCTTTTTACCCCCCCTCCCCTTTTTATGGTTCTCCCTGATTTATTTATGTTTGCCCCGGATAAATGGGAAAGCAGCCAAGTGAATTCTTCCTCGTTTCCCTCCGTGGACTGTCAGGGGTTTAAGCACAGTACCTGCTGGTTTTATTTTGTGTAGATTTTTTCCCTTTATAGGTTTCTGTCCCCATTTCACGCTGGGGTGGCTCAAGTTGCCTGGTTTTGTTGTGTCAGAGAGTCTTTCCCCCAGTGCTGACGGGGCAATCACAAACAGGGGCAATTCAATGCCTCCTCTTCACTTGGCATTTGAAGTGCAGGAGTGGAAGGGACTCATCCCTGATCCATCACCTGCCTCCCCAGGGAGGTGATCGTGGCCCCAAACCTGCCAGAAATCAAGGAGTGTTTGGACAAGGCTCCCAGTGACAGGGTGGGATTGTTGGGGTGTCTGTGCAGGGCCAGGATTTGGACTTGGATGATCCTCGTGGGTCCCTTGCAGCTCAGAACATTCCATGATTCCGTGATTCCAGCCTTTAGCTGGTGGCTCCCTCAGCCTTTCATGTGTGGCAGCTGCTCATTGCAATGGCTGAGCCCCTTTGGTTGTAAAACCAACAGTCTGTTCTGGCCAGGGACATTTTCACTGCCCACAACGGGCTTTTGGACCTTTACCTCGTTCCTGAAAACACTTTTAGGAGAGATCAGTGATTCTGTTTGCTCAGGAGAGGACCCACTTCCAGGGCTGCTCAGGATTCTCAGAAGGAAGGTTTCTCAGAACCTGGTTTCTCAGAAGACATTACTGTTCCTGCCTGGGCTGGTTTTGGTCCATGGATGTGATTTATCAGGGAGGAACTGGGGTTGGGTGAAGGACCGACGCAGTTATTCCAGGCTGAGCTGTAGGTGAGGGAACACATTCCCTGTGGGCCAAACCAGCTCAGGTTGGTACCCAGCACATTCCTGATCCTTCCAGAGCTGTCTGTGGTCTGACTTGCAGTTGGGTTTGCCCCCTCCAGGCTCCACTTCATGGTTTTCCACACCGAGGAGTTCCACGACGTGCTGCGGATCTGGGACGGGCCGGTGGAGAAGGGGATCCTGCTGAGGGAGCTCAGCGGGTCGGGGCTCCCTGGGGACGTGCACAGCACCTTCAACTCCCTCATCCTGCAGTTCAACACCGACTTCTTCACCAGCAAGCAGGGCTTTGCCATCCAGTTCTCAGGTGGGCAGGGGAAGGGCCTGGGTTTGGAGCCGGGGGAGGACACTGAGGGCACTTGGGGTGTTCAGCTGG
>NW_021940628.1:3274175-3282100 GCF_001715985.3 Manacus vitellinus | reverse complement strand
TTCTGTGCTTCTGTGATCATCCTCCAGCCCTTTTACCCTGTGAGGGGGCACCTGAGAGGCTCTGAGCTGGAGAAGCCCCCCTGGTACAGAGGGAGGTTGTGGAGGGCTGGAAATCCCCATGTCTGAGCCACCCAGCCTCCTGCACCTTGATCAGCACTGGCAGGGAGTGAAGCTCTGGGCTGGCAGGAGGAGAAATGGGCCTGTGCAGGGCTGAGGGTTGGACTGGATGCTCCTTGGGGGTCCCTCCCAGCTCAGCCTATTCTGGGATTCTGTGATTCCCTCATCATATCCAGCCCCAGCTTTGCTGAGCAGAGGTTTCAGGTCCCCCCAGAGTCGTGCTGGGGGTGACATTGCAGTGAGCAGTGACAGGCACTGTGTGTCCTCCAGCTTTGCCAGTGGAGTGCAGACTCTGCAAATCGAGTTCAAACTGCAGTATTTTGTCCTGGCAGGTGATGCCTTGCTCCCCCCTGCTCCAGTCACCTCCACAGTGCTGACTTGGCAGGGGTGGAAGACACAAGAAGGAATTACAGCTCTTTTCCACCCCGTTGCCCCAGAGCTCTGGCTGCCACCCCTGCTGCTCTGAGAGCTGCTGGGCAGTGGGCTCTGAAAACCAAGCCTGGTTAAAAGCCCCCAAATTGGCTCCCCTGAGATGAGAGGCAGGTCACCAACAGCTCTGTTGGCTGGGGGGGGTGCTGCAGTCTGGCTCTGCCTGAGCTCAGCCCTGCAAACACATTAATTCCAATTATATTGGGGTGACACATTCCAGCCTTCACAGGGGGTTCCACATTGTACCTTGTCCAGTAACCAACCTGCAGGTGCTGATTTTGGAGCTGGTATTAAACAGGGAGGTGGGTTTGGTGACTGATGGTCTGACCTTCCTGGCACTCAGGCACATCCAAGCATTATCCTGCCTCTCCCAAGTTTTTCTCCATAGATTTCTGTCCAGTCTGCCTTGCATGGCTGGGGGAGCCAGACAGCAATTTGGGGAGAATTTCTCCTGGATTTTAGGCCTTCTGGGATGACCAAAGCAGAGGGAGAGCTCTGTGTCACCCAGCACAGCTGGGCCATCCCCTTTTTTTTTTATTTTGCCAGGCTTGTGTCTCATCCTGCTGGGCAGGACCAGCCTGGGCTGTGAACTTGCTTATCTTCAGCTGCACAGAAAGAGAGGGGATTTCCTCTGGCTCTTTTGAGAGCAGCTTTCTCTAAACTGCCTGGGTGTAATGGACTCTCATCAACTTAGCAGGAAATAAGCTCTGCTCTGCTGCCTGATCTGGAGCTGGGCTTTATTGACCGCTCCTGCTCAAAGCCTTTGTTCACCAGGTGTGACTAAGTAGCCAGCCCTAAGCCCAGGAGTGAACAGTTTTTGGGATCTTATGAACTTTAATGAGGTATAGAAGCTTGCAAAACTTCTTTACTCCAGGACTTTGCCCTGCTGGGCAGCAGCTGAGGTGCTGAGCTCAGGGAGCAGTGAAGTTGTGCTGCCTGTCCCCAGCTGGGAAGGAGCCCAGGGGGGACATCTCAGACCTCAAAGAGATGCAGCAGCAAGTCTGGGAGGGAAGCACGTGCCTTCCTGAAAGGTCAGGCTTGATGCTTCACAGGTTTTGAGGCTGCATTTCCTCACCACTCAGGGGAAGTGAGAAGTGCTGGTGGATGAGTTGCTTTTGCAGCCCGTGCCTGACACAGAATCCTACAGAACTGCCACGGGAGATCAGTGGGTGTGTGGATCACTGAGAGAACAGCAAACCTGCCCTCTGTGCGGTGCAGAACTTGCTGCTCCCCAGAGCCTCTTCCAGCTACAGTGGCAGATGCTCAGAGCAAAGGAAAAGCCAGTTTTTGCGTGTGGGGAAACTCTGTGGGATACTGGAGGAGGAGGAGGAGGAGGAGGAGGAGGAGGAGGGATGGAGGACAAGTCATGGCTTGGGTGTGTGTGTGAGGGCAGAGACTGGGTCCAGCTGCTGTAGGAAATAAATAGAGATATATTTATGTGCTCTAAGCCTTGCAGCAGATAAAGGTGTGTAATATATATTGATTTACTCCTCAGTTTCCACTGCCACGTCCTGCAACGACCCGGGAATTCCCCAGAACGGGAGCCGGAGCGGGGACAGCAAGGAGGCAGGAGATTCCATCACCTTCCAGTGCAACCCGGGCTATGCCCTGCAAGGGGAGGCCCAAATCACCTGTGTGCAGGTGGAGAACAGGTTTTTCTGGCAGCCAGACCCTCCCTCCTGCACAGGTAAGGACACTCAGCCACCCCCCACCGACCTCCCTGCCCCTTCCCCTTCCCAGGCTCCTGGACCTGGAGGTCCCACCTGGTCCCAAGAGGTGCATTTCCAGGTGTGCCTGTCCCACAGAACTGTTTTGGGTTGATCCCTGGAGTGTCTGGGACAAGGAGGATCTAGTTCATGCTGGGAGCTCCCAGGACACGGTGCAGTGGAAGGTTTGATATTTAACCTGACAAGGCCAAATTAGAGGCTCCTTTAAAACTCAGGTTGGTGGAGAGGATTGGGGCCGTGGGTGAATCATTTCTGCATGAGGAGACAGCAAACTCTGCCACGAGAAAGGGCTTTCTGACATTTTCTTTGGGCTCATAAAGGAATAAAAGAAGCTCCTAAAAGGGATTCTTTTTAACACATCCAAAACCCAGTCATGCCAAGCACTCCAGAGCAATAAACACCAAATTTGCTGGCCAATTAAATGCCAACCACAAATGACTTTACCTGTAATCTTCATTGCTGCTTGGGCACTGTTACCCCAAGCAAGAAAAACCAATTAATTCACTTTCTAACATCACACTTCATGCCCAGGGTCTGTGCTGCAGGAGGACTTGGGTTCTGAATGACTCTGGATTGAGTGTGGCACCTCCTCAGCCTCCCAGAGACAGTTCTTTTAATCTTCCCAGGGCTGTAACTAAATCATGGTGTTGGATGTCGTGCCCATCTCTTCATTTTCCCGTGGAGTTTTCCCACCAGGAGCTGAACTCTGAGTCCTTTGCAGAGAAAAGCAGCCAGTGCCTTTATCTTGGAGTGAGATGAGTTCCCACAGGTCACCTCCTGTTTGACCTGGAGTCATAAACTCCCTGAAGAAGCTGCAAACAACATCCTGCTCCTTCCCTTCTCCACTGACAAAGGGTTTGGAGGAACAATCAGTGGCCAAATAGCAGTTTCACAGGAACTGGGGGGGACAGGCTGCCTGGTTGGAGCTTGAGCTGGGGAAGGGTGTTAAATTGAAAGCTTGGATTTTACATATTTAGCATTTCAAATGGATTTTCACATCTTTGCACGACTTCCTCGGTCCCTGAACGAACGACGTGGGCTGAGCAGGAACCTCGGCTGAGAGACAGCCCCAGGAGCTTTGGGGTATTTGAAGTTTGTATCCTGGCCAGCTCCAAACAGCAGTGGCTGAGATCATTTGCTGCTTTAAATCCTTTGGAGAGCAGGGGGTGGGATTTTCAAAGGAATCGTCTCCCTCGGGCTTTTCAAACACTGAGTCCTCACACTTTGGTTTCTTCTGGATTTTCCCCTGAGTGGAAGGGGAAAGCACCCTTGGGGTTCAGATGAAGGTGAATGGACACAGAACAGGTGCTTGTGGTTCTTCCAAGGTGTTTGTGGGTGACCCTCAACCAAATTCTTTCGTGTCTGTGCTGTGATTTCCTTGTCTATCCCAGAGGGATAACAGCCCTCCTGTGGCTGGACTTGGGGCCTTGGGGGAAAGTCTCTGGTTTAATCTCCACTGTGACCTTTTTAGACCAGCCCCACTGTGTTTTACCCTATGTCTGGAGATTCTTGTGTGTTTACAGGCTTTAGGAAAGCCCACAGGATAAAAATAGAAAAATACCAAAGCCCACACGTGCTCACTCCTTCGTGGAACATCCCTCCCTGGATTTGTTCAACCACTTTTGCCCCATCCCAGCTCATTTCCCACCCCTTTGTTGCCTTAGGCTGGTGTCAGACCCCCGAGTTTAACACAGACTGTCCTCCCCTCCCTCTCCCCCCATCCCAAATCTGGGAGGATTGATCTGAGCACCAGGGGAATCTCAGAGCATCGACCCTCCTGAGGAGGCTGCAGAAAGGCTGACAGCAGAAAATCACTCCTGTTTGCCACGGTGGAAACACAAGCAGGCACTTCCAGCCTTAAAAAAGTAATAATTGATTTTTCAATCAGCTTGCCATTTAATGTGTTGGTAACTGGAATAAACACGAATGAGCCATCAGGCCCAGACAACATGTTTGCACTTGGTTAGCAACAGACTGGGGCTGGGAGCTGCCTGAAGGAATGCAACAGAAAAGCATAAAATAACTCTCTGTCCCTCTGGTTGCTCACTTACAGATCTCAGGAGGGTTGTGGTGGCATCCCTGGCTCTCTCTGTGTGTGTGTCACCTCTGGGATGACCTCTGGGAGAGCCACCACAACCTCCTGTAACACAGGACTGGGACTCCAACACTCCCGTGGGTCCCTTCCAGCTCAGGATATTCCAGGATATCTCAGTGTCAGCTGCCTCCCTGACACCTCACCTACCCACAGCTCCCTGCTTTGCCTTCCCTGCACCTCACCTGCTGGTTTTTCAGTCTCTGTGACACAACCCCTGCCCCCTTTGCCTGTTCTTTGTGTTTGCAGCTCCCTGTGGAGGGATCCTGACGGGCCCCTCAGGGGTGATCCTGTCCCCCCAGTACCCCGAGCCCTACCCCCCTGGCAAGGAGTGTGACTGGAAGCTCACGGTGTCTCCAGACTATGTCATTGCCCTGGTGTTCAACATGTGAGTACCCAAGGGGTTGGACACCCTCTGGGGCTGTCCCTGGGCACAGGGAGGGGGCACCAGGGACTGCAAATCACTGTGAAGGAGCCAAACCAAACCTGGTGGGATGGTCCCATATCCTGGGCAACCAGGATATTATATCCCAGGCATTAATCTGGGAACATCAGATTAACATCATATCTCAGCTGCAGCTCCTCTTTGACATGCACAGTTTTTGCACAGTGTTTGTGTGCCAGAAGCATCCCCTCAGATCAGCTGCTTTAACAGAACATAATTCTGCCAAATATTGTTTTGGTCACAAAAAAAACCCTGGGAGGAAACACGCTGAGTAGTTTTAATTCTGAAATACCTTGCTGAGAGGGCTTATTTAAATTTAACTGTGGTGCAGCACCTGCATCTGTGGGATGGAGTCAGGAATGTCCAGCCCATCAGGAGTTCTCCTGCTCCAAGCACTCCTTTGGTTTTGCAGCTTCAGCCTGGAGCCTGGCTATGATTTCCTTCACATCTACGATGGCCCTGACTCCCTGAGCCCCCTGATTGGGAGCTTTTATGGCTCCCAGCTCCCCGAGAGGATCGAGAGCAGCAGCAACAGCCTGTTCCTGGCGTTCCGCAGCGACGCCTCCGTCAGCAACACCGGCTTTGTCATCGAGTACACAGGTGAGGGTGGGCACCTGGGCACACCTGGGCACACCTGGGCACACCTGGGCACGCCTGGGCACGCCTGGGCACGCCTGGCCTGGCTCACTCAGCAAACACTGGCACCTTCCCTGTGCTCTAATCAGGTTAAAGCAAAGCTGGACCGAGTGGGAGAGGCTCGAGGCGCTGTGGGAGCCTCTCTCTGGGAGTCATCCCGAGGTTCTGCCACGACCAAAACACATTTAAGAGGCATGTAGGGAAAATGGGGAATTCTGGAGGCTGGAGAAAGAGCCAGGGTGCATAGGTAACATGAACACAGCTAAGACAGCAGCAGAAAAGGGCTGTGGGATCTGTCACGAGTGGCTGCTTTTTTGTGGGACTTTCGTGAAGAGAGAAGAAAGTCTTTACTTTTTTTTCTTTCAAGAAAATCAAGGGAGATTCCCAGAAAACATTCCTTTACTGTCCAGGCTGTATTGTGTATAATATTTCTTGCTCCACACTGAAATCAAATAGTTCTGTCTCTGGTGAGCAGAAGATGCCACTTCACAGACTGACAGAGTGGTTTGGGCTGAGAGGGACCTTAAAACTCCTCCAGCATGAGATCCCCCTTGAGCCTCCTCTTCTCCAGGCTGAGCCCCCCCAGCTCCTTGTGCTCTTGGTGCTCCAGCCCCTTCCCCAGCTCCATTCCCAGCTCTGGACACGCTCCAGCTCCTCAAAGGAGGCAAAGGAAGGAGGGAGGCAGTAAAACAGAGTGGTGGCCTCAGCTGTGGTGGTTGGAGAGATCCCCGGGTGTTTTTAGCTCTGGAACGAGCTGGGAAGTGACAGACCTGGCACTGCTGGTGGGGAGAGGGGGAAGAAGAAGGAGGCTTTGGCAGGTGCACCCCTTGTTTGTGCCTGGAGTAGGTGGAAGAAGGGAGTTGTTACGAGCTGGAGTAAAAATCTGCTCTGCAGAAGCGGGATCTGACGAGTCAGAGCAGGGAGAAGGAGCAAAAACTGGGGGATGGAAGCAGAGCTGGAAAGAAACGATTCCTCCAGCCTGCTCTGGGCTGCAGGGACTGGTTTGGGGTGTGGGGAGAACAGCTCCAGGTGTTCTGTGGAACTGGGCTTGGCCTCTCGTGCTGGAGAGGTGAGGGGTGACCTCAGGAGCACATGGGGGTTTGGATGAAGGGCACAGGAAGGAGTTTCCAGGCTGGGAGCTCCAAAGTGGGAGATTTCCTCATGCTTTTTAGTAACTCCTCTTTCTCTTATGGGCCAGAAGTGAAGAGGCATGAAATGGAAAGCAAATGAAGCAAAGCTGATTACTTTTCACCCTTCCAAAGGAATGGAAAAAAAACCCCAAAACAAACCATCCCCAGCCCAATTTGAAATTCGTGATTATTTTGCCAGAACTGTTTTGCCCATCCTGAGCTTATAAACATCCACTCAGCATTATTTATGGGTTATTTAAGGTGGAAACTCCCCACAGGAACGCTGTGCTGTAAAATTCCTTGCAAGGCAGGCTGTTTAACAACACCCAGCACTGCTTGAAAACAGTCAGAACTGGGTGATGCTGTTTGAAAATCAGCTCTGTGTCCTTATGGAAAAGGTGATCCATGGACTTGGGAGGAGTTTTGGAGCGTGCTGGGCTCCTGGTGAGCTGGTGTGGATGCCCAGAGAAGCTGAGGCTGCCCCAGCCCTGGGAACATTCCAGGCCAGGTTGGTGGTGGAGGGAAAACCAGTGGCCTCGTGGCTGCTGTTCCTGGTGGAAACATTTCACATCCCTTTGTTCCCTGTTCACCTGGATCCCCAGTGGTGAAGGAATCCTTGGAGCTGATCCCATTTTTCACTGCAGAAAAACAAAAGCAAGGTCTGGGGGCTTTGCTGTTCTCTGTTTCTCCCTCCACACCTTCCCCAAGTACTGAAAGGCCATGATTTAATGCTTAAACACATTCTAATTGTTCACAGAGCCACTGCTCTCAGGAAAGCCCTCAGCTTTAATGAGCAATTTCCAAATGACAAAAGAGCAGGATTAATCAAAGCCCCTAATTATATTTCAGGCAGGGGGAAAAAAAAGGAAAAAAAAAAAAAGAAAAAAAGGGGAAAAAAAAAACCTTAGAAGAAGAGGGAAAGAAGTATCCAAGACCTGACAGCTCCGTGGTCTTTACTGGAATTTTCATATGTAAATGGAGTTTTTAACTCTGCAGGGCAGAGTGAACAGGGAGAAAAATGTCTTCATTTTGTTTAAGTGCTTGTAATCATTTTGGCATAATTGCAGCCGTGCTGCACATCTGGAGAGTCACCCAGCTCACACATGGCACTGAATTTCCACGGTGAGAGCAGAGACAGCTCTTGGATCCAGGAGTGTGGGGTGCCAGGAGATGATGGGAACAGATGTGGCACGTCTGAAATCCGCTCCATGTTCAGTCTGGGGTTGTGTGTCCTGGTTTGCAAAGTTCCTCCCAGCCTGTTCCTGTGCAAGGAGAGGGAGTGGGGAAAGTTAAATGGAGCAGCTGAGGGAGCTGGGGGGGCTCAGCCTGGAGAAAAGGAGGCTCAGGGG
>NW_021940628.1:3268827-3273888 GCF_001715985.3 Manacus vitellinus | reverse complement strand
GGGGATGGGGCACAGGTGGAAGTCCCTGGACTGGGAGGGCTTTTCCAACCTCAGGGATTCTGGGAAATCAAGACTTTGCCTCGTTGAGTGGATGTTGGGTACCTGTAAATATGTGAGTGAACTGGCACCTTCCTCCTTCCAGTGCTGGTTCTGGGCATCCCAGGAAGGTCTGGGCCAGCACGAGGGAGCTGAGCCCTGAGCCCTGCACGTGCTCCCGCCCTTCGTGATGTGCTTCAGCGACATCCCCAGATGAAAAAAAAGCCAAAAAAACACCCCCAAAACGTAACTGACCAAAATTTTAGGGTGATTTTACGAGACCAGTGAAGCTCTTGGGAATTGTCTCCCCCAGAAAACCCCCGGGAGTCGTGCTTCGACCCGGGCTCCATCAGGAACGGCACCCGCGTGGGCTCGGACCTCAAGCTGGGATCCACCATCACCTACTACTGTGACGGGGGCTACGACATCCAGGGGGTCTCCACCCTCACCTGCATCATGGGAGGGGATGGAAAACCCACCTGGAACAAGCCCCGCCCCACCTGCACAGGTAATTCCCTGTGGGAACAACCTGCCCGGTGCCGAACCTTTCGTTGTCGCAGTCGCCAACCAGGTGTTGCTTTTTGCAGAGAGAGGGGGATTCTCAGCCTTTTGTCATTTTTTCAGGCTTTTTAAAGTGTTAAAATCAGGGGGAGCTGATTTATATGAGTTTATAAGAGGTTTCTTGAACCTTCTTTGGGGTGAGAGAGAACTGGCCACAGAGATCCTCTGCCCCTGGTGCAGGGCAGGACTCAGGAAGCCACTTAAACATTTGCTAAAACCTGAGCCTTGCTAATCAAAACCCTTTCCTGAGCAGGGTCAGAGTTTAGGGAGAAAACAAGATGTGTTATTTTCTTAAGGGTTCTGTGGTTCTTCTGTTTTGTTTTCTGACTTAATGGTTTAAATGATGGGTTTGCAGTCAGAGTTTAATGTGAGAAGGGAATCCAGAGGTAGCTGTCAGTCTGTGCTGAGGGGGAAGAAGGAAATCCCTGATTTTGGAAAGGGAGGGTGAAAAAAAGCAAGGACTCATCCTGCCAGGCCCTGAGCTGTGAGCCAGGTGGGGAGCAGTTATCCCACATTATCCTGCACCACACCCATCCCTTCCCCAGCACGGCTGGATAAGGAAATGTGAAGCCGGGATGACTTCGGGGCCTGGTTTTCCTTCATGGGAACTCCCAGGGATCACCTGGAGCAGGGGGTGGATCGTGGCTGGGGGCACTGACAGGGCCCAGCACTCTGGGAGCAGCTGGTGTTGCAGGCTCTGGGAATGACCCCTTGTTGCTGTCCCTTGCAGCTCCCTGTGGGGGTCAGTACACGGGCTCCGACGGCGTCGTCCTGTCTCCGAATTACCCCCAAAACTACACCACTGGCCAGGCCTGCTTGTACTTCATCGTGGTGCCCAAGGACTATGGTATTGTATCCAGGTGGTTTTGGAACTCTGTCCTGCTCTGCAGCTCTTGCTTGCTTTGTTTGACTTGAGCAAAGCAGTGAAATAAGTGCATCTGGAAACGGGGACAAGGGAGGCTGGAAAACAAGTGGTGCTGTTGGATGCTGTTTGTTGTGGGTGGGTTTGTGGATGTGACTTAAGGGTCATTTTTTATTTCTAAGTAACATGGAAAAAGCATGGAATGGTTTGGGTTGGAAGGGACCCTAAAGATCCTCTCATTCCAACCCGTTGCCATGGGCAGGGGCATGTAAATTAAATTCTAAAACTGGGTACAAACCAAAGCCAGATCCATTTATAAGGATCATTGTTCTTTTTCTAGGCTTTGGTGCTGCTTAGGTTGGGTCAGAGCTTGAATACAAGAGTTAAGAATGTTCTAGAAGCTGCTGGGGGTTGGTAGTGGTTGATTTTCCTGTTTGAAGGGAATTTGAAGTCCTTAAAGAGCTCTGGCAGGTGAGGGGCTCTAAATGCTCTTCTTTGGTGCTGCTCTCAGAGCATTGTATTGATCCCCTCAGTCCCCATGGCCCTTCCAGCTGCTTGGGATTCCCTGTGCCAGGATGGCAGAGTGGGAAATGAGGATTCTGTGTCCAGAACTCAGTTAGAAACACTCCAATTCCCTGGAAGTGTGTCAGGCCAGGTTGGAGCAGCCTGCTCCAGTGGAAGGTGTCCCTGCCCATGGAACGAGATGGGCTTTAAGGTCCCTCCCAACCCAAACCAGCCTGGGATTCCATGAATTCCTGTGTGCATCCAGGATCCATCTGAGTTCCTGAGGAAGTACCAACACTGCTCTTACAGCTCCTGGATCTCTTTTACTTGAGCTGGTCTTGGTGTTGTCTTAAAAAACAAGAGTACCAAGAAGGCCAGGCAGTCTGATCCCAGGGTGGAAATGAGTTCCCCTTCTCCCCCTGCTCCCTTTCAATATCCTCATTAAAAACGAGCAGGAAAACCATTAGCAGGGGATGTTCTGCATTTGCCAGCCCTGCCCTGCTCAGGTTCTGTGCAGCAGGACTCTTGGGGTGGAGGGGGTGGTGCTACTGTCACTTTTCCAGTGTTCCTGACACCAGAGCTGGGCTGGAATGTTGCCTGGATGTGCAGGGAACAAATGTGGTGGCCTGGTGGATGATGGATTTCACAGCAAGAGACCTCTCAGCTTGTGAATCTGCACTTAAGAGCTTGAAAAGGCAAAGCCAGGAGAGGAGACAAAGGGAGAGAAAAAAAAAGCTTCTAAGTGCAGATTTGTGTCAGGAAAAAAAACAACACCCTGTTGTTATCCTGTGAAAAATAAAGATAAATAACTGAAGCCTCTTTGCTTCAGCTAAAAAAAATGCTCTGATCGTTTCATTATTGTTATTTTCTCCCTTGTATGAGCTCTGCCTGCTCCTGGCTATTTACTGTATGCAGGGAGAATAATAATAATAGTAATAATAATGATAACAACAACAGCAACACAACAGTGATAGCAACAACAATAATCATTTTTAAAAATCATGTGCTTTCCTCAGCAGGGTCAGAGTTCAGTGAAGGGTTTTTTTTTCTCAGGGGTTCTGTGGTTATTTTGTTTTGCTTTCTGTCTCAGTGGTTTAAATGACGGGTTTGCAGTCAGAGCTTAATTTGAGAAGGGAATCCAGAGGTAGCTGTCAGTCTGTGGTGATGGGAAGAATGAAATCCCTTAAAGTGTAATAATAATGATGATCATAACGTGTAATAATAGTAGTAATAACAGTGATAATAATAATGAGGGTAATAATAATAATAATAAATAAATAAAAACACATCTACTGTATGCAGTGAGACCAGAGCACCCTCATTAGCAGGCTCTGTAAGCAGGTTCAGGACTGAATATCAATAAAATCATGAATATCCTCTCTCCCAACCATCCACCCCGAGCAGAGAGATCCCACCTGGAAATCAAGTTCCTCAAGACAGGGATTATTTTGTCCAGGTTTTGTGCAATGCTTGACCCAAGGGGAGCCAGTTCCCTGACAGAGGCTCAATACAGACAATAAATAACAATTATGGCTCGGTGGAATTACAAAGCCCGTGTGGTGCAGGCAGGGAGGGGATGAGTCACAGATTCCCTCTTGGATGATGAATCAGTGGGAAGGAGCCCTGGCAGGAACACGGGGGAGGCTGGGGCTGCCTCTGTTGGGCCCACTCTGGGGCTAAATAGAGGGTTCCCATCTTCCCAGGCTGTCAGTCAGGCCCTGTTTGTCTCTGCCTGGAATAAAAGCAGCTGAAACAGGAGCCCAAACAGCTCAGTGTGTGCTGGGACAATACATGGCATCATTGGGAGCGGGGGGATTGTTGGGATGTCCCAGGACTGGGCTGGGCTGATCCTTCCAGCTCAGGGTGTTCCTGATTCCATGGCCCTGTAAAACACCTCCTGGCTGTGTGGGGTGGTGCTGGGGGTGGCACAGCAGAGGGACAGCAGAGGGACAGCAGTGTGGCTCATGCCCCCACCACTCCCTCTCTCCTCAGTGGTCTTCGGGCAGTTCGCCTTCTTCCAAACCGCGCTCAACGACGTCGTGGAGGTCCATGATGGCCCCAACCAGCACTCCAGGCTCCTCAGCTCCCTCTCAGGCTCTCACACAGGTAGGAAGCACGTCCCTGTTGCTGCTGGGAAGAGCAGGTTCAAACCCCAGCCTGCTCTGTGTGTCCCACTGCCGTGGCTCTTGCTTGCATCTCCATCTCCTGTTTGCCTTTCTCCCCACCCAGGTGAATCCTTGCCCTTAGCTACCACCAACCAGATCCTCATCAAATTTAGCTCCAAGGGTCAATCCACAGCCAAAGGTTTTCATTTTGTCTACCAAGGTGAGTACAGTTGTGTTCTGGAGGCATCCTCAGGTCGGTCCTGAGATAAGGGTCAAAAATACGGGGATGTCCCAAAGTGTCCTGAGCTGCTTTTGGTATCTGTGGGTCCTGAACAGGAAATATCCCAAGGGATTAATGTTATTTCGGGAGCAGTGATCTGGCAGGGCTGTCTGGCTGCTGTAGGTACTTTATATTCAGACCTTTCATCCCCACTCAGCCTCAGCCCTCGCTGGTCCCAGGATTAGTATCAGAACCATCTCCCTGAGTCATGCCCTGAGTTACACGGGGAATTTGGAGATTTATCCCCTGGCAATTTTGCCCAGTGGCATTTTAGCACATTTCGGGGTGTAAGCAGCTGAAATCTTGTCTGGCAGCTCTGAAATCCTCCCTCTCTGCGTGTCACAGGCTTAGGTCTCCTGCTGTCAAACTCTTGCCCCTTGATCCCCTCAGTAACAGCTTGTGTTGCACTGGGAGGGCCCCACTGAGGGATTTTATGGGAGTAAATAGACAGTGATGCACAGAACAGTGGGAAAACAGGAGGGATTTCTCACCCACGTGCTCTCTGGAGTTGTGTGTGGTAACCAAGCTTTTGCTGCAAAGTGGGGACAGACAACAGAGTGACCTGTGCCTTCCCTGGGGGCGAAGTGAAACATGGTTTGGATTTCAGAGTATCCAGAGATCTGTTCTCTCCAATTTCTGCCTAATTATTGTCAAACAACTGTAGTTCTGACTGTGATCTTCAAAGAGTTCAGCAAAGCAGAGGTTCTGATGAA
>NW_021940628.1:3258376-3266843 GCF_001715985.3 Manacus vitellinus | reverse complement strand
CTCTGGGGCACAGGGTGGGATTGTTGGGATGTCTGTGCAGGGCCAGGGGTTGGGCTGGATGATCCTTGTGGGTCCTTTCCCAATTCTGCTGGAGCTGAAGAGTTTTAAGGAGATCTAAAAAGGGAGCAGACTTTGATTCCTGACTGCTCAATAGACACGAGGTGCTCAGAGACCTGAGGGCTTTAAACTGGTGGTGTTTTTTTATGGTTGCTCTGCTTTGGTTTATTTATGACAGCAGAGTCTGGAATTAACAGCCTCAAGCTGGAGGAGGACTGGTTAAATGGGATATTGGGAAGAAATCCTTTACTGTAAGGGGTGGTACTGGGCACAGGTTGCTGTGAGGAAAGGCTTGAAAAATTGGGATTGTTCAGCCTGGACAAGAGAAGGCTTTGGGGTGACCTGATTGTGACCTTCCAGTGCCTGAAGGGAGCTGAGGGACACTCTGAGGGACAGGGTGGGATTGTTGGGGTGTCAGTGCAGGGCCAGGAGCTGGACTGGATGGTCCTCGTGGGTCCCTCCCAGCTCAGGATAAGATTCCAATGGATTTTTGCCTCCTGGGGCAAAAAACCAGCTGGGGCTGTGTGGCTGTGCTGGGGAATGTTTTGGATATTTGGATATTTTGGGTGTAGATCTTTGCAGTGCTGTAATTCTGGGATGGTGGGAGTGGGGCTGTGCAGAGGTGCAGCAGTGTGGCTGTACAATCCCAGCCCTGCTGCTCCCTGTCTCCAGGTAAATGAGCTCTCTCTGCAGATCCTTTTTGTGGGCTCTTATCATTCCTCTGCAGGAATGGCCCCGTGAGCAGGAGGATGTGGAGAATTAAACCCAACAGCAGAGACCAAAGCTGAGACAAAGGGCCCCCTGAGGTCCCTCCCTGAGCCTGGCACGGGGTGACACACAGGGGGTGGATTCTTGGCCAGGCCCATTCATCCCACATCTCCTTATCTGAGGGTTTCTTCCCCTCCTCTTTGCACCTTTTTAGGGGGTGTTTTGTTCATTAAGTGCTTTTGTTTCTCTGCCCTGTGTTTGCTGATGGGTTTGCAGCTCCCAGCTCTTGGCTCAGGGTTTATCGGAACAGCAGCTCAGCTCTCCCAGGCTGGAGTTTTTTTACCTGGGAATTGTGACCTGGTGCCACCACATCACAACCCAGAACCACACCTGACCTTGGCTCTGGGGTGGGCAGAGCTGGGGGGGAGCAGCACTGGGGGCATCACAGAGAAACAGCACCAGCCTGGGGGGATCTTCTGAACCCTCTGCCAGGCTTTTGCTGTGCCCAGTCCAGCAAATTCTGGGATTTTAGCCATTTTTTAACCTCCCACAAGTGCCAGGAGGATCCATTTAGCCCAGCCAAACTTCTCAAGGGTTGAGGCAGTGTGCAGGTTGCTGGAGATTCCTGGGGTGGGGAGGTGATAACTCAGTGAATTTTTAAAGCTTTGTAAATACCTGCCTGTGTTCTGCACCCCCATGTTTGGAGGGTGAGCCCTCAGTGCCCCTTCCAGCCCCTTGGAGCTGTTCCTGCCCATCAGCTGAGCCCAGAGGGAAGCAGGAATTGCAGCAGGATGTTAAGCCTGGCTTTATTCATAAGAGATTTGGTTTTTTCTCACCTCTTGGGTTGTGCAGACACAGCTCTCATGTAAAACTGGGAAATGGAATGGCTTAATGGTTTAAAAGTTTGGGGGGTTTGGTTTTTTGGGGGTTGGTTTTTTATTTTTCATTGTTTTATTTTGTTACCCCTTTCCTGCTGGGTGGGATTTTTTTGCAGGGGATATTTTGGGGTCTGACACAGAATGCAGGCAAGCAAAAAAAATGTGTGTTTTGTGGTTGTGCTCTGCCAGTGCCAAGCTGGAAGTCCAGTTGGCAGGTCTGGGGTGGGAGGGTTTTGGTGGAGAGCAGGACCCTGGTCCTTCAGTGTGACCCCCTTCCCCTGGGACAGCTTGAAAGAGGGGAAGTTTAGATGAGATATTAGGAAGAAATACTTTACTGGGAGGGTGATGAGACACTGGAGACACCTGAGGAAGGTGATGGTCACAGAGCTGGACCCACCACAGAACCTGCCCCCTTCCCTGGTCCCTGCTTTTGTTTATTAGATGCTAATTTAAGCATCAGTTTACCCTGGTTTTGTGCAACAATTAAAGGTTAAACAACTGTAAATCAGGGGGGGAGGTGAAATTAAAGCTTTCTTGGTAGCAGGACTCACTTGCAGGATTTTTATGTAATCAGGGTACTTCTGGCATGAATTATTCATCCCCATAGCAAACCTTCCTGAGTGAATTAATTTATATACATGGCAGTAAATAGATGCAGATCCCTTGTGAATCCACATGTCAGACTAGAATTAGGACCTTAAAAATGTTTATTCCGTTAAGTTGGGGGTTGGGGGGGGGTGGAGAGGAGAATAAATAATTTAGGAAATGTAAGAGCAAACAAAATGCTCCTTCTCAATCCACTTTCAATAATGGAAATCACAATAGGGGTGTAATGAGGCAGGAAGGGAGGGATTGGCTTGGTCAGTGTGAGCAGTGATGGCTCTGTGGGGGTCACTGCAATTCCTGCCAGATGAACTCCACTTACTTTCTGCTAAAAAAATCCTTTGGAGGAACTTTAGAGCCTGTTCTATTGTGGAGAAGAAATCAAGGAGGAAGAAAGGTTAAAGTGGCCGAAATAATGGGGTTTGATTTGATTTTTTTTTATTATTTAAATGGGTGTGTTGCATTTGCTGTTTAGAGGGGCAGAGGCAAGTGGGGGTTTGGGGTGGATGGAATAAGACTGGGGGGGAAAAGGGAGTTTTTTCCATGGAAAAAAACATGGAATAATAAGACTGTGGGGAAACAGGGAGGGTGTTCCCAGGGTTGTGTCCCACATGTGTGGAGCTGAGGTTTGAGGGCACTGAGCTCCCCTCCCTGCTCTGTGCTGCCAGGATCCAGCTGAATTCCATTAGGATTGGTAGGAATTCTTCACCCAGAGAGATCTGAAAGAGCTGAGGCTCTGCAGAAGAGGGAAATCTCACCCAAATGACCAAAGTTCCAGCCGAGTTGTACAAGTCATTTATGCTCCTGGTTTGTCTTTTTTTAGGGTTTTGGTCTCCCAGTTTGATTTGAGGTGCCCAGTGTTTGAAAATCTCATCAAGAGCTCACAGATTAAAGCTGGTTTCTCCCAAACACCTTTGGCTTCCTCTCAGCTCTGCTGCCCTCACTCTCTCAGCCAGTTCCCCAAACTTGATTTTGTGTTTTTAGTGGGACACTGAATGCTTTGAAACCCCTGTGTTTAAGGAATAAAGACAAAATCCCTTTTAATGGTAATCGTGGCAGACAAATCCGGGCCATTACACGGAGCTCTTTGCCCCGGGGATGAGCTGCTTTTGGGTGTAAATGCAGATTTCTCAGCTCGTTTGAGGATCGTGTTGATGTTCTCACTAATGGAGTCAAGTGACTTCCTAAAGCCTCCAAACCTTATGGGCCGTGGCAGGGAAAGGTGAAATTTGAAAATGCAGCTCGAGTGGTTCAACTAAAAGCAAACGAGGCAAAGGCAGAAACTTGATTGGATTTAAAAAAAAAAAAAAAAATCCCGTTGTTTAATGTGGGGGTTTTTTTTGTTTCCTTTTAGCTCGTGGGTTGCTGGTGGTTGCTTTGGTTTGAAAGGGTTGAAAGTCTTCAGGGATTTCTCAAAACAAGGGGGGGGGGAAAGGCTGGGATTCTCAGCAGCTGTAAATGAGCTGTGCAGTTGCAGGAGCTCTCTCTTTGTGGGAGCAGCAGAAAACAGCATTCCTGACACAGAGTCTGGAGTTGGAGGGGAAAAAATAGCTGCCCAGATAAGGCAGGAGGCCTCCAAGTTAAATAGGATAAATAAGGGTGTGTGGCAACTTGATTAGTGACCCTTTAACCAGATTAATTTAATTTATTACCATTAGTGCAAGAACTGGCCTGTTATTTTTTGGGGGGGTTTTTTTGTCTTTTCTTTCCCTGCAGATCCAGGTGATCAGTTTTGTCACTGAGCAGAACTGGGATTCCCTGGAAGTGTTTGATGGAGGGGATAACACGGCCACCATGCTGGGGAGTTTCTCTGGTAGGTGCTCAGCACCCCCCTGGGCCCAGCCCAGCATTTCACCTCCTAAAACTTAAACTTGTGCTTTAAGTGCTTCAAAAACCCAGCACAGATTTAAGGCTGGGCCCGTTGGGTTGGGAATTGGAACTGTCTTCCTGTGGGAAACACTGACAGGGAGCCCCCAACACAATCCCAGTGGGGTTTGTTCCACAGCCCGGGACTGGGAATTCCCACAGTGCTGGTGGGTTGTGTGGGGTGAGCTCAGACACCTCACCTGCACCAAAAGGTGGGAAGGGCTACAAAACAACTCTGGTTTTTTGCCTCTCCGTGGGGAACTGTGGCTTTTGGCAGAGCAGGGAGGAGCCAGAGCTTTGGGAAGCTTTCAGATGCAGAACAACAACCCCAGTTCTTGCTGGTTTAAGACCCAAATGTGCTCCAGGTGCTTTGGGGTGGGGAGGAGAAGGGAGGCTGGGGTAGAGCTTCCAGGGGATGAGGCAGGAGAAGGAGTGTGGACTTCCCTGAGCTCCTCCCATGCTGTTCCTCATCCCCCCTTCCCTTCTTGATGCTTTTTGCCTGCCCCGTGGTGAGACTTCACAGGCCAAAATTCAGCAGCTGCCGTTGGAAAGGCCATTGCAGAGGGGCCCTGGGTATTCCTCACTTGGCCTCATTAGAACCTGATCAAAACCAGGGGAGCTTGTTAAGTTTAAAGGACTTTTCTGTTCTCAGCCTCTCCTGCCTCAAATCTCCGAGGACACGGAGGAGGAGGAGGAGAAAAATCCTCTTCACTGTCTTTGTGCCCCTCTTGTTTTCCCAGGGACTACAGTGCCTGCTCTGCTCAACAGCACTTCAAACCAGCTCTATCTGCATTTCTACTCGGATATCAGTGTCTCTGCTGCCGGCTTCCACCTGGAATACAAAAGTAAGAGCAGCTCAGCCTTGATCTCCCAGTTCCTCTGAGTGCTGGGGAGACAATTACGGAGCTGCTGCTGCCACCTCCGAGCTGGGGAAGGGGCTGCTGGGGCTCCCCTGCTCTCCAGCTGCAGGGAGGGGGGTGTTAAACAGAGAACAGATGCAGCAGAGGAGATGTGGGGTCACAGGCTGACCCTGATGCTCTTGGTAGCCCTGTTTGTTGCTGTGTGGGAGCACAGGAGGAGGAGATGTGGAGGTAGAAGTATTAAAAATTCATGGAGAGTTGGTGTGTCCAGCACAGGGCTGTGATCTTTGCTTGGGAGGTGCCTGAAAAGCCAGAGGCTGGGAATGCCTGCCTGCTCTTTACATTCAGTGTTGGTCACTGCTGGAAAGAATGTGCAGGGCTGGACATGTCCTCTCCCGAAAATCCTGGGTGGGAGGGCCCTCAGAGGTCATGGAAGGTGTCCCTGCCCGTGGCAGGGGGGGAATGGGATGAGCTTTAAGGTCCCTCCCAACCCAAACCAGTCTGGGATGCTGTGAATGTCACAGCTGAGCCTGTGCTTTAGAGGCCAGCAAGTACTGACTCTTCCAGCTTTTACAGGCTTTGCAGATTGAAACCTTGTCAATTATTGAACCCAGCAAGATTACAGCAACCAGCAAGGCTGGGGACTGGGAGCTGCACAAATGGATGTTGGGTCAGACATTCCCTCGTTCCCTCTCCATCTCCCTTCCAATCAATAAGTTCTCTGAGCACCGAATTCCCCCACTGCAACAATCCTGGGCAGGTTTTTTCATCAGGCTGGGGGATTATCAGGCTTGCTCGTTTCCTTGGCTGAGGAAATGAATAGGTGTTGATTTTTGGGGCAGCTGGAAATGACATGGTTTTCTTGGCAGAATTTCAGAGCCCCCGAGCCCCAGGTTTTGCCTCTGCAAGGAAGTTTGGAGAGATGAGCTAAAGCACCAGAGTTTTCCTCCCTTTTCTCCCTCACTGGGTTGCTGGAGCAAAGCTCTTATCTCCACATGCTCCACAAGCCAGAGCAGAGCAAGAACAATTTAGGGCTGAGTGGAACTCGGTGCCCACTGATCTGAAGGGGAAGTTATTTAAAGCCATTTTCTCTCTCCTGCCTCTCTGAAGGTCGAGCAGTACATCCATGTGCGGGGAGGGAACACATGTTTCCTTGCTGGGAAGCGTGACTGGGCTTTCAGGAGGAGACTCAGCCTCTCTCCCTCTCTCCTTTCTCTTTTATTTCCCCTCTGCTGTGGCTCGGTGGGGTTGGAGCAGAGCATCAGCCCTTGCAGTGATGCAGAAGGTTATCTTGTAGTGGCAGCTGCCAGCACAGAGAGCGAGGGAGGTGCTGGAAGCGGGTGTGAGGTGCCTTCAGGCTTCATTTTATCTCCCTTTGGTGTTTGGGAGGGAAGGGGAGATGAGGGAAGGAGAGACGTGTAAAGGAGAGACGTGTAAAGGAGAGCTCAGGGGCTGTTAATTGGGTTTGCAGCAGGATATTCCCAGTTGTAAATGTAGCTGGGATGGAAGTGGGATTGAATGAAATCTCGTAGGCTGTTCTGCAGGCACCAGCAAGGACCAGCCCTGCTTGTGGCTCCTGGTAAATTCAGGCTGTGATGGGAAACGGGAGGGAAAGGGTCGGAGATGGGAACTGTGCGGCTTCTGCCCAGAAAGGGGCAAATGACAACACATTCCGTGTGCCCCTGATCTCCTGCATCCTCTCCCATCCCTCTCAGGTGCTGCCTGGCTGCCAGAGGCACACACAGTTCCAGGTGTGGTGGGTGTTTGATTTCAGGTTGTCCCAGGTCCAGCTCCTCCATCACCGGGGTTCACTCGGGATGGGTTTGGCCACGAATCACCAAGTGACTGGTGATACATTTGTGCAGGAAAAGAAATGTGTGTTCCAGGGAATGAATACCTGTGGATCCTGGATGTGCCCTGTGACATGGGAATGCTGCACAGCCAGGGCTGTCCATGGAGAATCCAAAGGCCACGGGACTTTGGGGAGAATCCAAACCCCCCCGCGCTGGTGGCGGTTGGTAAACGGGGGAATGGGGTGAAATGGAGACGTGTGTTCCCATTGCTCCTGCCTCCAGCACAGATGCCATCCCTGCTCCCAGGAGCACTCATCCCTCTTCCCTCCACAGCCGTGGGTCTGTCCAGCTGCCCGGAGCCCCCCGTTCCTGGGAACGGCCTGAAGATCGGGGAGCGCTACTTGGTGAACGACGTCGTGTCCTTCCAGTGCGAGCCGGGCTACGCCCTGCAGGTATGGCCAGTGCCCAGCCAAAGGGTGCCCACAAACACCTGGAACAGTGGGAGATCCAACCCTGTGTCCTGTTTTCCTCCCCTGCAGGGTCACTCCCACATTTCCTGCATGCCGGGCACCGTCCGCCGCTGGAATTACCCTCCGCCGCTCTGCATCGGTAGGGCTCGTGTCCTCTCCTGACATATTTATAGCACTTTCCTTAAAAAAAAAATACAAGTGAAAGGGGCTGATTTAGAGAAATTCAGGTTTGTTCTGAGTGTGGAAAAATCCTCATTTGTTGCCAGGGAAATTGCAACCCAGAAGTCCCCGGGGGCTGCCCGGAGTGCTTTGTTTTGAATGTTTAAAATGTGGCCGTAGCAGAAGATGGGAAATAACAAAATAATCTTCCTCAACACACAAAACCGTTCAAAAGGGGAAACCTAAAATTCCTTTGAGCTGGAAGCAGGTTGGTTTTCACAGGTTGAGGATTTTTTTTTCCCATCTGAAGACCGTGGTCTGTTTTTTTATGAAGTGCATCTTGATGCCACTAAAGCTGCTTCTTTCCCTGGAGCCTGTTATCTCCCAGTATCCCAACTGCACCTCGGGTGCCTTGTTCCCACCCTGGAGTCCAGCAGGTCCTGTGTGACCATTTGTGACCACAGGTCACTTGTCAAGGTGGGTGTTTGCCCCTGACACTGTTGAGAAGAGAAAAGGGCTGGGCAGTCCCTTTCCACCATGGAACAAGTGATCCCAAAGAGAAGAGGGACAGAGGTGCAGGGAACTTGCTGGAGCTTTTTTGATTATTTTCAGTCTTTTGCTTTTAGCAAATCTAGATGTTTAATATTCATGTTGCACATTTTGCAGCTCTGAGAGAGACATTTATGCATTTAATAGCTTTAGTTAACAGTTATTTCAGGCTCCTGCTGTTCTAGCTTACATCATTTTGCTTTAAAGTAATTATAAGAGCTAACAGTTCTTTTATCTGATGATCTGCAGGCCAGGAATAAATAGAGAGACATTTACAGGAGAATGACTGAGCTAAAGGACCCACACCCTTGGGAGCTGCTCTGAAAGAAATCAGAAGCCCTTCGGCTCAGCTCTAGAGCTGGGAGATCCCAGCATGGAGGAGGATCCAAATATTCCCATCTGGCTGAGGAACTACAAGTTTTCTTCTCTTAATCAGCACCAGTCCCTCAGTTCAGCAGGAATTTTTGCCTGCTTGGGCTGTGCCTCCGAGGCACTGTTGGGGTCTTCAGCTGTGCCAGGGGAGG
>NW_021940628.1:3255738-3257956 GCF_001715985.3 Manacus vitellinus | reverse complement strand
CTTCGCCCAGATGCTCGACTTCTAAATAATTCAGAAATAGTTCTATTAAAGAGCCATTAAGAAGAAAAAGAAAGAGAAATCTTCTGGGAGAAACCTTGTTAGTAGCAAGTACACACGTAATGAGATATTGGACAAAGAGCCTGTCCCCTGCTGTCAGAACGTGTTAGGGGAACATCCACCTGGGTGGATCCAGCTGGCTGGTGCTGCTGTAGCCAGGCAGAGGTCACCCAGATAAGCATGAGAAGATGCTATCTGTGTGCTTAAATTTCATGTGATGCCTTTTGTAAACATATTTTTGGGCTGTCATCTACAGATCTCTCCTTGGGAGGGGATGGACTGCAGCGGGTGTGCAAACACCCTGTTCTATATTTGGTGGTAATTGCCCAGGGATTGGCAGGTGGAGCAGGTAACAAGGAAAAGAAGTGGCTGTAGCTGGAGTCAAAATTAGGATCACTCTGTTTCTCCACAGTAATTTTTCAGTTGGTTAAAAATTCAAGCAAGTGCTGGTGCATGACATGCACTGACACAATGTCTGGCTCCATTCTTGCTGTTCAGGTCTGGCTTTCCCTCCGTGGTTGCCAAAACTGGGTCTCTGGGCCCAGGCTTTAATCTCCAGAGGGCAGGAAAAAGACACCTGCATCAGTAATGTGCTTGGCCAGCTTTGTGTTGGTTCCATAGCAGGATTTCCTATTTCTCTTCTCAAGTGTTTCATTTCTTCATTTCCCACACAGCTGGCCATGACCATCCTCCAGAGAGACCTGTGAGGGATACTGACCATTAACCCTGTTGGTTTTACAGCCCAGTGTGGAGGAACAGCAGAAGAGATGGAAGGAGTGCTCCTGAGCCCAGGCTTCCCAGGAAATTACCCCAGCAACCTGGACTGCACGTGGAGGATATTGCTGCCAGTGGGGTTTGGTGAGACAGCTGGGTTTGAGACACAAGAGGTGGTGGGAAGATCATAGAATCATGGAATGGTTTGGGTTGGGAGGGGCATTAAAGCCCATCCAGTCCCAGGGCAGGGACTAGCCCATCCACTAGCCCAGGTTGCTCCAACCTGGCCTTGGACACTTCCAGGGCTGGGGCAGCCACAGCTTCTCTGGGCAACCTGTGCCAGGGCCCCTCCCAGCCCAGAATTCCTTCCCAATATCCCACCTAAATCCCACCTGTGCACACTTGAGGCTCACTGGCTTTTCCATTCTTCCCTTTTTAAAAGCAGGAGTGATGTTTTCCCGTCTTCCTGGATGCTTGGAAACTGTTTTCCAGGCTTAAAATTAACATTTCCTACAGACTGATAATCCCACAGCCCCATCCTGGATTTCTTTCCCATTGGATAACAGAACTGAGCATGGGGGGGGGGTGGATGAGACAACTCCTGCTTAGTCCAATATTTGATTGAGGCAGTTCAGGGATTGTATTCTTAAATATCTTGGAGTCTGTTCCTGGGAATTTAGGGAAGGCTGTCAAAGCTGCCCTGGAGCTTTTGATCCAAGAGTGGGAATCCCATCCAGGCCAGCACTCTGAGATGGCTGAGCACTTCCAGCAAGTGTTTCCACACTAATTAGCTCCCCAGGGATGGGATGGGAGCACAGGGAGCCAGCTTTGCTCTCCCTTCCACTGGCATTCCAGGAGTGTAGAGCTTCAAATCCCCACCTGGAGCTCATCCCCAGCAATGAGGAATCTGCTGTTTCTGGGGTACAAAAACCCTCTCAGTGCACAGTGGGGATGTTTTACCCACCCCTTCAGGCCTCACAAAATCAGATTACAGGGAAAAGACTCTTGTTAGCCCGGTGCTGCTCAAAAGCCTTAAAGAATTCAACACAGAACCTCGATTTTGGGAGGATGTGATGACACAACGTGCACAAAACACATCCCTCTGATGGGAGACCTTAAGGTCTGACCCAAGGACAGACCTTAAAGTGCCTTTTCTTTGCTAGGATGCAGATTGTGCCCTGGTTGTGGCTCAGGAGGAGTTGTCTCCACTGCAGATGTGCCCTGGAGAAGAGGCAGGAGATGTGCCCAGCTCTTATCCCTTGGTCTGGCTGGACCACCTTTCTAAATCAGACAACCAAGGGCCAAAGCTCAGAAAACACAGCAAAAATGTGGCTGTTTTTTATTTCTTTTATTATATATTCAGCAGATGGGAACTGCTCCTCCAGAAGGAGCTAGTTAAACCATTTAAATGTTTTTTAAACCTCTTTAAATTCAATGTACAGACACT
>NW_021940628.1:3249534-3255578 GCF_001715985.3 Manacus vitellinus | reverse complement strand
CCCCTTCCCTGGGCAGTCCAGGGCCCTTGTAGGAGTAATTACATTTTGTTTTATTTCTTCAACAGCATTGAACTTCTCTTGATTTAGCACTGGGAAATCCACTTAGTCCCTGGGCAGAGATCCTTGCAGCTCTGGGACTCTCAGTTGGGAAGGTGGTGTCCCTGCCCTGGTCTCCTTAGTGTGGCATCTCCAAAATGACCCAGGAACTTTCCATGCTCTCCTTTCTGCAGACCAGTGTGCCAGGAGGCCCCTGCAGGCTGAGGGAGTGGAGATCTGTATTCCAGGCATCAAAACTCCACTGTCCAAATTCTCTTCCCCCCCCCCACAGCGAGGCTGTTTCAGCCTGTCATCCACAGGGCCAGTGGCCTGAGTTCTGTGGGACTGACTTCAGAAGCTTTGCAAGTGAAGCTTTGAGAAGTTCAGCTCTGCTTATTGAAGATTTCCCCCCACCTTTCCCAGGAGCACTGACCTTTCTCCCAGCCTCTTACAGCCCTTGGTCTGCAAGAAGTGCAGGGAGGTAGAGAGAGAGGTGATATTTTCCCTCTTTTAAGTCCTTGAACCCCAGAGAACACAGAGCACAAAGAACCAAATCCTCAGCTGCTCTTTCCAAGTCCAGCACCGTGTCAGTGGGAGCCTGTCCTGTGCCCAGAGGGTGCTGGGAGCAGGATTGTGCCCTCACCTACCTCGGGCACCAGCTCTGCCAGCTGCAGCCCTCCCTGTTATTGTGTTTTTAAGTAGTTTGCTGGCTCTGCAGCACTCTGAGAGCAGAGAGGTGAGGGTGAGGGACGTTTTGGCCCATTTGCTGCTGCTCTCTGTGCACATCTGCTGGGCTCTTCCTGCTGGTAAAGCAATACAGAACTTGCCTTTTCTTGCTCTTTTCCCTTAAATGGTCCATTTTTTGCATAGCAGCAGGCAGGGAGGACGTGCTGCCTTAGGCAAAGCACCTCACCTTTTTCCCTGGCAGGTCAGTGCTGAAAGGTCTTTTAATTAAAAGAGAAGCTGTTAATTCCGAAATAAAAGGCACAGAGGTTTTTCCAGCACCGCTCCAGGGAGGTTTTGCAGGGATCAGCAGGGCAGGAGGTTTTGCTGCTCTGCAGGGCAGGAGGGAACTTGGCCCCTGAGGCTTCCTGGGTGTGTGTTTGAGAAAACGAGCGTGGGGAGTTCTGTAAATACACGTGCTCTTCCCAGAGCAGGGCCAGGCAGGGAACACGTGCAGTTTGGCTCTCAGCTGGCTCAGGGAGGTCTGGGGAGCTGCTCCTGCATGGAAAGCAGAGGGTGTGAGACCCTGAGCCTGGACCCAGGAGCTGTGTGGGGAGGGAGAACCGTGGAATCGTTGAGGGTGGGGAAGAACTTTGAAGGTCACCAAAGTCCAACCATCAACCCAGCTCACCACTAACCCAGGTCCTCAAAAGCCACATCCCATGATTTTTGAACGCTCCCCAGGGTGGTGACTCCAGCAGTGCCCTGAGCAGCCTGTTCCCATGCCAGGATTGGGTTGATGCAGCTCCTTGGCCTTGGGGCAGAGCTGGCTCAGGCAGGGGACACTGAGCTGTGCCAGTGCCTGCAGGAGGGCAGGAGCACCTGCAGGTGCTGTCAGCATTCCCATTTCCATGCCAGGGCAGTGCAGAGGCTGCTGCTTGTACCTGAGCCACCCAGAGCTGTGTCCCTGCAGCAGGAGGTCACCCTCCTGTCCCCCCAGGGCCCTGCCCAGGCTGCCTCCAGTTGCCTCTCTTTAGTTTGTGAGTCCCTTTGGAGCTGGAGGGCTCCTGGTGCAGTGGAACTGTCCTGGTGATTAATGGCTTGGACGCTGCTGCCACACAAATCCTCATTTCCCCCCTGCTGGCCCAGCCCCTGCTGCAGGAACAAGGGCATGGATTTGCCCACTGGTGTGATCCCAGCAGGAGCTCTGTTTTCCTTGCAGACAGCTGGTGGAGCCCAGGGACTCTTAGCAGGGCATGAGAGACAATTTGTTTGCACACCTGGCTGTCACATCTGGACAAAACGCCCTGGCAGGCTCCTCTCAGCTCTGGAGCACTTCATAAATTCACTGTAATGGGATGAAGTTAAAAAGGTTTGACGTGCTCGTGGCAGGTGGAGGTTGTTTGAGGCGAGTCAGGCCAAGATCTGGGTCCTCCTGCATCCAGAATTGACATCTTGTTATGGTAAAAAATGAGAGAAAAACGGGAAATGGGGGATTTTTAAGAGTTATGTTTGGGGGGGTATTTCTTCATCAGGTCTGTGTTTCTCTCTGATTCCCTGCAGTGCCTTGTGGGGGGAATGTCACCACCCAGAATGGGACAGTTTACTCCCCTGGCTTCCCCAACCAGTACCCCAATTCCCAGGACTGCACTTGGCTCCTGACGGTGCCCGTGGGATATGGGATCCACCTCAACTTCACCCTGCTGCAGACAGAGCCCTACAACGACTTCATCACTGTGTGGTGGGTACAGCCCAGCTCTGGGGGGCTCCTGGAGCCACTCCAGGGGCTCCATCTGGGAAAGGTGCCCTTGGCTTTTCCATGGGAACTGGGATCTCTGCTGGAGATGGGCTCAGCTCTGCTGCAGTGACACTGCTTTCTTCACCCCAGGGGCTTTCCAGGCTGGGAGCTTCCTTTTCTACTTGTAGGAGGGAAGAGAAATCATTATTTTTGCATTATTTCTTTTAATAGAAATAGATGGAAATATTATTTATGCACAGTGCTGCACATTATCAGCTTCAGGCAGCCAAGGGAGCACATGTAGCTGCTCTGCTTAAAGAGCTTGGGGCCGAATTCTTGGGCTTGTAGCACTCAATCAATGGTCTTCAGAATATCCCAGTGCCTGCTCTGCAAACAGGGAGCGACATTCCTTTGGAAAACCAGTCCTAGCTCTTCAGGTTCTGAGGTTAAAAGTGAAGTTCGTGGTTGTAGTTGTCCACTGGGTGAGCACTGTGAGCCAGAAGAGATGATTCTGGTTCTCCTGGAAGCAGGGAGAGGGACTGGGGGGTCCAGGTCACTGCCCAGGGAGCTGCTGGGAAATGAAAAACAGATCTGGGAAAGGGAGGGCGAGGAAGGAAGAGCAGGGAGGAGTGGAGGAGGAGGAGGAGGAGGGTTGTTTTCTGAGGTTAAAAACCATGTACTGATGCTCTTCTCCCGTGTTTCTGCCACGCAGGGATGGAGCCCAGCAAACAGCCCCCCAGCTGGGTGTGTTCACTGGCAACTCTGCCAAGAAATCAGCCCAGAGCTCCTCCAACCAGGTCCTGCTGAAGTTCCACAGCGACGCAGCCAACGGGGGCATTTTTGCCATTTATTTCTATGGTCTGTATGGCCCTGTCCCGGGGGGTGGGGGGCACAGGGAGCAGCTGGGAGGCAGGAACAGTGCTGGGAAAGATGGGAACAAACACTCTTGTTGACCTGGAGTCTTCCCCACAGGGGCAGTTTTCCAGCCTGGAGGCTGAAGGTCTCTTATGCTGCCTGTCAATCCCCTCCTCTCCCTGGCATATCCCTCATGGACAGCCCTGCTTTGTTTGCCTGAAACTCCCCTTCCCTGCAGTTTGTGGATGCAGGATTCCCTTTTCCAGTGCTCTGCTAAACCAACTGGATCATCCTGGGGGCCTGTTTTCAATGATCCAGCAGAGACACAACTCCATTCCTCCGGGGAGGAGAAGGATTCCTGTAAATCCCTGGATTACTCAGGGATTCTTTGGTGTGAGGGCAGCAAAATCTTGGGTATTACATTAAATGAGAGCATTTGCTTGGTGGCACTAAACAAGAGCCTGCCTGGAAATCGGATTAGCTGACAAGTTCCTGCAGCAAGTGCTGGGATTTGGGAAAGTGCAAATGGAGAACTTGCTCTTGCTTCAGGAATGTGAATTCCATGAATCCCATGCTGAGCCCCTGCAGAAGGGCTGGAGCTCAGCTCTGAGGGGTGGGTGTTCCAGGGACAGGCTGAATTTAAGGGATTGCTGAGCTCCAGAAGGAGCTGATCTCCTGCTGCTCTAAGATTAACATTCCCAAACAATGGAAGAGCTCTGCAGGAAAGGATGGTTTGGGCAGTTTGGCTCAGGAAGGAGGCAGAGGGTGGCCAGTGCTGCATTCCCACCCTTTGTGGTGGGAATGGGAGCCCCTCAGAGCCCACAAGGCCATTCCCTAATCCTGAGGGGGTTTTCTATGGAGGTGTAAAGTCTGGGATTGGGGCTGGAAGGGATCAGGGGTGGTTTAACAGTCATTTATAACCTGTAGCCACTCTGGCAACTGCTTGGCCTGTCATGAAAGTCTCATTTATAGAACCATGGGATGCTTTGGGTTGGGAGGGACCCTGAAGATCACCCAGTTCCTGCCATGGGCAGGGACACCTCCCACCAGCCCCGGGGGCTCAGGATCCCCCCAGTGTCATGTGCTGGTGTTTTCCTCCCCTTGCACACCCAGGACAGGTGAGCCCATCCCTCAAATTGAAGAGAAGCCCTTGTGTTCTCTGCAAACACCCTGCTCTCCCACAGACCTTTGGAAAAGTATTATCCTGCCCCACCTTGTGGACTAAGGAGATCAGGGCAAGACAAAAGGGCATTTTACCACCATCATCACCTCATTAAGGTGCTGCCAGGCCTGCCAGCCCTCCTGTGGGTGTGGAGAGTTCAACATCCATCCTGGGGTTGGCAGGAATTGATATTCAGGGGCAGCCCGAGCTCCAGCCTCTCCTAAATGAAAAGGCTGATCTGAATTTCAGGGGGAAGTTCTGCCTGTCTGGGGTCAGGTGCAGGGGGAGCAGAGAATGCAGGGAAGTGCTGAGCAAATAGCAGAAAATGTCTGGCATTAATATTCATTTGGTTGCTGGGACCAGTATATCCAATTTACCCCTGCTCAGAGCTCTGGGGTGTTTGTTTTTGTGAGCACCCCCCTTCTCCTGAGCACCTGCTTTCCTTTTGCTCACTGTGAGCTGGGATTTAATTTTTGGTGGAGAATTTGCCCTAAAAAAATTAATTTCTGCTCCTCAACTGCATTTCTTCCTGTTGAGCCACATGGTACCCCCAGAAAAACACCTAATGAGGCAAAGAGTAGAAATTTTGCCCTGTTTTGCCTTCTGTGAGCACTGACACTGACCTTGCACAGGTCACTCTGTGAACTCCAAGGAGGATCTGCAGTTGGAAGTGCAGTTGGAAGCACCAGCACTCCTGGAATTCTTTCTGGAAGAAATTAATAACTCTTGAGTTAAAAAGAAATCAGTGAATTCTGAGATCCCTGTTGAAGGACAGGCATTAAGGATGGAATTCCCTGAGTAGTTATTGGGGGGGGGTTCTCCCTCCTCTGTGACTGCCCAGATCCCACTGAGGTCCCCAAGATCTTCCCTCAGTATCCCAAAAAGGTGCAGGTGGACGTTGCCTCACCCTTGGTCACCATTCAGTGTCCTCCAAAGGGACTGACACTGTGCAGGCACCTCCACCTCCCCTGACCTGCCCCAGAACCTCCCCTGGACTGACCCAAACCTGTTTCCCACCAGGAGTGAGAAACTTTGGGGGACACAAATTCCCAGATCCATCTCCAAGGGGTTTGGAGGGCTTGGCTGCATTTTGCCAATTCCTCCTCCTCGTGGAGAGGGGGGAGGCTTTTCCCTGAGTCCATCCTGGGGCTTTTCACCCCCAAATGAACATCTGCTGCTCTTTTTTTCACCCTCCCAGCCTACCAGCTGTTCCGGTGCCAGCCTCCCACCATGGTCCCCAACGCCGAGATCATCACTGAGAACGAGGAGTTCAACATAGGTGACCTCTCCTCACCCTCCCATCCCTCCTTCCCCCCTCTCCAGCTGCTGGGAATGCCCTTGGGAACCCCCCCTTTCCCCCCCATCAGGAGCTGTGCCCGACCCTGCCCAACACCAGCACCAAACTGGRGTCAAACTCGTTGTCCCGAGGCTTTKGGGSYTTTYCYKKYCCYYYYMRSMMMRAAGTGCTTTGGCTTTTGGGAGAGTGTTTGGGAACACCCAGGAATCTTTGGGTGTTTCTCACAGAGCCTCGTGTGGAAGCTCACAGGCCTTTATTCCTTTATTTGCTGAGAACCTTTTCAGCCCCATCCA
>NW_021940628.1:3238896-3248765 GCF_001715985.3 Manacus vitellinus | reverse complement strand
GGTGGTTTTTGCCCCTGTCTGCAGGTGACTCAGTGAGGTACCAAAGAGCTGAGGTGGTTTTTGCCCCTGTCTGCAGGTGACTCAGTGAGGTACCAAAGAGCTGAGGTGGTTTTTGCCCCTGTCTGCAGGTGACTCAGTGAGGTACCGGTGCCTGCCCGGCTTCACCTTGATTGGAAACGAAATCCTGACCTGCAAACTCGGCACTCACCTGCAGTTTGAGGGGCCTCCCCCCACGTGTGAAGGTAAAGCTGGGGGTGCCCAGGGTGGTGGTCCCACAGTCCCTGCACTTCCCTGCCCAGGGGTCGTTCCCAAGTGGGGGGATGGCTGAGGGAGGGAGCTGGGGGAGGGTTTCTTGCACATTCTGCATCTTTGGGGTGAATCCTCCCCATCTGCAGGGTCCCAGGAGTGCCAAACCTCCCATCAGGACCTTGTGAGGAGGGAGGTGAGACCCTCCCTGGGCAGGGCAGGGCAGTGCCAGGGCTGAGCTCCTTGGCTGGGCTCCCACAGCACCCAGTGAGCAGCAGGGAGAGGGGGACTGGGGGGTTTGGGGCAGATAAACCATGAGGGAAGGTTCAGAGAATCACAGAACATCCTCAGCTGGAAGGACCCCCAAGGACCATCCAGTCCAAGCCCCGGCCCTGCCCAGACACCCCAAAAATGCCCCCCCTGTCCCTGAGAGGATCATCCAAACCCTCCTGGAGCTCTGGCAGCCTTGGGGCTGTGACCAAACCCCAGGGAACCTGTTCAGTGCCCAACCAGTTCCAATTCCTGTTCCTCCACCCCTTGCTGGCTCCAGGGATTCTCTGGGATCTCCACATGGTCTGGGGGGGTTGCCTCATGTCGGGTACCCCTGGACTGTACCCCAAGTGTTCAGGGAGCCCCTTGGAGCTTGTCCTTCCCCAGGCAGTGCTGGGACACTGCTGCACCCTCCAGGCCACTGGAGATGTCCTTCCCTTGGGAAGGGGAGGAGTGCTGGGCTGCCAGAGCCACAGGGGCAGCCAGAGGAGGAGCAGGCAGACAGTCTGCAGGAACAGCTCCTCTGTTAGTGCCACAGAATGTCTGACACAGGAGAGGAATGAAAGGCCCAGCACGCTGGTTGCACACCTTGCTGCTGCTCAGGAGGGATCCCAGAGATGCTTCCCTGCTCCCATGTTCCTTTTTTTTATCCTCTGCCTTCCTGCTGGGGCTTTTGTTCACTCCAGCAGCGATTATTTCATCTCCTTCATTCCCTCCTATCTGGACATTTTTACCATATAATGGGATATTTTTCTATGGCTTTATTCTCTCTCAAAAAGCACGAGCTGAAGGAGAGAAAGGGAGGTCATTCAATTATTTACTGGTGGTTGTTAGCCTGGGGGTAAAGGGACTGCTTAAATTACATCTGGCCACCAATTTCTAGAGGTCAAAAAATCACTGATGGGATTAAGGATTTGGAAAGAATACACTGTTCTTTCTGGGTACTTCTGGCTATTTTCTATTCATACAAGCCCAGCGTTTGCACTGGGGTTTAGTGGCAATTATGGATAAATAAAGATCCCTTTCTTTATGCTTTCTGCTCCCTCTGTGTGTGTTTGCCCCCTCTTTTGGGGTATTTTCGTTGGCCTTTTTTTCTGTAGTGCTTTCAGCTGGGTTTTGTATTTCCAGGAGCTGAATGGGGTGTAGTGATTAGAGGAAGGAGTTGGAGTTCTTATGTCCCAGATAACAACTCTGTGGGTGACCTGAGATAAACCTGTAGTTCCACACTTTGTTCTAACCCAGGAGATAGAGTTTCCAGGGATTCCTGGGGAGCCTTTTGTCCCTCAGGGACAGTTGTTTGCTTGTGGGGCTGCTCATTTTGAAAGGGATGTGAAATCACCCCGAGGCTGTTGAAAAGCTTTGTTTGCACTGTTGCTTTTTGCCCCTTTCTTTGTTGGGATTTGTGGGACCACAGCCCAAATCAGGCTCTGGGGGTTCTCCATGAGCCCCAGGGGCCAAGGTGTGCAGAGCTGTGCTCTGCCTCAGCCTGGCTCATCAAGACAGACCTTCTTGGCCACAGTGTCTCGTGTTTTCATCCTCCCTCTGACAAACAGGGAAATTCCCTTTGTGTTGTCTCTCCTCCTGCAGTTCACTGCCCCATGAACCAGGTGATGACAGACTCCACTGGTGTGATCCTCAGCCAGAGCTTCCTGGGGAGTTACCCCCACTTCCAGACCTGTTCCTGGGTGGTGAAGGTTGAGCCTGGGTACAACATCTCCCTCACCATCGAGTACTTCCTCAGTGAGAAGCAGTACGACGAGTTTGAGATCTTTGATGGTAAGATCTGGACCTGGGGGGGTTGGAACTGGGTGATCTTTAAGGTCCCTTCCAGCCCAAACCACCCCATGATTCTGTAATTCCGTGACTTTGTGGCAGTCAAGGGGGAAGGAAAGGAATGGCAGAGGTTTGTTAGTGGTCATCCCTGTTCCCAGAGCACTCCAAAGTCAGCTTCCCACTGCACTGCCTGTAACCTTCTGCTGAACTTGGAGCTCCTCCTAAGCCTCATCGATTCTCTGCATAAGAAAACATCAGTGGTTTGATTTTTGGATGGATCTAAAGTGTTTTTCGAAGGGGCAGGAGTTAGCGAGCTCCCGGGAGAAATGGGAGCAGAGATTGCTGCCAGGGATGAGCTGGGGAGGTGGGAATTCTCATCCCTGAAGACCAGGCAGCCCAGATTCTCTAGGCCCACGAGTTCCCAGGATTGGAGAGGGATCTCAGGCCCGGAGAGGGGGGGTCTGTCAGCATTCCCAGGGAAGCAGCTCCGTGACCAGTGCAGAACACGAGTGTCGTGCTGGTGCTCCTGGAGCTGCCTGCTGGGACCTGAGCCCGAGGCATCTTGCCTGGAGCAAATCCTGGTCTTCCTGTGATCAGCTGGGCTTCCTTTGCCGTGGGGTTCCCAGGAGCCAGTGCCAGCCCTGCCAGACTCGTGTTCCCGGGATCACAGCGACGGCTCCTCAACGCTCCCGTTCCAAAGGACCACGAGTGACTCTGTGTCAGCCCTGACTTTTCCCTGTTCCCTCCTTTGCCCCCAGGTCCCTCTGGCCAGAGTCCCCTGCTCCTGTCTCTGAGTGGGAACTACTCAGCCCCTCTGACCGTGACCAGCAGCGGGAACAGCGTCTTCCTCCGCTGGTCCTCGGATCACGCCTACAACAGGAAAGGCTTCAAAATCCGCTACTCTGGTGAGCTCCCAGCAGGGCTGAGGGGGCTCCTCCTCAGCCAGGGGTCTCCACAAAGTTCCTGCAGAGGGACACAGACCATCTGTGAGGGCAGAAGCTGCCAAGGAAAGGCGGGTTGTGCCCAGGAGAAACCTCGAAGCCTTGGCTGGTTTCTCCACCACTCTGAAGAATCAGAACCAGGGTTACAGAGTCATGACCAGGAGAAAGTCCAGAAAGAGACCTTGAAGCTTTGGTTGGCTTCTCAACCACTCCTCAGAGTCAGAACCAGGATGTAGAGAGTCATTGATTCCAGGGGGAGTTGGATTGGATATTAGGAAAGGCTTCTTGATGAAGGGGTGGTCAGGCACTGGAACAGGCTGCCCAGGGAAGTGGTGGAGTCACAGCCCTTGGAAGTGTTCAAAAAATGTGTAGATGTGGTGCCTGGGGACGTGGTGTGGTGGTGGGTTAATGGTTGGACCTGATGCCCTTTGAGGTGTTCTCCAACCTTAATGATTCCATGATTGTATAGATGAGGTGGCTCTGGATCTGGATGAAGGAAACCCATCCCAAAGATTGCTGTGTTCCTGAATTACTGTGTGCTCTCATTGTGACATGTTGGAAGATGAACATCCCAAAACATCAGCACTTGTGTCAGGAGCTGCACGAGGCACAACTTCCCTGTGGCTGATGGTGTCTCATGTGGTTAAACACGCTGTGCTCCTGCTCAGGTGTTCTCCTCCAGCTCCTGGGAGCAGGACCAGGGGCTCTTGGTTGCTCACTCAGCACAAACCCACTGCTGAAGAGCGAATGTTTGCTGGGAACTCCTTCAAATGAGTTATTGTGTTTCAGAACTTGGCAAATCCTTATTAATGGAAGTTATAGAGCCGGGTTGAGAACTTGCCAGTATGTCCTAAATAAATAATGACTTTACTTAGTAAATGCATTAAGTAATATTTAATTATCAGAAATTAGTCTTTATTTCCAGAGCTGAGTGAAACTTGGACTGGAGCCCCTTTGCCTTTCCCCCTTTGACTTTGTGTTTATCCATCACAGATCCGGCGCGGCCTCAGGTCGGGGTGTAAGTCCCGAAAATGGGAAGGGAATTCCCTTGCTGCTACCCCATCCAGGGGTTGATTTCTTTTTCTCCTGCCCCTCTCCAGCTCCTTACTGCAGCCTCCCCCAGCCCCCAGCCCACGGGATGATCCTGAGCCACACCGGGCTGAGCCCCGGCAGCTCCGTCCGCTTCGGCTGCGACTCCGGGTACCGCCTGGCCGGGCACAGCACCAGCACCTGCACCCAGCACCCCCAGGGCTACTTCCACTGGAGGGAGGCCACCCCCCTGTGCCAAGGTGAGAGCACTGATGGGCTTTTATAAAGATCCAGCAGCTACGGGGAGGATGGAGGAGAAGGAGGTCAAATTACAAAAATATCCGAATTCCTGTAATTCCCCGTTGAGTCGGGCATGCAGGTGGGCACTGAGGGGTGATCCTCATGTGCAGGTCCTTGGGAGTAGATGGGCAAAGAGGGAAGGGAGCAAGTGTTTGGGGGCATTGAGAATGGGTGGTTAAAAAATCATCTGTGTGAAAGCTCCCAGGGCAGAAGTGTTTGAACCCTCGGTGACCACACAGCCAGGCCTTGGTTGAGAGTGGGAGAAGCTATTGCTTGGGAGGGTCTGGAAAGGCTTGGGAGGATCTGGAAAGGCTTGGAAGAATCTTGAAAGGCTGCCAGGAGTAGGGGTCCTGCTCTGTTTTAGTGGCTGGAATTTCCTTCAGTAATTCTGGAAGTGCCCTCTTAGGTCTGTTTGTGTCAACGGGGGGCGAGAAATTCCTGAGGGTTCACGTGGTTCCTGTTGGCTTCATCTGAGATTTAGGCATGTGGTTGTTCTTTCCACGTTTCCTCCTAATTAACCATAATCTCTGTGACATGTCATACCCAGCATGGAGCAAATTCCAGGCAGGGGAGGGAGGGGGGACAGGGCACTGTGCCCCAGTGGGGTTTTGCTTCTGTTCCGTCCCGTTCTCTCTCTGTTCCTTTTCTGATTGCACCTTTTTCTGCACCCGCCAATCATCCCAGTTCCTTTGTGCTGCTAAAAGGCCCATCTTTATTCTGATGAAGCCTTTCAGTGTCTTTGAACATTCATCCATGTTCCAAGGGGACCGAGCGCTGGGGATTAATATTGCATCGACTTCCCTGGAAACCAGCCAGGGAACAGAGACAGCACAGGCACCACCAGCTCACTGCAGTGTCTGCACTGCTGGCCAGGCCAGGCTGGAGGGAAAAGTGGGGTTGTTTAGTGTGGGAGGTACCAAGAAACCCTGAAAAAAATCCTTTCTGTGCTCCTGAATCCCTCGGGCCCTTCGGGAGTGTCACCTCGGAAGGGTGGCTTTGTGCCGGGGCTGCTCGTTTCCCTTTGCAGTTGATTTAGATGTGAGTGGAAAGCAGTAAATCAAGATCCTGCCGCCCCATCCCGCTGGCAAGGGGGAACTGGGAAGCTGGGCACGGGCTCAGGTAGGGATTCAGCCTCCCTGAAAACAGGATGGGGCAAAGCCAAGTGCTGGAAGGAGCAGCTGAACAGCACAGCGAGGGCTGTCATGGCAACTGTGCCTCCCTTAGCCCAGGGCAAGGCATCCCTCTGATTTACTGCATCTTTTTTTTGAAGGAGAATCATGTAATCCAGAACAGGTACAAGTGCTGCTCAGCTTCACTGCCCTGCAGTGCTGCTGGAGTGTCACCTGAGCCTCGTGTGCAGCTCCAAAAGCTGGATTTACTTCCAGAGGGGTAGTGGTGTGTGGGGACTGGGTTTTAAAGGGGAAGGAGGGGAGGAGATCCAGGGGGGATGTGGGGGGAGGTTGGGAGAGGCTGTGCCAGGATGGGGTGACCCTGACAGCCAGGGTTCAAAGCAGAAACAAGCCCCTGAGCAGCAGTTCCCAGGTCAGCAGGGAGGGACTCAGAGCCAGACCATCCATGGCTTGTCCCTACCAGGCCTGGAAATGTTGGGAAGCTCCCGTGGTGTTGCTGAGCACCCCAGATCTGCACTGTGGGCAGGGATTTCCCTGGGAGCTGCACTGGGAGCACCAAACCCATCCTGCACCTTCAGCTGAAGGTGTGACATGTCAGGAGCCTGATGGGCACAATCCACAGTGCCACTCCATGGCAGAGAAAGAATTTGGGGGCTGATTCCCAGCATTTCAGGTGGGCTCCTGATCCAGTTTCCCCTTGGGAGGGGTGTGTGTCCCCACTGACCAAACAAAGAGCAGCTTGGTCAGGATCTTGGTGCTGGATGTCCCTCTGGAAGAGCCTGTCTTCCTCCAGCAAGGAGAACATGTTAGATCCTGAGGCTGAAAGAAGCCCTTGGGGCAAGTCACCCTTTGTGTTTCCTTGGATTTCTATCAGGAATCTTAACCCTGGCCAGTGCCTTGGGATGAGTGCAGGCTGCAGGAGGGGAGTGAGCAGCAGTGAGCCAGAGATGGAAGAGAATTGGTGGAGGAGCAGCTCCCCCCCAAGGCCTGGAACAGTGGCCAGGGCTGGCTCTACTTTTCCTCCAGCTACATAAAATCCAACATCCTTTTTTTTTTCCCCCCAGATTGCTCTCTCAAAGCCAACTGGCAGTCTCTTGTTTTGGGCTGTGCTCAAATCCTCATCCTTTCAGGTGGCCGGGACCTCCCGGCGGAGGTTTGGGAACGGCATAAATTGCCCCCCAGTCAGCCATGGCAGGAGGAGGGGAACTGGTGTGCCCATAAACACTTGGTCTAGTTAACAAGTGCCATTTCCCAAAGCTCCTTTCTGCCAGCTCATAATCCTCTCCCCCTTCCCCATCCCCACTGAATAATCTTTACTACGTGCTCCGTCCTCGCTGACATTTCTGGAGGCAGCAGAGAATATTCTGCAGGGAGCAATCCTGCCCTGGCACAGAGGGGAGAACACTCCATGATCTAATACCGCCTTCTCTGTCTCTGCTGCCTATTTTTAAGCAGCTTTGTTTTTGGAATCCCAGCTGCAGCCTTGCTTTCCCAGCCTCTGTCCCTTCTCCCAGCAGAGTTCCTGCACCTCTGAGCCCCCAGAGCTGCCCCTTCTCCTTTTGCCCTGGATCCTGCTCTCTGTGGGTGACTCTGAGCCAAACACTGCTTTGATTTGCCCTGGAAGAACCTCTGCCATCCCTGTTTTTGGGGGATCCTGCCCACAGCTTGAGCCTCTGGAGCAGGGGGCAGGTTTATGGCCACCCCAAAAATCAAACATCTCTGCTTCGTGTGGGGCTCTGTAAATAAAAACTTACTAATGTTTGCAGAGTGACAGAGAATAGGTTTAAGTTGGATATTGGGAAGAAATCCTTCCCTGGGAGGGTGGGGAGGCCCTGGCACAGGTTGCCCAGAGAAGCTGTGGCTGCCCCATCCCTGGAAGTGTCCCAGGCCAGGTTGAACAGGGCTTGGAGCAACCTGGGCTAGTGGAAGGTGTCCCTGCCCATGGCAGGGGGTGGGACTGGATGGGCTTTAAGGTTCTGGGGAAGCCTCAGGCTGCAGAAGAGAATGGAAGGGAGAAGGGAGAAGGTTTTGGTGGGGGTGGTGACGTGGGAAGGGCTCAGCTCCCCCCCCAGCCCCTGTGGCCAGATACAATGGAAAGGAATAACAGAGCTGCGGGGTGGAAGGGAAAAGGTTGGACTTCCCAGGTCCCCTCTTTTCCCTGGGAATGAAATTGGTATTCAGTGTGGCTGCTTGTCTAGACACCCAGCCTTGGAGAGAGCTCCTGAGCCCGCCGGAGTGACATCCCTGTGATTATCAGCCCAGCCAGGGATGTGCCTGATCCTGCAGAATTGCTCACACCTCTGAGCAACACCAGCCCCTGCCAGTGCTGGGGGATCCTGCTCCAGCATCCCCAGGAGGAGCAGGAGTGGGATAAAAGCTGCTTGGACCTTGGGGGAGTGGTGGGAAGCTCTGGGGCTGTGCTGCTGCTGCTGCACACACTCCTTTGGTGTCTCTTCTCCAGCTCAGTGGGGTCCCTGTCACCAGAGGGTCACTTCTCTAAGGTTGCTGGTTTTCCAGCCTTGGTTGTTGTGCAGAGGGAATAACAGGAAGGTGAATGTGCTGGAGTGTCAGCACGAGGGTCAGGAGACACGGGCTCAGCCTCCACCTCCTGCACGAGGAGCAGGAGCAGCTCCGGCTCCTCCGGGAGGGGATGGATGTCCCTCAGAGCAGTTTGGAAACACAGACAGGGCTGGGTTTGGTGTTGGCCTGTGCTCTGTGGCAGCTCCTGCTCCTCTCAGAGCCCCACAGAGGCATTGGCAGCCCACTGGCTGGTGGTCTCCCAGTGGAGCTTCCCCTTGGCCATCCCGTCCTGTCCAGACGGGTTGGCTGGTCACCTCCAGCTCCAGCAAGATGGGCTTCCCCAGGGCCAAGGCTTGGAGAGGGATGGGGACCCACAGGAGGGTTTTGGAGGCAGGTCTGGGTTTGGCTTCCCAGCTCCTTTGAATGCCAAGAGAGAAGAGCAGCTGTGAGTGAGGGGCTCCCAGCACTGGCATTCCCAGGGGAGGGAAGGAGGGTGACTGGGCTGCTCGTGTCCTGCAGCAGAAGTGAATGTGGCTCTTCTCTGTCCCTCTCTGGGGCCTGCCTGTCCCCTCCCTGCCCTGTTTGGGGCTCCCCTGGCTGCAGAGCCCAGGGTTTCAGCAGGAGTGGTGCAGAGCCTCCTCTCCCAAGCACTGCCATCTCCAGCAGCCGCTTGGCTCGGTGCCCGTTTATCTATTTTTCCCCTGAACACCCCCCCCTTTACCTCCTCAGCCATAACTCTAAATTTAGCCTTCCTTCTGCCACAACATAATTACACAATTTGCTGCCTTATGTAATCCAGAAGTGCTCTTGGAGAGGGGTTTGGGGTTGTTGCTGCTGTGGGATGTAAATACAAAGCGTTCTCGCTATCGAATCCGTTATCTCTGTGTGAAAACTTTGGAGTGCTGCACTGATGCATTTTGTGTTACAGATATTATGGAAAGTACAGCCAGAGTTCTCTTCCAGGAGAAACTGGAATTCAGTGTTGGCTTTGCTGTTACCGTGCTGATAGGGTTGAAAATATGATCCTCTGTGGAAGTGGACATTCTCTGGAGGTGTTGTGAGAGTTCAGGGATGTTTGGATGATACTCTCAGGCACAGGGTGTGACTTTTGGGGATGGTCCTGTGCAGGGCTGAGGGTTGGACTCCATGATCCTTGTGGGTCCCTTCCAACTCAGCACATTCTGTGATCCTGTGAGTAGGAGGGTTTGGGAGCTGCACTTTTGGCTCGCCACAAATCCGGGATAAAACGGGAAGCTGACTGATTTCTGAGCCGTGGTTTTTTTCCCCAGCTCTGTCCTGTGGAGTTCCCAGAGCCCCCAGGAACGGGGTTGTCTTTGGCAAGGAGTACACAGTGGGCACAAAGGCCGTGTACCACTGCAACCAGGGCTTCCAGCTGCAGCCAGGATCAGAGCCCAGCACCGAGTGCCTGCAGTCGGGGCAGTGGAGCAACGGGAACCAGCCCCCCCAGTGCGTGGGTGAGTGTGGGAACAGCCCATCCCACCGGGAATTCGGGCTGTCCAGTCAGGGCTGTCTCCCACCTGTGGCATGGATGGCTTTGCCCCGTGGGTGTGGTGGTCAGGACAGTGTGTTTGTGATCCTGAACAACTGGATAAATGTCCCCTCTGGGGGGGTTTTGGTTTCCCACCTGTCCAGGTGGTGT
>NW_021940628.1:3237190-3238491 GCF_001715985.3 Manacus vitellinus | reverse complement strand
GTCTCCTCTTCCCCAGCTGAACACACCAAGTGCCCTCAGTGTCCTCCCACGGCTTCAAATCAAGTCCCTTCCCATCCTCGTTGCCTCCTTTGGACACTGTAACAATCAAACACCCCAATAACACCTTTTCCTGTCCCCTTTTCCCCCCTGGCCCTGCCCCCCCCGTGTCCAGCCGTGGCCTGTCCCGACATCGGCAGCATCGCGGTGGAGCACGGCCGCTGGAGGCTCACCTACGAGATCCAGTACCACTACAGCGCCCAGCTCATGCTCATCTGCGACCCTGGCTACTACTACACGGGCCAGAGGGTCATCAGGTGCCAGGCCAACGGCAAGTGGAGCATAGGGGAGCCCATGCCCACCTGTAAAAGTAAGAGCACTCGGGGCAGGGCGGTCTTGCAGGGGATGGGGGGCCTTTGCTTTCCCTTTGGTGGGTGCAGCCACCCCACAGCCCTGGCTGCTCTTGGCAGCACCTGAGGTGGATGCCCCAGAACTCTCTGCTAGAAGAGGGTTTGGATGCAGGGAGGGGTCACGTCCTGATGTGGTTCTTGGTTTGATCTGAGCAGCTCTGGGTGAGCTCAAGCGCTCTGAGCTGTCGGGTCCCAGCAGCTTTGCTGTCACCGCTGCCAGATGCTCTGAAGTTTGCTTTTAAGAAGGGAAAAATAAAACCTGCTGGTGTAAAACCTCCCCTCTTCCCTCTCCATGCAAACAGCAGGTTTACAAGGGTAGCGGTGTCACCCGTAAATCAAAACCACTCTGGGCAAACAAGCAGCTCTCAGTTGTTCTGCCACGACTGCTGTGCTTTGGATCTTCCCTCTTGTCAAAGGTGGAGGTTTTTTTCCCTCTCTAAGTGCAGACAGAGACAGAAGAACCTCTCCTTCCCTCCTGCCTGCCTTTGTTTGTGGAGATGTGACTGCGGGGTGGGTGACAGATGTACTTTTCCCCCCTGCCAGCTCTTCCGCCAGATCCGGGAGCAGGAGCCTGACCTCCTTTTATTCCCTCAGCCTTATTGCCACCTAAACTCAAATGACAGGATCTTGGCAGAGCACCGAGGTCACGAGCACCCAGCGTGAGTCCCTTGGCTGAGGGCAGGAGCTCCGGAGGGTTTGCAGATCTTTGAGGCAGAGAAAATAAAGATTAAAAAAGGAGGAGCTGAAGTGTGTGGCTGGGAGCTGTGGCTGCAGGGCTCCAGCTGCTGCAAACCCACCTGGGTGTCCTCTGGGGGTCTCATCTTCAGGTGCCAGCTCTGTCCTGGAGGTCACAGGGTGAGGGAAAAGCTGGGTGTCACTTTTCATTGGAAATTT
>NW_021940628.1:3235585-3236893 GCF_001715985.3 Manacus vitellinus | reverse complement strand
TGGAACAGGATGAACTTTAAGGTCCCTTCCCACCCAAACCATTCTGGGATCGTGTGATGTTGTGGAATTCCTACAAGTCAAGTTTCCCACTGCACCTGACAATGGGTTAATGGCAGAAACATTCCTGTGTGAGAAACTTTCCGTGTGAAAAGCTCCTTTAGTTTCTTCCTGGCCTGTCTTTAGCACTCCCCTCGTGTCCTGAACATAAATATTAACGGCACTTGTATTTGTCACATTGTCTGACACAGCTCTGAATTGTTATTATCCTTGTAACTACTTAATAATCTTTCCCACTCATTCCTTACTCCACTAAGGAGTGACTGAGAAAGGTTCTTCCCAAACCAGCTGCTCCCAGCCTGGTTTTGCTGACGGTGCTTTTGGGGTCTGTCCTAGTTATCTCCTGCGGGGACCTGCCGACGCCTCCCAACGGGAACAAGATCGGGACCCTGACCAGCTACGGGGCCACAGCCATCTTCTCCTGCAACACTGGCTACACCCTGGTGGGCTCCCGGGTCAGGGAGTGCATGGCCAACGGGCTCTGGAGCGGGGCAGAGGTCAGATGTCTGGGTAGGTGTGGGGTTTGTTGGGAAAGAGCCCCAGTGGCAGCGTCCACGGCGTTAGAAAGAGTCCTGATGGTGTTTTGGGAGGGAACTGGGGGGTTTTTTCTACTTGCTGCAAGCAAGGACTCAGGGCAGGGTGAGGTTGGATGTTAGAAAATGGTTCTTCCCCCAGAGGGTGGTTGGGCACTGTCCAGGCTCCCCAGGGCAGTGGGCACAGCCCCAAGGCTGCCAGAGCTCCAGGAGGGTTTGGATGATCCTCTCAAGGACAGGGTGGGATTGTTGGGGTGTCTGTGCAGGGCCAGCTGTGGCTGCCCCATCCCTGGGAGTGTCCAAGGCCAGCTTGGAGCAACCTGGGCTAGTGAGGGGTGTCCCTGGGTTGAAACGAGATGATCTTTAAGGTCCCTCCCAAGCCCAACCATTCTGGGATTCTCCAATTCCCCAGAGAGGTTCGGGGATGGGCGATGCCCTCCGGGGGCGTCCGCGGTGATTCCCGTGGTGATTCCCGGTGATTCCCAGTGACTGTCCTTCCCCCCCAGCCGGGCACTGCGGCGTCCCCAGCCCCATTGTGAACGGGCAGATCAACGGGGAGAACTACAACTACCGGGGCAGCGTGGTGTACCAGTGCAGCCCCGGGTTCCGCCTCATCGGCATGTCCGTGCGCATCTGCCAGCAGGACCACCGCTGGTCCGGCAAGACCCCTGTCTGTGTGCGTAAGTATGTGGGCACCTCGGCACCTCCCTCCGGCCCT
>NW_021940628.1:3228895-3235170 GCF_001715985.3 Manacus vitellinus | reverse complement strand
GGCTCACACAGGGGGCTGGGGGGGTTGCTGTGCACACACACACACACCCCAAGGGTGCTGACCCTCGGAGAGAGGGGCGGGGGGTGTCGGGATCTGCTGCTTTTGTGCTTCCGTCTGCTTTGAAAATCTCCCTGTGGGCCCAGATGTGTCCTGGCTGAGCCCAGGTGAAGGGAGGGACCCTGTTTTTGGGTTTCTGTTTGGCACAGCCCTGCCAACCCTCCTGGAGACCCGCCCTCCGTGCTGGCCCATGGGCCGGTGTCACTCCTCTGCTCCACACCCACAGGTCACCTTGGACAACCCGCTCGTTTATCTTTCCAGGAACTAAGCTAATTAACCAAGTCTCTGGAGCTCTAAGGTGTTAACAAGTTTAAGCATCCCCTTATCAATGGGCAGTGCAATCCATGTGTTTCATATCCCAGTTCTCCAGGTGTTTGTTCCAATCCCTCCTGTCTGGTTTGGAGCTTTGTGTGCTGAGGCACAGCAATAGCAAGATGTGAAGTAAGGAATGACCTGTCTGTGAATATGCAGATTCCAGCCTAAAAACAAACAAACAAAAAAAAGGATTAAGTTGTCAAGGTTAGCAGTGGCTCCAAAATTTGGGGGATATCTGAGGTTCTGGAGCCACCTCTGCTGTGAAGAAAGGCTTGGGAGAATTGGGATCGTTCAACCTGGAGAAGAGAAGGCTTTGAGGAGACCTAATTGTGGCCTTGCAGTGCCTGAAAGGGCTGAAGAGAAACGTGGAGAGAGACTGCTTAAAAGAGCACTTAGTGACAGGACAAGGGGAATGGCTTCCCACTGTCAGAGGGCAGGGTTAGGTGGGATATCGGGAAGAAATCCTTCCTTGTAAGGGTGGGCAGGCCCTGGCACAGGTTGCCCAGAGAAGCTGTGGCTGCCCCATCCCTGGAAGTGCCCAAGGCCAGCTTGGAGCAACCTGGGCTAGTGGAAGGTGTTGGAATGAGATGAGTTTCAATGTCCCTTCCAACCCAGGCCATCCCATGACTCGGAGCTGTCACACAACGTTAGGCCTCGTGGATAACAGGAATTTCAGGCTGTTAAGCAGAGCTCTGGTGGGCTCTGGAAGGAGGTGCTTTATTGCTGTGACACAGCTCAGGGCTGTGTGTGAGCAAATTCTCATCTCCCACTGCCCTGGTGTGTTCTCTTCAAACCTGCTGCAGTTGCCTCCTCTGTGGGAATGGCTCTCTTTGATCCAGGCAACTGTGGGAAGCCTTTTTTTTTTATTATTTTTTTCCCCAGGACAGAATCCCTCACCTGTTTCAAAACACATATAACCATGTTCAGAAGCACCTCAGAGCACCTGACACCTGCAGCACTGCAGGTCTCTCTGCCTTCACATTTTCCAGCCCTGTCCTGCCATCAGCTTGCATAAGGAATAAATTGCCATCCCTGTGGTACAGTCCAGCCTTGGCAGCCAAATGTGTTATGGATCTTTTGTGGGGATTTCATCTTCCCCTCAAGCTTCTCCTGGCACTGGCAGCTGCACAGCAAAGCTGTACTGATGGGCCATTACCCCTTTTCAGCATGACAATAATCAATATGGCTTTGTCCTCAGCTGTCACAGGGTGTCACATCCCTTAAGCAGCCAAAAAGCTCTTTATGGTTTATCCTGACTTTTCTTTTGTGCAGTGGAACTTGCTGCTGGGCTGGAATCAGGGGCTGTGTCCTCCCTGTGTCACCTGCCTCTGTGCCAGCACAGTGGTCCAGGCACTTTCCAAAAGCACTTGGAATTTTGGAATCTGCTGTGCTTCCTGCTGCTCCAGCCTTTGCCTCTCCCCTTCCCTGGCTGTTGCCAGAGCAGCTCAGACAGGACCCTGCACCCTTCCACCTCAAACCAACAGCAGCCCCAGGAAGAAGAACTACACAAAACCCCACATTTCAGGGCTTTGGAAATCGAGGTTTTCCCCCAAAGTTTCTCCCACTTCGAGCAGGCAGATTTAACCTTTCCAGGCCATATGCTAGAAAACTGATTTTTCTCATATTTTCCCCTCTCTTTTAACTCTCCCTCCAGGTGTAACTTTTTACTGCAGTGAGCAGAAACCTGACTGGCAGCAGAGAGAGGGGGGAGCAGCAGGTTTTGTGATGGTGTGTGATGCCCAGAGTGATGGGAGGCAGTAGATGAAGAGCAGGAGCTGGGATTTTTGAAGAGGAGCTCTGGGGATTTATGGTGTCAGTCAGTAGGGTACTGGCACTCAGTGCTCAGAGAGTGATGCAGAGAATCCCTCCTGCCAGTCAAATGAACAAAGACCCCGTGCTCTCCTCTTGAGTCACTATTTCAGCAGAGCTGGGCCCAAACCTTTGAAGGCAGTGCAGGTTTCAGGATTGATGGGGGTGGAGGTTTTTTATGCTCTCTGACCTCGAGGACTTTTTCCAAGGTGTGATAAAATCTCGAGTTCCTCTAAGTTTTTGAATAGGAGTTTATTATCTGGTAAAAGCAAGCACAGCCGGCTGGGTGACAGAAATGGGGACAGGTTTCCCAAATCTGCACACACACTACAGTGTACATTTGGCATTTATCTTAGCTGCTTCATGCATATTAATTATCTCATAGACATAGACATTTTACAGTTTTTTGCTAAGTATTTAATATAGGGGTTTTCTTACAGCTGAAGCTAAATGGTTATCTCTACAACCGGTCACAATTCATGCATTCTTGGACAAATAGATTTAAAGTTCTACCATATTTTATTCTTGGGATAGTAGGGAGGTTTTAGCACCCCTTGGCCTTGTAAGGGTCTGTTTTATTTCTTTATGGGGGTGTAATTAAGTTTTGCAATCCGTTTGTTTTGTTTGGATGTCATCGCCCAAATTGTGACTGTTTCACGAGTCACGATTATTTATCACACACGGATGTTCTGCCTTCTTCCAGGGGAGAAAAAAAAAATAAAATAAAATAAAAAATATAGGTAATATCTCCACTTTCTGCTTGTAGCCATCACCTGTGGGCACCCTGGCAACCCTGCCAACGGCCTGACCCAGGGCACTCAGTTCAACCTCAACGACGTGGCCAAGTTCGTGTGCAACCCCGGCTTCCGCCTGGAAGGGGCATCCCAATCCCAGTGCCTGGCCAACGGCCAGTGGAGCAGCACCCTGCCCTCCTGCCGTGGTGAGTGCTCCAGGAGGACTGGGGAGGGCAGGGCTGGGCCTTCCTCCCTGCCTTCTCTGAGTTCCTAAACCCCAGAAATTCCTGGTGGTTCCTCGGGAGCGTCCGAGCGGCGCCTGAGCTCCGAGGGCCAGGGGGAAATCTCATGGAACAAAGCTGGTTTTACCCCGGGGCTTTCCTCTGACCCTGCATCCTCCAAGGCTTTGAGGGGTGGGTGGCACACCAGGAAATCCCAGCTCAGCCCTGGTGACCCCAGAGCAGTTTTACTCCAACCCCCCAGTTTTGTGCAGAGCCCTTTTTCCTTCTGGGCTGCCCAACTTCCCCTGGGATCAGCACTGAGGTTCACTTATCAAATTCCCTCCCCTCCCTGCACTCCCTCCCTCTGTGCTCCCTTTAATCCAGTATCTCTGTGGATGCTGTTGCTGTGTTGGTCAAAGAATTGGTTATTCCCAACTGGAGAATGTATATCCCAGTTTGGGATCACTTATTCCTAATTGGGTACTGTACATCCCAGTTTGGGATCACTTACTCTTAATTGGAGAATATATGTCTCATTTTGGGATCACTTATTCCTAATTGGTTAATGTATGTCCTAGTTTGGGATCACTTATTCCTAATTGGGTAATGCACATCCCAGTTTGGGATCACTTAGTCCTGATTGGAGAATGTATGTCCCATTTTGGGATCACTTATTCCTAATTGGGTAATGCACATCCCAGTTTAGGATCATTTATTCCCAACTGGATAATTCGTGTCCCCGTTTGGGACCAGAGATCCAGGCTCTGCTGCTGAGCCTTGCATGGCCAGATGAGCCCCTGCAGCATTGCCTTGACTCTCTTTTTCCTTGAAATAATCATCTTTTTTTTTTCCTATTTCCACCCTAAAGAATCTCAAAACAAAACAAAAGACCAGGAGGGGGAAAAAAAAAACAAACCTTTAACTCGCTGCATGTGTGATTTGCAGTTTTCCCCCCATCTCCCTACTCTTTCCTGGAGAACCCTCTGCTCTGTCACCCCCTTTGGTTTGTGCTATGATGGTTTTTTGTTGTTTGTTTGCAGTTGTAAACTGTACTGACCCCGGGCACCTGGAAAACAGCGTCCGGCAAGTGCAGCCCAGCGGGCCCCACAGATTCAGCTTTGGAACAACTGTGTCCTATCAGTGCAGCCATGGATATTACCTGTTGGGGACACACGTCCTCACCTGTCAGGGGGATGGCACTTGGGACCGTGCCCTCCCACAGTGTCTTTGTAAGTGCTCCAGAACGATCCAGAACAATCCCACCCACCCCGGGGCTGCAGCCCGGGGAGTTCCTTCTTGCTCAGCTCAGTGTCAAAACTTTGGGAATCCATGGGAATCCTTCTGTCAGTAGGCTCCAGGTCCTGCCCATGGAGGGGAAGGTGGTGAGGAGAGAGATCCCCTTGGAGGTGGGTTCCCTCTGCAGGGGAAGGCAGAGCCCAGTGGGTGTTCCTGGTTCTGAGCAGCTCCAGCCAAAACAGGGCAGGGGGAGAAGGGCAAAAGCACCTCTGGAGCAAAAAGCTGCCTGGGAAGGAACCTGCAGCTCACCTGGGTGGGGACACCCCCCTGAGTGACACCCCTGAGTGAGGTGACACCTGAGTGGGGTCACACTCCCAATCATCCCCAGGGCTTTCGGGGAGGGAGATGACACCGAAGGAAATACAGAATAAATTCCTTCTGCTGCAGAGCAGGTGCTGAAGAGCATTTGCTTCCTCACCCTTGCTCTGGTTTTATCCCTTTTTTTTTTTTCCCAGGATCCTGGCCCTTTCTGCCACCAGGGTTGGGACTGGGAGGTTCTGGGTGATGGTTTGGCTTTGTGGAAAGGCACAGAATCCTCCCAGGGGTCTCGTGGAACACCCAGGCCAGGAGGTCTCCGTGGACTGTGGGAGGATGTCAGTGGTGATGTCCCCATGTCCCCTTTCCTACACTGGGAGAAATCAGGATCCAAAGTGTATCCTAGTTGCCCAGTGAGCTGGTGGTGCAGGCAGGACCCACCCCCCCAGCACAGCCAGTTTGTCCCTTTGGACACAAAACCAGCTGCAGTCCCATTCCCTGGATAAGGAATGGCCATGGAGCTCCTGGAGTCTGAACTGGCTGAAGCTGTTCCAAAGCCATGGCTGATCCTTTTTTTTTCCCCCTGTATTATCCCTCCACACCCAGCCATGCAAAGGAGTTTTGGGCACATTTTCCTTTCCTCCTGTGAGCAGCATGTCCCGTCCTCACCCTGCAGACCCTGCACAGGCTCTGGGGAATTCAGAAGTGACATCCCCCCTGGTACCACAGCTGGGGGGGCTCCAAGGGGGGGATTTACCTGTTAAAAACCTGGAACCTGATATCCCTCAGCCCCCAGCCTGCCAGCTGAGTGCCAGGGGTCTCCTGCCTTAAAATGCTGAGCGTGGCTTGGAGGATTTGTGGGCGTTCTCAAAGCTTTGGAAGCTTGGGTTGGTTTTACAACCGAACGTGTGGGTTGGTGGGGTTAAAAAAAAACCCAGAGATTTTTGCATGTCTTTGTTTTCTGCACGTTGAGCTTCTCTCTGAGGGCACTGAGGCCCTGGCACAGGTGGCCCAGAGAAGCTGGGAGTGTCCCAGGCCAGGTTGGAGCAGCCTGGCCCAATGGAAGGTGTCCCTGCCCGCGGCGGGGGTTGGAGTGAGCTGGTCCTTGAGGTGCCTCCCAACCCACCCCACGCTGTGGGGCTGAAGCTGTGGCCTGTGTCTCCTGCAGTGGTGTCCTGTGGCCACCCCGGGTCCCCTCCCCACGCCCAGCTCTCGGGGGACAAGCACACCGTGGGCTCCGTGGTCCGGTACAGCTGCCTCGGGAAGCGGACGCTGGTCGGGAATTCCACGCGGATGTGCCAGCTGGACGGGCGCTGGAGCGGGGCCCTGCCCCACTGCTCAGGTCAGGGGCTGGCCAGGGAGGGCACGGGGCACTCCCAGCACAGAGGAGGGAAGACATTGAGCCAGTGGAGAGGGTCCAAGGGAGGGCAACGAGGTTGGGAAGGGCCTGGGTTTGGAGCCGTGGGAGGACACTGAGGGCACTTGGGGTGTTCAGCTGGGGAAGAGGAGACTGAGGGGAGACCTCAGTGCAGTTCCAATTCCTGGGCAGGGGCAGAGGAGGGGCAGGGACTGAGCTCTGCTCTGGGGG
>NW_021940628.1:3184321-3228532 GCF_001715985.3 Manacus vitellinus | reverse complement strand
GGCTCTGAGCTGGAGAAGCCCCCCTGGTACAGAGGGAGGTTGTGGAGGGCTGGAAATCCTCGTGTCTGAGCCACCCAGCCTCCTGCACCTTGATCAGCACTGGCAGGGAGTGAAGCTCTGGGCTGGCAGGAGGAGAAATAAATCCCTGCAGCACATGGCTGGGCTGGGAGGGAGCTGCAGCTGCTGCTCAGGAGTTCTCCCTGCAGAGTCCGGGCAGGAGGAACGTGTGGGATGCAAAATTGGGTCCTTGCACCCTGTCTGCACCATCTGACCCTCTTCCCTGTGCTCTCCAATAAAAGGAGCTCTTTCCAGGGCCTGACATCTGCTGTTCCAGCCCCACAGCAGCCCCAGGCCTGCACCAGGCAGGTGGAAGCTGCTACAATGAGTTTCCACATCATCAGCATCTCCACAGAGAGGGGTTTGGCAGCAGAAGTCCTTCCCCACTCCTGGGTGGGAAAGGTCTTGCCCTGAGGACATCCTAATACACAGAAAAAGTCCCTGGTGGAACAGATTTGGGTCAAGATCCTGGGGGATGCAGTGAGATGTGCTGACAGGGGGGGTCTGGTGGCCTCCAGCAGAGGGAAGGGTGCTGGGTGACTGGGTGGGGTGCTGTGCAAAGCCCTCCCCAAGCCATCCCATCCCTTGTTCCTTGGACAACACACGGGATGTGACATAATGAGCAAAGCACTCGGGACAAGTGTTAATTTTTAATAATGCCACTTAGATTCAGCAGCACCACTTGACCAAGTTTAACCTCTGATTTGGAAGGGGAAGGGAAATTAAGTGGAGTCATCCTGGTGTTCAGCAGCCATGTCTGCAGAGTTCCTGCTCTGGAGCTGCTCAGGAGGGTTTTCTGCTCCAGTTCATGCCTTCTCCCCATGTAGTTCTTCCTCACTCTCTCCTCTCATCTCTGTGGGTGGATTTTTGGGAACACTCAGATTTGTTCTGCCTGGTTCCTACTGACACCTGCTGTGTTTGCTGAATGACTTCTTGGAGGCTGATGGCCCTCAGGGGGGTGCTGGGTGGATGCCCAGGATCCCAGAACCATCATTTGCACCCCAAGGCTTGGAGAAAGGCTCCTCCTTCCCACCAAACTCATGTGGAGCAGTTAGAGGAGCAGGGAGGAGGCAGAGCAGAGCCCGGGGCTCCTGCCAAGGGCTGGGTGTGGAGGATCCCCACGGTGTGACAGCACTTTTTGCCAGATGAAAGAAAAGACCTGGGCACGAGTCATTATGTGAAAGGAAATGTTGGACCTGGAGCATTCTGCCCCTTCTGTGCCCAGGGAAGTTCATTCCCCACATGATGGATGTGCTCATTATGTTCTGTGTCACACGGAGCAGGGGCTGGACCTGCAGCGAGAGGGCCCAGAACTGGGCACTTCATCACCAGCTGCCACAGGGAAATGGGCTCTCCTGCCCTGGGAGGGGATGTGTTCACACAGATTGGTGGGGGAGCAAGCCAGGAACACGGTACAGGCAGCAGGGAGGTGGGCATCCCTCCAGCCTGCTCCAGGGCACCCCTGCCAGCTGCTCCCCAATTCCAGCTCCAAGTGCTCCCAGCCTGCAGGAGTGGATGTTTCTCCCCCTCTGTGCTCCAAACCCCACAGCTCCTGTTCTGTGAACACAGTGGGGTGTGCTGGGGGGGCTTGGAGCGCACTGGAGTTCTTGCTTGGAGGGAAAGCAACCCCGGAATCACGGAATGTGACCCCCAGGGCTCATGGAGTCCAGCTGCAGGCCCTGCACAGGACTGTCCCCAGGAGTCACAGAGTGCCTCAGAGTGTCCACATGATTGATGCTGGAGCAGCTGCCACCAGAAGCAGCTGCAGGTGGTGGAAGCTCCATCCTGGCATTCAGGAGTCATGGCCATGGTTTGCAACAAGCTTCAAACCAGGAGTGTGTGGGGGGGGGTTCCATATGGAATTCCTGCAGCCAGTCAGAGTTAAATTCCCCTCGGAGGGGGGAAGAAGGTCCAAACTCATCACAGGCTTGCTCTCTCCGTGCAGGGGGCAGCCAGGGCGTGTGTGGTGACCCGGGGATCCCCTCCCATGGCATCGGGCTGGGGGACACCTTCGACGTGGGCAGCGTGGTGCGGTTCAGCTGCGAGCCCGGCTACGCCCTGCGCGGCTCCTCCGACAGGACCTGCCAGGCCAACGGCTCCTGGAGCGGCACCCAGCCTGAGTGTGAAGGTACTGGCACCTCCCCAGCCCCCTGGCTGTCCCCAGAATCACCCCAGAATCACCCCAGCATCACCCCAGCCCGGCCCCTCTGCCAGCGGCCGTTTGGTGCTGGAACAGTGTGGAACAGTGTGCCCAGGTGGCCAATGGATCCTGGCCTGGCTCAGGAACAGGGTGGCCAACAGGGCCAGGGAAGTGATTCTGCCCCTGGACTCAGCACTGGTGAGGCCACCCCTGGAGTGCTGTGTCCAGTTCTGGGCCCTCAGCTCAGGAAGGACATGGAGGGGCTGGAGCAGGTCCAGAGGAGAGCAACGAGGCTGGGGAAGGGACTGGAGCACAAGTGCTGTGAGGAGAGGCTGAGGGAGCTGGGGGGGCTCAGCCTGGAGAAGAGGAGGCTCAGGGGAGACCTCCTCACTCTCTGCAACTCCCTGACAGGAGGGGGGAGCCAGGGGGGGTTGGTCTCTTTTCCCAGGCAACCATCAGCAAGACAAGAGGGCTGGGTCTGCAGCTGTGCCAGGGGAGGGTTAGGTTGGAGATTAGGAAGAATTTCTTTGCAGAGAGGGTGCTCAGCCATTGGAATGGGCTGCCCAGGGAAGGGGTGGATTCTCCATCCCTGGAGGTTTTTAAGATGGGACTGGATGTGGCATCAGTGCCATGGGCTGGGAACCACAGCAGGGTTGGATCAAGGGTTGGACTTGATGATCTCGGAGGTCCCTTCCAACCCAGCTGATTCTGGGATTCTGTGAAATCAGAGAGAGAGGATTCTCTTGCTTGTCACCTCCTCCAAACACTGAGGAGGAAATGTGTGCCCAGGAGCCTCCTCCTCCTGGGTTCTCCTCCTCCTCCTCCCAGCCATCCGTGGGTCACACCCCACAGGAGGGTTTTTGGAGCATCACTTCTCTGCAGCCCCAGCTGGGTTCTGCTCCAGCAGAAGGGGTTTGGGATGCTCAGGTCAGTGCCAACATCTGGGTGGAGGTGTAGGGCAGGAAGAGCCTTTGGGATCTGGTCCTTATTTCCTGCCATCCCCCCCCCACAGACCATTGTTCAGGAATCACTGGGGTCCCCTGATCCTCCTGATCAGAAACAGCCTTTTTTTGGGGTCAGAACTCTGGGTGCCACTAATTCCTTGTTGCCTTGTGGGGGAAATTCAGCAGAATGAGAAACACCAGCAGATTCCACCCTCCCTCAGAGCTGGAACTGGCACAAGCAAGAGTCATTTCCATTAAGCAGAAATGCAAAATGCAAATTATAATCCAGTAAGCACATTTTTTGTGTTTGAAAGCCCCAAACCCCCTGATTTTTCCATTTGAAGGAATCAAGTAAGACCCTATAATCCAATAAATAATCCCCTCACTGGATTCTCTGGGCTCTGCTGCTCCCTGCTACTGTTTTAGACAAGTGTTTAAAAACCAGCTGGGGTAAGAACAAAAGCCAAAAATGAGGCAGGAGACCAAGTGCAAGGAGACCTGGGCAAGTGCTTCTCTCCAGCTGTTTCAAAAGCCAAAAGCTTAGAGAGAGTTTGTAAATGAATTGGAAATTTATTCCAAATTGATGGTGCTCTTGATTGAAAAGACACTGAATCATGTTATTAATACACTCAGATCTCAGGAGGTTCTTTTTTCCCCTCTCTGTTTTTTTCCATCAGTGGGAAGGCTCCGTTCATTAATCTCAGGATAAATAACCCATCAGGTTCCAGAGGCACCAAAATCCAGATCCCTGGCAGATTTTTTTTCCCATACTTTATGAATAATAATAACATTATGCCTCTAATGTAGTCACTTAATGTTAAGTGCTGACTGGCCAGTGTAGGAGAGTGATGCCCAGGGATGAGCATTTGTATTCACCACGAGTCCCAAGTTCTCTGGCTGCACTTTGAGTGGTGTGTTCAGCCCTCTGGAACAGGTATTTATAGGAGAGGGAGAGGGGAGTTGAGTTTGGGGTGAATTCCTGGCAGTTGGAGGGGAAGGCTGAGTGCCCAGGGGGGTCCTTGGGAGGAATGGGCACCTCAGTGGTGCATTCACCAGGACTCAGCTGTGGGTTTGCTGCTCCCAGCTCCCAAAATGGAGCAAAATCAAGGCTGATGGTGCTTCACAGGTCACCAGGGAGCTCATGGAAGTTGCTGCCCAGATCAGCTGCTGGGTGGGCACAGAGGGGCTCAGCCCGAGGAGCAGGAGATGGGGACCCACAGCACAGGGACGTGGAAGTGCCTGTGGACACAGTGCAAATCCAACAGCAGGAATAGGAGGGAAGGAGAGAAAAGCCCTTATCTGCATTTCAGAGAGGGTAAGATGCTCTAACAGGTTCAGTTCCAAAGGATCTGCCTGACTTAGGGGTCAGGGAGCTGATGTTGCACCATCGTGTCCTCCTGCACCGGGACCAGTCCAGGGGGTGTGGGGTCACCTTGGAACTCCTCAGCTCTGGATCTCATACCTTTTACCCACTAAAACATCTTCTAAGGGAACCAAGGGAACAGGGAGGCAGGAAGAAGTCCCAACTGCTTTTCCCAGAATGGACAAATGGTTTGGAGTGAACTGAGATGAGTTGCAGGGGCTCTGCCTGAGCCTCCTGCTTCACTCGGGTTTGTGGAGCTCTGCTTTTGTTGTGCTCAGTAAGAGCAGCTTTCCAAAATGGCAGATTTCAGGCCTCATTTAGCTTTAATTTCCAGCAAATTTTAAAGTGTAAATGTAATTTTAGATGTTTGGGGCTTTTTTTTCCTCCTTTCTCCTCCTTCCTGATGCCCTGTCTGTGTTCGCCGAGGAGCGATGCGGGAAGGGGCTCACAGTTGTACTCTACACTCCCTCCCCCTCTTAAAAGCTGAGCAGAATATTTGCTTTTATAGTGTTTGTTGTTTCTCCGAGGGAATTAAAGCTGCATCCAAAATGAGTCAGGGCTCTGGCTGCTCTTTGGCAGTTTCAGTAGAGAGAAATGATTTATTTTAAGCGATAACTGGGAAAAGGAGCAGAGTTTTGTCTGCTGCTCATTTGACTGCTGAGGACATGGGAGGTGGCAGGGCTGGGATTCGGGTCTAGACTGTTTTATTCTTCCTCTCTCTGCATAGTTGGGTGGGTTATGGGTTACTGGTTAAATTAAACAGCCTGGAAATTACCAGCCCTGAAGGAAAGGCTTTGAGACTCCACAAGCCCTGAGCTGTCCCTTCTTCCAGCAGGAGGTCCTGCTGATGTGTCAGACATCATTAGGAGAGTGTTTGGGATGGGAGCAGAGCCTGAAAGAAGAACTGGGGGTTATGAGGAGCAGCTCAGAGGAGGGGGGACATGCAAAGGACACAAGCTCACATGTCACCTCAGTGACAGGCACCGCTGGCGCCTCATGCCTGAGAGAGGGGCTGGCTGCTCCTCACACCCCTCTCACTGTGTCCAGGGGGGGTTTTCTGGGCAGAGTGAGGAGAAATTAAATGTTTCATGAGTACCAGCACTTGCTCCTTGCCCTGCTCAGGGTGCTGGGGGGGCAGCTCAGTGGCCTCGTCTGAGCATCGTCTGAACATGCCCAATCAGGACCCAGAGAAATTCCCTCCTCCCAGCAGCTTCTCGCTGTAAAACTCACAGGAAGCAGCAAAGGAAGGCAAAGGGAAACCTGAAAGCTTTTCAGAAAATGGATGTGTGTGGATTGGAACCCGATTAATTATTGCTGAGCTCTGGAGCACCTCTGAGCTGGGATGTTTTCTGTAGCAGAGGCACTTTGTAAGAGGCAGGAGCTTCCCAGATTCCCCCTGCAGGGATGGGATCGTGGGGATCAGCTCTGGTTGTTGTCAGGGGTCCCACTGTCCCTGTTTGCAGGCCCCCCCCAGTGGCCTCAGAAACCATTTTTTTCGTGTTCCTAATTCATTTTACACCTCCCACTGCAGCCAGAGGGAATTATTTGCCCCCTTACTGCTCTCTTGCATGATTAGATCCTACTGATATTTAAATTGCTGTTTCAGACATTCAATCCTTTCATCCTTATATTTATGACTTCTCTTGTGTCTGGCCCATGCAGGTCCCAGCTGATCCACTCTGCCATTAAACCATTCCCACGAGTCCCCTCCTAATCCCAAAAGTAATAATTTGGGGGTCGTCCGTGTGTGTTTTTTGGCCACATGAAGAAGTGGAGGAGGGTGGGCAGGAGGGAACTGATGGACGGGCAGGCAGTGAAATGGTAATTCAGAGCTTTTTTTCCGAGGTGATGGAATCTGACTTTTATCCCAGCATCTCTGGGAAATGACACTGGAATCTGTAATGAGCTCCACCTCGGGAGCCACGAGGAGTTGTGTGCACACAGCCCAGAGCAGTTATTAGTTTCCTCCTGTCAGACAGATCTGCCTCCAAGCAGCTCCTGTGTTAACAGGCTGTCAGCAAACCAAGCAGCAAGAGGGGAAGGCTCCTCTCCTCGCCTTGGTGGGCTGTGCTTGTTGCATTCCTGCTGGAGTTTGTGCTTCCCCGTGGAGAACAACTGGAAAAACTGGAGTGTGTGGTGCAGGGAGGGCCCAGGATGGGTCACCGTGGGTCCCTGCTCTCACAGAGCTTTTGGGGTGTTGCTGGGGAAGGGGGGCAGCCAGGAGTGTTCTGGGATTTGTGGCTGAAGCCTTTCCTTGATTCCTGTGATTTTCTTTTGGGTGCTGTAATTTCGGAGTCAGTGAGGGGCTGGGGGCAATTACTGCAGGTGCTTATTTTGTCCTGGCAGGGCTCTGTGCTCCACCATCCCCAGGCCTTTTTGTTCCTGGGGTGCTGAGGCACTTCAGACATAAAACTTGGGCACTGACAAGCCTGTAATTGTATTCCCAGGATATTCTCCCTCCTCTGAAGGGATAATTGGCTATGGCTGGGCAGTGAGCAGTGCCACAGTGGGAGGGCAGCAGGCTCCCTTTACTGCTCTCCTTCCTCTCAATGCTGCACAGTTGTTGACATCCCAGTATTAGGACTTGGCCTCTGATCCTCGTGGGTCCCTTCCAACTCAGGATATTTTAGGATCCCAAAGGCAAAGTGGCACACTCAGTTCCAGGCTCCCAAACTCCTGGAATGTGGAGGGACTCCAGGCTTGGCACCACTGCTTTGTTAAGCTGTGGGACCACGAGGCTGATTATTGCAGGATAAGGCCCTGCAGTAAATGGACACAAGTCCATCAGGCAGGGGGGGATTCTCCCAGGATGTGCCTGGGAGAGCAGCAGGGCTGGAGCTTCAGTGGATGCAGGGACAGAGTGTTTTCCAGTCCCCTGAGAGAGATGCAGATCCTTGGAAGGGCAGAGCCCTGCTCTGAGCTGGGGAGTGGTTTGGGGATCCTGCTGGGTTGATGCAGCTGCTTTTCCATGGAACAGCTGATCCAGCAGCTCTGCAGCACATCTTGCTTTCACTGAGAACAGTTCACTGCAGGAGGAAAACCTCGTTTTTTGGAGGGGTCGTTTGTGTTTCGTGGTGGTTTGGTTTTTTTTTTAACTGTGCCATTTTGCTTTCCAGTGATATCCTGTGGGAACCCAGGAACCCCCAGCAATGCCAGGGTCATCTTCAACGACGGCCTGGTCTTCTCCAGCTCCATCATTTACCAGTGCAGGGAGGGCTATTACTCCACAGGGGTGCTGAGCAGGCACTGCACCGTGAACGGGACGTGGACTGGGACCAGTCCAGAGTGCACAGGTGAGCACTGGGATAGATCCCTGGGGGATGAGGGCCCTGGGGACGGGGTGTCTGGGCTCATTGTAGCCTGTGTCACCCTGAGAAACTGTGCTGAGCTGTGTCCTGGCAGCAGCAGAGGCTCAGCCCGTGCTCTCTACCGGTGCCTAATGGAAAAGTCTTGCTTGGAGTTTGTTTTCTTCCAGTTGGATGAAGGGAGCCCTGTAATAATTCCATGAGTAGATGTTGGCCAGCCTCGGGGGGCTCTCTGGGGCTGCTCCTGAACGTGAGAGTTCCTGGGAGGAGCCTGAGCAGGGCCCCTGCTCAGAAAAGCCTCAGGGAAGGGGTTGTGTTTCCTGCAGAGGAACGTGGACGGGGCCAAACGTGGCCTTACATAAGAGGCAGTAACTGGGCTGAAGGGGGGGGGACCTGCCTTCCCCCAGCCAGGACCTGACCTGGGTTTGCTTCAATGTTTAATGTGTGTTAATACAGCTTCTTGCAAAGTCTTAATGTGCCATTAAGGTCCCTGCTCACTCCACTGAGGACAGGCACAGCCAGCACATGAGCCAGCAGTGTGGCCAAGAAGGCCAATGGATCCTGGCCTGGCTCAGGAACAGGGTGGCCAACAGGTCCAGGGAAGTGATTCTGCCCCTGGACTCAGCACTGGTGAGGCCACCCCTGGAGTGCTGTGTCCAGTTCTGGGCCCTCAGCTCAGGAAGGACATGGAGGGGCTGGAGCAGGTCCAGGGAAGAGCAACAAGGCTGGGGAAGGGACTGGAGCACAAGTGCTGTGAGGAGAGGCTGAGGGAGCTGGGGGGGCTCAGCCTGGAGAAGAGGAGGCTCAGGGGAGACCTCCTCACTCTCTGCAACTCCCTGACAGGAGGGGGGAGCCGGGGGGGGTTGGTCTCTTTTCCCAGGCAACTCTCAGCAAGACAAGAGGGCTGGGTCTTCAGCTGTGCCAGGGGAGGGTTAGGTTGGATATTAGGAAGAATTTCTTTGCAGAGAGGGTGCTCAGCCATTGGAATGGGCTGCCCAGGGAAGGGGTGGATTCTCCATCCCTGGAGGTGTTTAAGGACAGACTGGATGTGGCATCAGTGCCATGGGCTGGGAACCACGGCGGGGTTGGATCAAGGGTTGGACTTGATGATCTCAGAGGTCCCTTCCAACCCAGCTGATTCTGGGATTCTATGATTCTATGATTCTCCACGTGCCCAGCCCGGCTCCCTCTACGTGCCGTGTGCTCCAAACCCTCCCTTGCCCATGGCCCTCTGACCTGCCTGCCCAAAGCCCTGGGGACCATCAGGTATCTCATTCAGGCAGATCCAGAGGTGTGAGAGGAGGGCTGGGCAGCCAGAAATGCTCCTCCCCTTGCCTTTGGCAGTGATCAACTGCGGCGACCCCGGCGTGCCGGCCAACGGCGTCCGCCTGGGCTCCGACTTCACCTACAACCAGTCCGTGGTGTTCCAGTGCACCCCCGGCTACATGATGGAGTCAGACAGGGCCTCCTCCCTCACCTGCACCAAGGACCGCACCTGGAACGGCACCAAACCCGCCTGCAAGGGTAAGGAGGGGTCCCCAGGCCACCAAAGTTTTTGGGACGAGGTGAAAAGTCGCGGCGACTTGTGCGTCGTGCCCGGAGCCCCCCGGGTGCTTCTCTGGGCTCTGTCCTTCCATCTCTCCCCTGTTTATGGCTCTTACACCATCTATCACATTTTACAGCACGAACACCCTGCTATCTTTAAGTCCATCAATCACCACACTGTGCCTGGGAGGGAGACAGCTGCTCTTACCTGTGTGGTAGAGAGGGAAGAGCGAAGCCCAGGGAGCAAAGTGACTCCTTCCTCTTCACAAAAGCTCAGATCAAACTCCACTGAAATATTGTGTTTTGCAAGCACACGCTTCTTGGCATCGTCTGGAATCATCTGAAAAATGTTTCCTCTGAGCCTTTTCATTATTCCTCTGTTCTGAGATTGCTCCTGTGGTTCAGAGATAGAAAAAGGAAATAATAAAGCAGTTGCTGGGCAGGCTGGATCTCTTCTGTGAGTGTTTTACTCACCCACCAAGTGCAGATAAGACTTGTAGCAGCATCTGTGCACTTCTTTAGCAATCTGGAAAATTCACCTGTCATCATGCTGATACAAATACAGACCACAGAGGAACTTTATAATGCACTGCAGCTCCTTCAGAGGCTGTAAAGAGCAATTCTTACGCTGCTCTTTCATTCTCTGCACTGAGCTAATGCTGCAGGAATAATCCAGAATGTGGCCAAGAGTCATGTTTGGAGGCCAGGCTGATTTGCACAGGTTTAGCATCTCTCCCAATGCTCCCCTGAGCTGAAAAGCAAAGCACTGCAAAAATGTCATATTAAACCACCCCAGAGTGGATGAAATACCGACAGGTTGTTGCTTTAGCTGCTGATCAGAAACTCAGCCAGGTTGTCCAAAACGTATCAATCTCCCAGGGAATCCAAGATGAGTTTTCACACCAAGTCAGGGCAGGTTCTTCCCTTCAGCTGGAAATGAAGTGACTCTGATTTGGAGAGAGATCAGGGAAAATGGTTCTTCATTTTCTATGGTTTGGTTAACTCCAAACTTCAAAGTAAAATCCTGGAGTTTTCACCCCAGTCTGTGTCATGTATATACTTCCCCTTTTCACCCCAGTCTGTGCCATGTATGTACTTCCCCTTTTTCAGCCTCTTGCCTGAAAGTTTCTCTTGGCTGTTGAGATAAAATTATGGGAAAGGGTGGGGGAGGCCTGGAAATCAGATTTTAGATTTTTGTGGTGGCTCAAACCACCACACCAGGAGATTCCCCTGGAGGGCAGGCCGTGGCTTTGACCTTACACGACCGTGCCCTTCGTGGAGAAGCGACAGGAACTGAGCCTGCTTTTGTCTTTTGTCTCCCCCCACAGCCATCACCTGCAGAGCCCCCCAGGCCATTCCCAACGGGAAGGTGGTGGGCACGGATTTCAGCTGGGGGGCCAGTGTGAGCTATGCCTGCCTGGAGGGGTACCAGCTGTCCCTGCCCGCCGTGCTGACCTGCGAGGGCAACGGCACCTGGAGCGGGGACGTCCCCCAGTGCTTCCGTGAGTAGGAGCCCAGCCAGGGGCCGGGAGGATCCTGCCCCAAAACCCGCTGGTTTGATGCCCTTTCCATCACCTCTGCTCCCAGTGGGGCTGGTTTTAGTGGCTGGTTTCAGTGGCTGGTTTCGGTGGCCCTGCTGTGCCTCCTGCCCCAAGCCCAGGGGAAGTCGGGCATGAGCTGAAGCCAGTGGGGATTTTTCTTGCTGTGATGATGCCTGAAGTGCCTCTGCCCCAAGGTCTGAACGCTCTGCCCACCTCCCACAGCAGCCAGACTGCTGGGGCACTGGTTTGCCACCTGTAAGGGGGTGGCCCTGGGGACACTGTTGGCAATAGAGATGTGAGGTCACACTTGGAACAAACCTGAGGATTTTCCTCCAAACTGGGTGCTTGTCCAGTGTCTCCCCAGTGGCTGGATCTGCTGCAGTCAGGGCTCCTGGAACTGCCAAAGGCCGTGGGGAAAAAGCCTTTGGCCAAAAGCTCTGTGTCTCTGTCACAGCAGGAGTTGGGAATGTTTTGTGAGGGCAGAGTGGGGCTGGGTGGAAACCTGTGTGCCTGATACAGGAACTGATGCCAAAAACTACCAGTTCAATGTCTCCTAATGCCAAAGGCAGCTCTGAGTTCCTTTTCCAGTGGCTGGCAGCTGCACAATAGCCATTTTCATATTAAATCACACGAAACCCTCCCCGTGTTCCTTGCACCTCTCCCTGGATCCTGGATAATTAGTGTGACACAGAACCAGGTAGCAAAGTGACATGGTGCAATTAGGGAGACATTTGGAAGCTAAGCCTGCATTTAGGGGGGAAAAAGAGAGGAAAAAAGGGAAAAGATGGGGGAGAAGGTGCAAGTTAATTACCAGGATTACAAGGAGAGCAGCCAGTCATGGAGTTGGTGGCAGGGTTTGGGCCATTCACAGACCTGTCTGTAGCTTATTAACACTCCTTTCTCCTGAGGCGGTTCATGGCCATCCTGTTGTCCCTTTGCCCGTTCCAGCTGTGTTCTGTGGTGACCCAGGGACCCCAGCCCAGGGCAGGAGGGAGGACAGAGGCTTCACCTACCGCTCCTCCGTGTCCTTCTCCTGCCTGGCCCCGCTCGTGCTGGTGGGCTCAGCCCGGAGGTTCTGCCAGTCTGACGGGACGTGGAGTGGGACCCAGCCCAGCTGCATAGGTAAGGGAAGAGCTCTGGGCCCTCACCCAGCTCCCCTGGTTTTCTTTTGGTTCTTTTCTTTTTGGTTTTCTCTTCTGAGTTTGCAGAAATGAGTGTTTTGTTGCCCTGGAAGTGGGGACGTGAAGGGATGCTTTTGGTTTGTGGGCACTGGCTGATAAACAACCCCCCTCCTTCTCCTCACTGCTTAGATTCCCATCCCTGGCAGTGTCCAAGGCCAGGCTGGAGCAACCTGGTCTAGTGCAAGGTGTCCCTGCCCAAGGCAGGGGGGTGGAACTGGATGATTTTTAAGCTCCCTTCCAACCCAAACCTTCCTGGGGCTCAGTGTGTGGGCAGAAACCAAACTCCCCCAGCTTGCCTTGCTGAGCTGCAGCCTTGGGATTCAGGCTGACATTTCCACACCTTCCTCAGGTGCTCATCTTGAACCCTGTGACACCTCTGGGAGGTCTGTAACCAGAACTACTCCCAGCATTCTTGGCCTGTTTGAAGCCCTGGCTGCACTCCTGAGCTGCAGGGCTCCTGTGATAAAGGGCATCACCACCATCCCCCCACGTGGGCAGTGGGGAGAAACACATCCATGGGGCTGTTCCCCACGGATTTCAGTCCTTCTGGTTCCATCCTGAATGCACCACCAACTACAGGAATGCAAAAAGAGTCACGGCCTGAACCTCCAATTGGTTTCACCAGGAGCTTTCTCACATCCAGGGGGCTGAGAGCACCTGCTCCTGTGCTGGAAATGTTGGATTGGAATGCTTCAGTGCTTCCTTGCAGATCCTTGTCTGGGATCCTGTTGGACATGTGTGGGACCCACCTCTCAGAGGGCTGAACCAGCCAACCCTGCTCCTGCTGCTGAGGGAATGTGCTGAGGGTCTGTCTGCCCAAAGCAAACCACGAGGAAGGAGACTGGATATTAGGGAAAATTTCTTCGTGGGAAGGGTTGCCAAGCCCTGGAAGAGACTGCCTTGGGGGGAGGGGGGATTTAAAACCCAAAATGTAGGTGTGGCATTCGGGGACTTGGTTTAATGCCAGTGCTGGGGGAATGGTTGGACTCAATGATCTTCAAGGTCTTTTTCCAACCTTAATGGTTTATTGATCCTGTGAAAGGAAGAGAATTGTGTGTCTGCAAAACCTCACCCCAGGATGGCAGTTTGTGACCCAAACAGCTGTACCCCAAGTGCTGTATTTATTCAGATCTCACCCATTTTTGGATACTTTGAGCTTCCAGCACCCAGACCTTGCCCAGGCACAGCCAGGAGGCCGAGGCTCTGCCCTCATCCATCACCCTGTGCCTCCCCCAGCCAGGGGGCTCTTTCTCTCTTTATTTTCCAGGCAGTGATTTATCAGGGGGCTCCCATGGAAACTGCAGCAGTGACAAATGACAGCAGCTTCAGCAGAGCCAAAGGATGGGAGATGAATTAGCCCCAAATCAGCCACGTTCTGTGGCCCTTGTTTAGTCACTCCCCACATCCCCAGGGCCTGGAGACAGCGCCGTGGCCGTGGGAAGGGACTGATGAGTCACATCCTGAGGAATAAAGGCCTAAAAATAAACAGTGGAAGCAGAGAAGTTGTGCTCTGCTCTCCTCTGGCTGCAGGCTGGGGGCAGCCACTCCTGCCCCCACTGTTGACTTTGGGGGGACTTAGTTTATTCCTTGCCTTCCACAGTCCTGTTAATGGGGATATTTTGAGAGGTGTTTGCGGTGAGCAAGTGGAAGAAGGAAGGTTGGGAATCCTGGGATGCTCCAGCTCCCTGCTCCCCCAGCCAGGTCCTGGAGCATCCCAGCACTGCAGCTGAGCAGAGGCACAGCAGGGTGTGTGTGCAGAGCTCTGGGGTGGCCCCTCCTTTACCCCCTCTCCCTGTTTTTGCAGACCCCAGCCTCACCACGTGTGCGGACCCCGGCGTGCCTCTCTTTGGGATGCAGAACAATTCCCAGGGATACCAGGTACTGCCAGGGCAGTGGGATCCCCAAAACCTGCCGTGCTCAGCCCCTGCCTGAGCCCTGGCACAGATCTGTGAGTCCTCCTGGGATGGTGTGATCCCAGTGTCAGACCCCGGGCTGTGTTTGTGCAGGATTAACCAGCACTGCATTGTACATGATATTAATTGCAGTGCTAATTAGTAGTTATTGGTGTAATTACTCCTCACATTTCCATTAATTTTCAGTCCAAATTCCACAGGTGTTTCCCTTTATCTCAGCTCCCATGCAGCAGGAAATCTGTGGAATGGAGGGAGAGAACCCAAAGGGATGCCCTGAGGTGCTCCCTCTCCTGCTGTCCCTGTGGGTGCCCATTCCCTGTTGGGAGAGTTGATTCCATGTGGTTACCCAATGCCAAGTGGATCCTGCAGTTTTGCTGCTAATTAGTTATCTTAATCCTGGGGGTTAATGAACTAATTTTAGGTTTTAATTAATACTGAGACACTACAAGTCTGACTTTTGTCTGAGCTGGCAGTCGGGAGCTGGCACTGGAGTGGAGCTCCCTCTGGAGCTGCTGGGGGGGCTGGGGCAGAGTGTGACAGGGAAATGCTCCTTAAAGGGGCTCCAGGAGAGCTGGAGAGGGACTTGGGACAAGGGCCTGGAGTGACAGGACGAGGGGGGAATGGCCAACATGGAAAATTCTAGAAGCGCCTTTTTCTCCCGGCGTGGCACTGGGGGAGTTCAGTGTTTCCCTGCCCTTGGAACAGGTGGGAAGCATCATCTTTTTCAAGTGCCAGAAGGGGTACCTGCTGCAGGGCTCCACCACCAGGACCTGCCTCCCCAACCTGACGTGGAGCGGCGTCCAGCCCGACTGTGTCCGTAAGTCCTGGGAATGGCACAGGGAGCCAGAGCCTGGAGCCAGGCTGGGGTTGGTACTGGCTCAGGAGAGCTGGGAATTCAGGAGGGAGCTGTGAGAAAACACATTCTTGGAGGAAATATGTCAGATTTTAGGAAGGTTGGGAGATGAGGAAGAAGTTCTCCCCTGGGAGGGTGGGGAGGGCCTGGCACAGGTTGCCCAGAGAAGCTGTGGCTGCCCCATCCCCAGAAGTGTCCAAGGCCAGCTTGGAGCAACCTGGGCTGGTGGAAGGTGTCCCTGTGGGGGTGGAACTGGATGATTTTTGAGCTCCCTTCCAACCCAAACCCCTCTTTGACTCTCCAACACTGTGATAAAAGGGAGCTCACTCCGTCCCTTCTCTCCTGACGTTGCACCAGCAGCCACTTGTGATTTCAGATGAGATTTTCATTGCCTGTCCCTTCCTCAGAGACACAGTTGTCAGGTGAAATGTTGTTTTGTGCTCCTGAAAGCCCATTTGGTGGCAGAGCTGTGAGCTGGCCCTGGGGAGCAGGTTAACATTTAACCAGGAGGGCTCTCCAGCAGAGCAGAGCTTCTCCTCCTCCTCTTTGGGAACGTGCTGCTCTTCCCTTTAAGCTGTCCATCATCTCCCTGCTACAGCAGGAGGAGTTTATTTTAATGTGTTTAAGTGGTGATACCCATCCTGCCCTCTGGGTCATGAGTATTAAAAAGCTCTTTCCTCTCCCTCGTGAGGTGGTTTACTGGGGAGATATTTTTCCACTAACAAGCCCTGTGGATGCTTGTTCTGTGAACAGAACAACTGGGACACCCAGCTTTAAATGCTCTGACATGTGGCATCAGGGGACAGGGGGTGGCTGCTCTGGAAGGAGCTAATGAGTGCTGGGGCTCCCAAACCATGTGAGTTCAGGTCACTCTTCCAGCTCTCTGGGGTTTATATTTCCTCCTCTGTGAAGGGAGGGCGATGCTGGTACCTCCTGAGGGCTGCCAAGGGTTTGTTTTCAATTAGGAGCAGTTGGAGAGCTGCAGGAAGGACATAGCTGGCAAAAATTGGGGGCTGGAACTAGATGATCTTTAAGGTCCCTGCCAACCAAACCATTCTGTGAGCCTGTGAATCTGCAGGGAGAAGGAGAGGGAGCTTCCCTGCTTTGGGATTTACTGGTTTGGAGTCGTAACATCTCAGGGAAGGGGGTGACACATTTGCAGGAGCTGCTGGAGCAGTGTTGGCATTGCTCTGGGGACAGGGAGCTGGACAAGCTCTCATTCAGCCTCTGTGGCCAAATCCTGAGAGTTATTGAGCAGTTACAGGGATTTCTGACCACTGCACACCTCGCTGGGTGATGCTGTGGGCAGCTGGGAGCACGTGATTAGTAGGTCCCATGAAGAGAGGTGGTATAAAAGCCCTCACTGGAATCACTGGCTTAATTTACCAGCTCTTGGTGTCCTGCAAAGGCAGTTTCCAGCCTGCAGATACACCTGGGGCTCAGTTCTGGGCTCAGAGCTCAAAGGAAGGTGCTTTAACATCCTTTGGTTTTGGCTTTTTCCCTTAAAAGTAGGGGATGCCCACTTTTTGGGCAGAGCCAAATTTTCAGTTCATAGAGCTGAGTGAAGGGTCCTCTGAGAGCTTTATCCAGCAAGAGCAATCCCAGCCATGGGAATCTTCTCATTAATTCACCTGGCTGGGAAGAATCCAGGCATGGCATTTCTCAGGGAGCAGGGAAAGCTGTTGGGTAGAAGCTCTTCCAGGAGGTTTCTGTCCCTGCTGACACCCTGGTGTCCCTCTCTGGCCTCCCTGTGTCCCGTGGGTGATGTCCCTCAGCCCTGTTTCCCTTGTCCCTTCCAGCTCACCACTGTAAGCAGCCGGAGACACCTTCCCATGCCAACGTGGGAGCTCTGGATTTGCCATCCCTGGGCTACACCTTGATCTACTCCTGCCAGAGCGGGTTCTACCTCACCGGAGGCTCCGAGCACAGGACCTGCAAAGCCGACGGCAGCTGGACAGGAAAACCCCCCATCTGCCTGGGTAAAGCCCTGGGCAGGGGGTGCCAATGGGGCTGTGTGTGCCCAGGGGACACTGCAGCCCTCAGACCCCCACCAGAGCCCTGTGTTTGTCTCCTGGTTGTGGAGCACACAGGCCTTTGATGTCCCACAAAGGCAGTTTTTGGTCTGTGGATAAGACCCAGGGACTCAGTTTTGGGGTCAGGGTTCAGAGGTGTCCAGAGCATCATTTGGGTTTGGCATTTTTTGCCCTCGGAAGGGGAGGAAAATCAGAGCCTGGTTTTCAGTTGGTGGGAGCTGGAGCCAAGGGAAGGGTCTCTCCAGCCAGAGGATCCCCCAGAGCCACCTGAGGGGCTTCACACGGCTGGTTTGGGTCTGGAAGCACCTTCTTTGTCCTTCACCTCACCCAGCTTTTACCTGCCACAGAGGAGCAGTCATGGTCTAACCTTGACACAGAGCTGTTTGGCTCTCCTGGGGGGTGGGAGCTCACCCTGGATCTTCCCTCTCTTGCAGCCGACGTCCGTCCCAGCGGGAGGCCCGTGGGCACCGCGCGGGACCCGCCGCTCGCCAAGCTCTCAGGTACACAGTGGGATCATTCCCGTGGGACACAGCAGTGACCTTGGCACATCCAGCCCTGCCCAGCCCTTCTCAAACCCAGATCCTTGCTGGCAGCAGCCCATGTGCCCCACCCTGCCCGTGCTTCCCTGGAGAAGTCGTGCATCAGCACCCGCTGCCCTCCCCGGGGCATTCCAGAGATTCCAGGGTTGGACACTCAACCCTTTTTTTTTTTTAAAATAGGTTGTGTTAGCTTTTCCTAATAAATTATTTTGGGGGTGGGGTTCTTTTTAAAGCTTTCACGCTGTTTTTTTGTCAGAACGACCAAATTAAGGTCACGGGGTCGTTTGTTCTCCTCTCCTTGGCTTCGTCCTCAGCGGTGATGGCACAGGGAGAGGGTGGGATTTGAGACATTTAATTATGTATCTGTGACTTGAAAGAAAGAAAGAACTTCTCCTCTATTTTGATCCCTGAAAAAACCCCTGGAAATCCATGGCAATGCTGCTGTTCTGGTGCATTCCCAACCGCTGTGCTTTCCAGTGCCTGCGGACGTGTTCGCGAGGAACTCCCTGTGGAAAGGCTCCTACGAGTACCTGGGCAAGAAGCAGCCTGCCATGCTGTCTGTCACCAGCTTCGACCCTGCCACCAGTAAAGTCAATGCCACCCTGATAGACCACAGTGGTGTGGAGCTCCAGGTGTCTGGTGAGGACACGAGGTGGCCTCTCGTGGGGATTGACGCTCGTCCCGGGGTTGGTTGGTCCCCCCCTGAGGTGACGAGGGGGGTTTCTCTGCCCCCTCAGGCAGAAAGTCAGTGACTTCCACTTCTTTGGCAGGCATTTACAAGAAGGAAGACGTGCACCTGCTCCTCCAGGTTTACCAGATCATGGGGCCGGTGGAGATCTTCGTCAACAAGTTCAAGAACGATAAATGGGCTCTGGATGGACACGTAAGCGCGGGGGCACCTCGGGCACGAGATCCACCCCCACAATTCCTCCTGCTGCTGTCACAGCCTGGCTTTCCTCTCCCTGGAGCTGAGGGATAACTCCCTGAGCTGGTGGCAGCATGAGGCTGCTCCAGTGACCAGTCCTTGAGGGGGACACGGGGCGCTTTTCCAGCCCAGGATGTAACGCGGCGTGACAGCTCCTCGTGCTCCCTCGCAGCTGTGCGTGGCTTTATTGCCCCGTGGCTTGAAATCTCTGCGTCTCCCAGACAGCACTTGAGGAGAAGACAACGTGATTAATTCCATTTTAACGTTTTATGTCTGCTAAACATCAAGCAAAAAGAGCTAATGGAGCCAAGTCCTCACCCCCCTGCGAGCTTCCTGTGCCCTTCAGAGATCCACTGGAGCTTGGCAGAAATGTGCATCTGCTTGACCTGTGGCCAGTGGTGGCCCAGAGCCTTTGTTCCCCCTCTGGGATCAGCAGTGTCTGGTGGAGTTTATTGCAAAACAGGATTTTTTTGTTGTTGTTTTCCCTCCTCCGAGCCGTGAGGGCCTCGAGCTGTCGGGCACTGAGAGGCCTCCCGGAGCACCGCGGTTTTCCGGGGAATTAAATCAAATTAACTCCATGCCTGAGCTTGCAAAGGGCTGTGCTGTGAGATGGGTGTGAAAGCCCGGGGAGGTGCTGGGCAGACGGGCTGATCTCCCCTCTCCTGTCACCGCAGGTCTCGTCGGAGTCTTCGAGCGGCACCTTCGTGTACCAGGGCTTCGTGAGGGGCAAAGGCTTCGGGCAGTTTGGCCTCCAGAGACTCGGTAAAATTCCTCAGATTGGGGCTTTTTCCCCTGGATTCTGCCTTGGTGGTGGTGGAGGGTTTCAAACAGGGGGTGTTTCTCCTGTCCTTGAATTTTCAGCCCTTCTGCTGAACCCGCCCAGGGCGGGAGATTGTGGGAGGCAGAACAGCACAACAACGAAATTTGTGATGTGAAGCCTGTAAACAGGCTGCTGCTCAAAGACAGAAAGGGGTTTTGGAGCCACAAAAAGCACCTGGACAAAAAAAAAAAACCAAAAACATAGTTTTTCTCCACGTTGCCAAATTCTGACAGGCCCAAGCCCCGTTTCTGCCACAGAAAGTGTCTCTGTCGCCCTTTCAGAAATCCCAGAGGCTCCTGAGGGCTTAAAACAGACAAAGTTTAAGCCCCTAAATATCTCTTAAAATGTGGTTTGAGCTTTTAATCTCTTTCTTGGGATTTTTGGGATGTTCTCACCTTTATGGAGAATTAGGTTGCTCGTTATTGCATTCCAAAGTCTCCCCTTAAAGCCCAGCTTTATGTGTCCAGGTTGGAACATTTTGGCAAGATAAATCTATTTACATCTCCCTTTAATTGCAGCCCTAAATAAATGATGCTGTCTAAGCTGGGCTGGATCTCCAGGCCATCCTTCATCTGCAGCTCAGCAGCTTTCCATTGCCTTTTCCAGCACCACTTCCAGTTGCTGGAAGCCCCCAGCAAAGCCCATTTTCTTGCAGTGCTGGTTTGAAATGTGTTCTTTTCTGCTGCGTTTCAGACCTCAGCATGATGGAAACGGATCCTGAATCCATAGGACACCACTTTGCATCCAACAGCAGCTCCGTGGCAGCCGCCATCCTCGTGCCTTTCATCGCCCTGATTATTGCAGGGTTTGTGCTTTATCTCTACAAACACAGGTGGGTTTTGGGGGGCAGGAGACAAATTTGGGGGGGCCTCTCACAAACGTTGAGCTGGACTTAAAATCCCACCCCCTTAGACCTCTTTTAATTCAGAAGGTGAAAAAGTAATGAAGCAGAGCCCCATGGAGGGGTGAGGGCTTGGGAGGAGAGAGCAGTGAGAGGGTTTCTGACCATTAATAAGATTTGTGGCCACTTTAAGGAGGATGGAGCGAAGTAAATTCCACGCTCCAGTGTTCAAGCTGGCCTTGCATGTGTTGTAAATTAGTATTTTCTCCTGATCAGGGTGTTGCTGTGGGAGCTCTGCAGAGGGAGGGTGCCCAGGGTTGCAGCAGCACCCAGGAGCTGCTGTGCTGCAAATCTACAGTCAGATTTGTCTGCCTCATCCCCAGGGGTTTGCCTTCCTCAAAAGCAGCTCTGTCTTTCTTTTTCTTTCTCTTCTTTTTCTCTTTCTTTTTCTTTCTCTTTCTTTTTCTTTCTCTTTCTTTCTTTCCTTCTTTCTTTTCTTCCTCTCTCTTTCTCTTTCTCTTTCTCTTTCTCTTTCTCTTTCTCTTTCTCTTTCTCTTTCTCTTTCTCTTTCTCTTTCTCTTTCTCTTTCTCTCTTTCTCTCTCCCTTTCTCCCCTTCTTTCTTCTCTCTTTCTCTCTCCCTTTCTCCCTTTCTTTCCTTCCCTCCTTCCTTCCATCCTGTCTCCCCTCTCTCCCAAGGCCAGGTGGGATGGGGCTCTGAGCAACCTGGTCTAGTAGAAGGTGTCCCTGCCCAGGGCAGGGGGTGGAACTGCAGGAATGGCCTGGAGCTGTGTCAGGAATGTTTAGGTGGGATTTTAGAAAAAGGTTCTTCCCCCAGAGGCTGGTTGGGCACTGCCCAGGCTCCCCAGGGCAGTGGGCACAGCCCCAAGGCTGCCAGAGCTCCAGGAGGGTTTGGCTGATCCTCTGGGGCACAGGGGGTGACTCTTGGGGCTGGGCCTGTGCAGGGCTGAGGGTTGGACTGGATGCTCCTTGTGTGTCCCTTCCCGCTCAGGACTCTCTGTGACTGTGTGACCTCTGTGGGTTTGCTCTCCCCTGCTGCAGGAGAAGACCAAAAGTCCCGTTCAATGGCTATGCTGGCCACGAGAACACCAACGTGAGGGCCACCTTCGAGAACCCCATGTACGACCGGAACCTGCAGCCCACGGACATCATGGCCAGCGAGGCCGAGTTCACAGTGAGCACGGTGTGCACGGCAGTATAGCACCCACCCCCTGGTGAGTGAGCTGGGGCACTGCTGGGCCCCCCTCTGGCACCCCAAAACCACGGCACCGTGGCCTGCTTGGCTTGGAAGGGATCATAAGGGTCGTGTCACCCCATCACCCTTCTGCTGCCGCTAGCCCAGGTTGCTCCAACCCAGCCTTGGACACTCCCAGGGATGGGGCAGCCACAGCTTCTCTGGGCAGTCCATTCCAGCCCCTCCCCACCCTCACAGAGAGGATTTTCTTCCCAGTGTCCCACCTAACCCTGCCCTCTGGCAGTTTTGAAGCCGTGGGTCAGAGGAGCCCCTGGAGCTGTTCAGATGGCCCAAAAGACTTTGTGGTTCTTCCTGGGCCAGGAGCTGGACTCAGTCCTTGTGGGATTGAGCTCAGGATATTCTGATTCTAAGAGATCATCTCAACACAGGGCCAAACCCAGAATCCCAGAATCCCAGACTATGCCAGGCTGGAAGGGACCCACAAGGATCACTGAGTCCAACTCCTGGCCCTGCATGGGACCATGTGCTGGCTGCTGGTTGGGAACCTCTTGGAGACCAGTGGCCAAGCAAGTGCCTGTAAAGCTGTGGTGAGAACAGTCCAAAGGGGAAGGAAGAGTCGGGTCTGTAAGAGGGAGCATTCCCTGGGTGAATCCTGACGGGATTTTGCTCAGTGATCAGGGATTTCAAAGTTTTACTGCAGAGAGACATCACTTCGTGTCATAATCAAAAGCACCCTGTGGCCTGTAGAGCCCTTCCAGACTGGAATGTTCTCAGTTTAGGATAAGGAAGCCATTGCAGGCTCTCCCAGCATTTCTGTGTGTTAATAACAGGCTGTTTGCTTTTCCTTTCCCCCCATCCCAGATCGCTCCGGGGTCGGCGTCTGGTGGATGATTGTGTTTCACCTCACTAGTCTCCATCCATCCCCTGCCCATCTCCCTCCTCCCAACCTTTTGCTGAGGCTGTGGAGAAGCTGCTGCACCTCGTTGGACTTTGTGTGACCTCCTGAGGGACCGCTGGGTTTGTCCCCTGCCGTCCTTCCCCGCTCTCCATCCTGGATCACGAAGCCAACCAAAGGTCTGCTCCTGCTCAGCTCCTCCCTCCCCACCCTGCCAGGGGGGCTCAGCCCAACTTCCCTGGGCAAGGGGAGCACCTGGGAAGGCTTTTCCAGCCTGCTGCTGGTGGTGTGTTCCCAGAGGGAGCCGTGGGATGAGTGGGGGGCCCCACCAGCTGCCCCCCAACTCTGGGAAGACCTTGGGCAACAAAGGGGTTGTGCACAAGGTGCTGACTGGATTTATGGACAACACCAGGATGGGAAAGGATGAGCTCTTGTTCTGTCTGTGTTTGGGCTTGTGGGATATTTGTTTGTGGTTTTTTCTACCCCCCCAGGGCTCTGGCAGGGGAAGGGTTTTCAAATGGGACCCTCCCGATGGGGAAAGCGAAACTTTGGAAGCTTTTTCCCCTCTTCCCCGTTTCTTTTTCCTTTGGGCATTCTTGCTGGGGTTTTTTCTGCCCTGTGTTCGTTCCTGCAGCTCTCAGGGCTGGGGAGGAAACACTCCCCCTCTCCCTGGCTGCTGATCTGAGCTGTGTCCAAACCCCCTGACCAGGAAACCGCTGACAGACACCGAGGGACAAAAACCTCTTGAAAAAGAACTCTTAACAAATCCTGATTTCCCCCCTCAAAAAGCCTTTGCCCTTTTCATATTGATCCTCCAAAATGGCAACTCCAAATAAGAGTTTTAATTTCTCTCCAGAGCTGCTCCCTTTATTTCCCAGGGGCACAGAGGTTGCCTTGGCTTTCAGGGGAGCAGATAAGGCAGCTTGACATTTCTCCTGCCTTAGAAGACAACGAGGCTTTGGCGAGTTTGGCCTCCTCTGATGAGGAGCAGAGCTGCTCTTGTTGATCCAGGCTTTGAGGCTGTTTGCTCTGAGGGCCCCTTTTTGGAGCCAGGGGAGGCAGCAGTGGCATTTCCCAGGTGAGAAGTGAAATCCTGTGTCACCGAGGCAGCTTCCTCCTGCAGGAGACTCCAAGGGAAATCAGCATTAAACCTCGAGGGTGGTGTTTACATCCATGCTCTCCCATCCAAGCACTAGTTTTTTTCCCCTCCCTGATGTCAGCTGAGGTTCTGCCTAATGAAAACCACAGGGTAGGTTTGTTTTTTTATTTTTCCCTGGTTTGTTTATTCTTTTACTCTGTGTGTGTGTGTGCGTGTGTGTGTGTGTATATGTATATAAATATATATTATTTTTTTTACTTCTGTCTCTTATTCAGTGCTCTTAGAGTAAAGCAGCATTCTCCAGCCTCGTGGCTGGACAGCCAGCCTGCCAAAAAAAAATGCCACCTCCGCTGCCCAAAGCAGGAAAAGGTGCTGGGATTCCTCCCTGAGGGGTGGGAGAAGGAGCCAGAGCCCTGATCCTACGTGGGCAGGGGTCAGTGGGCAGGGGTCAGGGAGGTGCTGCCACATGGGGCTGGGCACACAGGGAGCCCAGGGCATTGCTGAGCCGTGTCCTGCAGCAGGGAGTGCTCCCAAAAACCCAGGGAGAGGCTTCCAGGCCTGAATTCCATGGGCAGCCAGGCTGGGCTGTCCCTCTGGGGGCTCCCCCAGCTCGCAGGACAAGGACCCCAGAAGGGTCAGGGCCAGAGGGGACACTCAGCTGTGGGGCCAAGGTCTGTCCCCCCTCAGTTTATCAGCCGGGCAACCCCAGGGAGGGCAGAGCTGGGAGATTCCCGTGGATCCTGCAGGGAAGCAGCTGCTTCCTGCCTCCAGCTGGGCTCTCCTGGCCCACCCTTGACCCCCAGGTCCCTTCCAACCTAAATTATCCCGGGATTCGTGCCCCTGGCCAAAGCCACCCCCTGCTCTGTCCCTGCTGCTCCAGCACCCGCCGTGTCCCAGCTCCTCTCCCAGTTCCCAAAATCCCAACCCCTCCGTGGCAGCAGAGCTTGGAGCCCTCCAGGTTCCTGTCCCTGAGCTCCAGAAAAGCCTCTCCAGGCTGGGAAGGTGCCAAACCCCCCGAGGGTGCTCTGTGTGGAGAGCAGGGATGGCCACACATAACGCACACGTTGGCTCTCCAGACCTTCCCGTGGAATAACCAGGAGAAACTCGAGTCAAGGTGTGTAAAAATAACCCCAAATTATTTAAACACCCATGCAGGGGGAGAGGGGAAGCTCTGCCTAAACAAGACTTGCTGCTTTTGACCCATTTAAGTACCTTTTTCTGCTGTTGCCCAAGTAGCAAAGGAAGTGGAAGGGGGTTTATCCCGATTTTTTTGCAAGCTGGCTGGGACCTGATGCGTGACATTTCTCCATCCTTGTGCCCAGAGGACTTGCATTATGTTAAAAAAAAAAAAAAAAAAATGAAAAAGGTAAAAAAATAAACAAAAAAGTAAAAAGAAAAAAAAAAAGTAAAAAAAAAAACCACAAAAGGAAGAAAAACTAACAAAAAAAAAGAAAAAAATCCCTCTTTTGTACAGAGATATATTTTTATGAATCAGAAGTTTGTACAGTTAAAAAAACCCAATGTAAATGTTTTTTTCATTATTGTAGTAAACAGTAGTGGAAGATCAGCTTTTTTTTGTAAATGTAATAAAATGTATAAATCTGGTTTACATAAAAGTGTACATATGTAATCTATACATACACCTGGCTTGTCTGCAGTATATACAATTTAATTTATCTGTCTCTGTATATGAGGCTTTTCCTTGTGTTCAGGCATCCTTTGCTGAATTTGAAAGCTATTTTAAATTTTTGACTTCAAAATAAAATATAAATTTTTGCATTGCTTTTCTTACATTTCCTGCTGCCTTTTTCGTGGAGCTGCCAAAGGCTTTTTTTTTCCCCAGGATCCTCTGGATTCTCACACAAACACACACACACGTGAGGTTCCTGATGTTCCAGCTGCTTGGAAGCACATCCCAAGGAGGAAAATAGGGAAGGTTCAGGCAAGACCAACCCTTTTCCCCATCACCAGTGGGAATTCCAGGGGAATTCAGCCTGGATGTGGTCCCTGCTCTGTGGAGGCAGCAGCTCATCCGTAGGGAATGAGACCAACCCAACATCTGCCCTCCCTCCCTCCCTTCCCAGCTCTCTGCACTGATGGGATGTGATGTTATTCCAGCTGGGATGTGATGTTATTCCAGCTGTGCTCCCCCCCTCCAGCCAGGAATGGATGCTCAGGCTGTTGGCAGCTCCTGCCCCTCTGTCAGGGCACATCAGCAGAGCCCCTTCTGAAATCAGGAGCTCAAAGGTCCTCCAAGAAACAAAGGGAAAATCCTGAAATGGGGATTTAGTTCAGAGCCCAACTGCCCTGAGTGGGTGATGTCCCTCTTAATCCAGGGCTGGGGCTGAATTCACGTGGAAAATTAAATTGGCAGGGAATTTTCTGGTTGGAAAAGGACATTACAAATGTGCCTCCCATCAGGAATTGTGAGGGGACCCGAGCTGGCTGAATTTTTTTGGTGTTGAACAGGTACATTGTCACTCCTGGATCCCTCAGTGGGGTTTGGGCCGTGGTTTTGCTCTGGGCTGCACTAAAACCTCAGCACAGGGGTCTCCCATGGGTGCTCCTGTGACACTGGCTCACCTGTAACACCTAAGGAGGCGTTATTAGTTAATTAATTAATAAGTTACCCCTGCAGGGCAGGGCAGGAATCACCTCTGATGATGATTTTTTTTTTCCAGGACACAGAATAATCCCCCCTCTGCTGGGGCTGCAGCCACAGGGATGGAGCTCCCAGTCCCTGTGGGATGGCTGCTGTAAATCAGCTTTTCCCCTCCTCCCCTGTTCCCTTGCAGGGTGAGGTGACCTTGGCTGTCAGAGATGCATTAAAAGCAGGTGATGCTGCTCCACCAGCACAGCCAGAGCTCAGCCAAGTGTTTTAACTCTTTGGAGCTGTGGGATTTGGCTCTCTGGGACATCAAGTCTTTGTTTAGGACCTGCCCTGGCCAGGCCAGGAGGTCTGAGCCTGGTTTTAACACCCTGGAGAGCTCTCTGAGGTCCTGTAGCCACCTTGGATTTTGCATTTGGACTTTCCAGGTGCTCCTGGCCATGGAAAAACAGGGTGCAAAGAGCCTCGAGGGCATCATCTGGGGGGTCACTAAGGCACTTAAAGCCCCTTAGGAAAGTTGCCACGAGTTCTTTGGGAAGCTGGGAAAGCGAGGGACGTGCAGAAGGGATGCAGAGAGCTGGGAGCAAAGCAGAAGTGGTTCCCAGGATTTGAGCTGTGCTGGATTATTCTGCATCTCCTTGAGCCCCACTGGGGACAAACACACTCGCTTTTATCTCCTGGGAAGGTGATAAATTCCTCCCATCCTCCTCTGAGCAGGTGAGTGACAGAAAATCCACCCCAAGGACAGGTGAATGAGCAGCACCCACAGGAAACCTGCCCCAAAATGAGCCCCCAAGTAGGACATGGGTTTGTGTTATTCAGCTGGGATCTTGCAGCTCTGCAGGAGGAGGGAACTTCCCGGAACTTCAGAAACAGTTCCAAGCACTAAGAGGAGAATTTATAGTTCAGTGCTAGGGGGGAAAATGCATAATTCATTCTCCAGGCTTTGGAAGAGCTAAGAAAAAAAAAAAAGTGGGGTAAAAACTTAAAGAAAAAAAGTGGCATTTGATTTCTGCTGGTGGTGGGAGCTGCAGACGAGGGCTCAGGGGGCATTCACCTGTCAGGGAGTTCAGCACCCCTGGGGAGCAGAATGGGGTTTACTTGTGGCTGTGGGAATTCAGCACAGGAAAATCCCAGGGAAAGGGTTAAAAGCAAGGGCTGGGAGCAGGCCTGGCTCTCCCTGCTGATCCCAGGGGGATGTGCAGCCAGCCCTGGCCGTGTCCTCATTAACCAAACTGCTGCAAAGGGCCTGGATTTAGGAAATGTGTGACAATGAAGTGCTATTAGTGTGGGAAAGGAGCTGCTTTAGTTATTTCAGCCCGGAGAAAATTATTCCTCTGGCAGACAGGTGAGATAATTAATCATGATCATCCTCCCAGCACATCTAATATTCCAGGGTGGGCAGGCACTGGTGCCTTTGGCAGCAGCCACCCCCTCTGCCAGCCTTGTATTCCCCTTGGCACTCCTGGCACACCAGGGGCTTTTCCAAGCCCAGTTTTCCAGCAGGTTTGTCCAGCTGCTGGAAGAAAGTGGCAGAAACCCTCTGTCCACTTGCTCTTCTTCCCCAAACCTCTGCCAGTCTTGCTCTGACATTTACATTTCACCCTCGAATTACTGAATAATTCTTATTAGGGTATAAGCTAACAAAAAACCCACCAAGCCATCAGGGGACAATAAGGATAAGCTTGGAAAAATGGGATTCAGGGGCAGGAACCAGCAAGCTGGAGGTGCTGTGGCTCCCTGGGTGCTGGGACCCCCCTCAAACCTGAAATCCTCCTGGAAATGCTCTGGGATGTAGGACTGTTAGAGCAGAACAGGTTTGCTGAGCTGAAGACACTTTACTTTTCCCTCAAGCTACTTTATATTCTTATTTCTGTATTGACACATCTTTCTCCCCCACTCCAATCCAGCCTTAATTTCCAACTGTTAATCAGGCAAAGCACCGTGGCACGATGGTCTGTAATTAAAGAATTAAAGCCACACCTGAAGAATGCAGATGTGAAGGCAAAATTGAATTATTTAAATAAAGCCAGGCCATTAATTATGCATGTCCTTCAATCTTTCATCTCTTGATAAGCTCCAGCAGCTTTTGGAAGGGGGCAAAAGAAGAAGTTTCAGAGCCTGTGTGAATTAATGAAGTGTTGAGAAAGCTGGTTTGGGGTACTGGGGGCTGCAGAGCAAGGCTGAGGGAGCTGGGGAGGCTCAGCCTGGAGACTTATCACTCTCCAAAATTCCCTGGAAGGAGGTTGGAGCCGGGTGGGGGTCGGGCTCTGCTCCCAGGGAACAAGGGGCAGGATGAGGGGAAACGGCCTCAAGTTGCACCAGAGGAGGTTTAAGTTGGACACCAGGGAAAACTTCTTCACTGAGAGGGCTTGTCAAGCACTGGAGTGGGCTGGAAGGGCTCCAAAAACGTGGAGGTGTGGTGCCTGGGGACGTGGTTTCGTGGTGGCCTTGGCAGTGCTGGGTTAATGGTTGGACTCTGATCTTGGAGGGCTTTTCCAGCTCCATGGTTTGGTGATTCCACGAAAACAGCAGCCAAACCCCACATCTCCCGGGGATGTGGCTGAAATAAATGAGAGGGGAATCTCAGCCCAGTGTGGGACATCCCACATCCCTCCCAAGGGATGGCAACCCTCCCATCTGCCTCAGCCTCTCCTTAAAATCACCCTCCTGTTAGTCCAGGGAATTGCTGCTGGGGACGGGGAGGAGGATCCTATCCCAGATTCCCATCATTGGCACCAGCAGGGCAGTAGATCAGTGGTTGCACTGGTCCAGTGGAGCACAACCCCCTTTTCCCTGGGCTGCTGTGCTTGGCTTCCCTCCCTTTTCCCGCTGCCTGCTCCGTGTTCCAGCCCTGCCAGCCATAAATCCATCAATACCCCTGTGAAATCATCGGGTCATGATGCCCTTGGATTGGCTTTATGGAGGGAGATGATTGGAAATATTTATGTGTGATAACTGGGCTGGGAGGGGAAAAAAAAAAAAGAGTACTAGAATGGCAGGAGGTTATTAATGTTTGCTGAGCAGATTTACTGGATGTAATCAAATCACAACATATGCTCGGGTAGGGGGGAAAATCAACAGTGTTAACCAATTGTAGCTCAGGCCTGGCTTGGAGGAGCCAAATCCTGAGTTCTGCAGCAGTTTCTGCTGAAAAACAACATTTGTGGTAATCCCACTGTGGAATTGGGTGATGCTGGTTTGGTAACAGGCACCAGAATTCCCTCTGCTCTGCTCAGGGGCTTGTGGTTTTGGACAGAAGGGTTGGTGGTTTGTGTTGGTTTGAGAGCAGGATTTGGGGTTTGGGACCAGGCAGGCTCAGCCCTGGGGCCTGTCAGGGTGGGAATAGGTGGGATATTGGGAAGGGATCCTTCCCTGGGAGGGTGGGGAGGCCCTGGCACAGGGTGCCCAGAGGAGCTGTGGCTGCCCCATCCCTGGGTCAGGTCATCCTGCCCCATCCAAGGTCAGGTTGGAGCAACCTGAGATAGTGGAAGGTGTCCCTGCCCATGGAAAAGGGGTTGGAATTAAATGATCTTTAAGGTCCCTCCCCACCCAACCCATTCTGTGACTGTATTTCCCACTCAGAGTCCATCCCCTGAGCCTCCTCTCTCCTCCCCTCTTCCCAAGTGTGTGTGGTCACAGACCCGAACTTTCCAAGGAAAAATAATTATTGCAGAGCCAAACTTTTTCCAGGAGTAACTGCGGGAGCCGGGACAGCCATGAGGAGGGGGAGAGGCACAGAGGCTGCAAAAATCAGACAAACCAGGTTTTTTCCAGGCTCTAGGTGTCAAAATTTCTCACCCCTGAGCCCCCACTCCCCCTGTCCCATCGATGCTGAAGGCTGGAAAAATCCCCCCCTCCACAAAAGGCGCTTTTTGGACACTCCTGAGCCCGAGCTGAGTTCAAAGAGCCCCAGGAGGCGGATGAAGGACTAAACCAGGAGCATCCCATGGGATCCCCGGCCCCTGACTTATATTTTCCCCAAAAGAGCCCCTGAATTAGCAGGGACTTGGGCAGTGCCCCCAGTAAAGGCACTGGGGAGGTCCCTGCCCTGCCGTCAGTAACTGGCTCGTTCCAAACCTTCACGAGGTATTTTTAATTGGAATTTTCATATTTTAAACTAAACCCCCCCCTTCCTCCTTCCCCCCAGCTACAACTTATTCAGAAAACAACCATCTGCCATCCTAAAATAATCCAAGCTCCAGCGAAAGCAAACCCTGGAAAACTCCCCGAGCGTTGCCTGAGTGCAGGAGGAAAGGAAAAGGCTGAATTGGTGGTTTCTCCCACCTGTGATTTACTACTGCGCTTTTTATAAATTAAATATAACCCTAAATTAGCCCCTGTAGCCCGAGGACGGGGAGCTGAGGGTGTGCGAGGCAGGGACGGGAATTACTCCCAGGAAATATTGCTCGGGTTGCCCTTTTTAACCAGTGATTTCAGCTCGTTAGGAGCGCGCCGGGGGGGCTGGGGAATCCTTCACCTCTTCTGCAGCCGCCCTTGGCCTCCGTCCTGTTCCAGGGCCCGGAGCACTTCAGAGGGTGATTAAATTAAGCCGCCAAATTGGAGGGGCGTGTTTGCACCTTTCAGAGACAAATGAGGTCGGGGAAGGTGAAGTGGCAGAGGGCAGCGGAGGGGAGTGCCCTGTGCTCCGGGCAAACCCCGGGGCAGCTCAAACAGCATCTTCTCCCATTCCTTAGATCCCAGAAACCTCCTGTGCCCCCTCTCTCAGAGGGTTGGGAGTCCAGGGAACGCGATGTTTGCCCTGCAGCTGCAGCTTTGGGAAAAGGGACGGTGACAAAGCCACCGGGGACATTCCCGTCCCCTGCCCTCTCCTGCTGCCCCAGCTCCCGAAATGCCAGGCAGCCTCACGGGAAGGGATGTCCTTTGGGGGATGGGTGGGCTCTGCTCCATTCCCGGGCTGGATTGTCCTCATGGAAATTGGGAGCAGTGCAGATTCCCTGGCTCTCCAGAGCTGGGGGGGAACAGCCAGAGGGGTGAAACCACCATCCAGCCCCGTGGATGTGGGGGGATCACTGCACAAAATCCCGGGATCATCAGGCACGGGGTGGGCTCTGTGGGCTGGGAGGGCTTTTCCAAACTTAAATGTTTCTGTAATTCCTGGGAGGAGCGAGGCACCACCATCTGCTGCAGCTCGGCTGAAGATTTAGACCCGAACTTCCCTGTGAGTTGGTAAATCTCCAGCTTTCCTGCCCATAATCTTCCTGCTGCTCCCTCCATCCTGGCACTGCTCTGGGAGCCGAGGTGGGAGCAGCTTTGCTCTCACTCTGACTGCAGCTCTGCACATTTAATCAGATTTTTTTTTTGTCATTTTTGTTTTTTTTTTTCCCCCCCAGATTTGCTTTTTAAAGCCTCAGAAGTTCAGTGAGGCTTTTCCACACGGAACCTCTCCCCGCTCAGACTCTGAATTGTTTCTGGCCAACTGAAAACCTTCTGCTCCATGAAGTAATTCCGTGTTTTTTGAAGCACGATGGAGCCAATGGGATTGTAGCTATTGATTTTTTTTTTCCCCTGCTTCTACCACTTATTCAGTGGCTGGAAAACGTTGTTGGAGCAAATGATAGTCACTCCAGGGCAGCCCTGTAATTGCAGGAGCTCAGCAGACAATGTCCCTGCGTGTTAGCTCGGTGTCCTACCAGCAAATCCTTCACAGAACTGAAAGGAACTATTTAAAATCTCCCTTCCCACACCACAGAAGAGCCCAGTGCCACGCTCTGCTCGGTGCTGGGCAGGTCAAGAGTGGTGGAAGGTGCTTTAACCCGGAGTGCTCAGACATGGGATCAGCTCAGAGGGGCTTCTTAAACTCCCCAGTCGGCTCTCCCATGGGATGGACTCAGGAACACGCCCCTTGTCCCACCTGGGCGGTGCAAAATGGGCCAAGACACCTGGAATTGGACACAAATGCAGGAATTCACTGCTCTGGGTCCCCCTGCCTGGAGCTGGAGCACCTGGGGATGGGCAGCCTTGAAAAGTGCTGCACCCTCAGCTCGGCCCTGAACCTCCCCATCCTGCTGGGAGCAGCTCCTGCTGCTGGCACGGCCACATCCCCAGGGATTGGCTTCCAAAGGCCACTTTCTGCTGGGATTGGCTTCCAAAGGCCACTTTCTGCTGGGATTGGCCAGGTTTTTCCCCTCCATTCCCTCCCTGGGGCACATCTGGCAGCAGCACAGAGCCTTCCACCAGGGACCACTGGGAGGAAAGAGGGAGCAGCTGCATCCCAAGACACCAGCTCTTGGGATCCTCCACCAGATCCCCCACGATCCCAAGTGCTGGTGCAGGGGGAGCACAGCCCATAACCTGTGGCTGCCCCATCCCTGGAAGTGTTCAGGGAGCAACCTGGGCTAGTGGAAGGTGTCCCTGCCCATGGCAAGGGGTGGGACTGGATGATCCATAAGGTCCCTCCCGACCCAAACCATCCTGGGATTCTGGGATTCTGGGATTCTGATGCTGCCACGCCAAAGGAACGGAGAGAGGGGGTTTTTTTGGAGCTGCCAAGCCGGAGCTGGGATGTGCTGAGCTCCTTTGGAAACCCCCCTGGTAAACAGATGGGAGCACAGTTCTGTTGGCAGCAGAGTGTGGTTTGAAGATGTCACAGCCAAACGTTGTCTGCAGCCCAGGGAGTGACCCCAGCCAGTGCCAGAGCTGCCAGGATTGGAGGTCAGGGCAGGGGAAACGACCACAGGAATCCTACACCCTGGGAATGGGGGGGTTTTGGGAGCCCCTCCACGGTGCCAGAGCCTCCTGTGCCCCCTCACTGCTGCCTGGCTGGGACTGACCCCCCTCCCAGCATCTGCCAAGGCTGGGGAGCTAATTAGCTCCACGGCAAACCATCATTAAGAGCCCCAATCAACATTATTTCATTTAGAACGGGAAGCAGCTGTCCCTGCTCTGCATCCAGGGATAATTGTCCCAGGCATTAACCCCTCCCTGCACGGCTGCCCAGGGGGGGTCTGTCCTGTAAATCCAGGTGGGTTTGCCTTGGGCCCACTGAGTGTTCCAAGAGCAGGACATGGATATGGGATGGATCTGTGCATCACCTGCCTGGATCCACGTGCTTGCAGTGGGATTCACCCCGTCTGGGGGGGACACAGAGGACCTTCCCCAGCTCTGTGTCCCCAGAGGAGGGTCCCAGAGCTGAGGACACCTCCAAGGTGGGTGTTTTTACCCCTTGGAAACACCTCTGGGTCGTGTTTGGAGGGACCCTTCGGGGTGGGGGTGCTGGGGGGAGGCAGATAATGGGATTTTGCAGCTGGGTCAGAGCAGATGGGACTGACCCTGCTCTGGAGCCATCCTGGAGTTAACTCCAGCAGGCAGGAGCAGCAGAGGAGGCACAGCCAGGCCATCCATCACTGTCCCCAGCAATTTGTCCCCCATCTCAGAGCTGTCACAGCCCAGTCCCCCACGTGCTGCTGCCGCCTGCCAAGCACCAAGGACATCAGGAACAAACCTGCCACCACCTCCCAGGTGCCCCAGGAGGGCAAAGAGCCAGGTTTTCTTTGCCCACCTTTGGCACCGGGGCCGATTTTTGCCTTAAGTTGGGTGGGAAACCTCTCCTGTGCTGCTGCCCCCAGCCCACCCAGAGGGGGAGGGAGCTGGCTGGATGCCCTGGGAGCATCCTTGGAGCTGCCTGGGTGGAAAGCTGGCAGCCAGGTGCCACCTGGAGAATGCTGTGGCTGCTCAGACACCCTCCTCTGCAGCGCCAGCACCTCCCTGAGGGCGGGGAAGGTGAGACTCGCAGAGGGGAGGTGGCTGGAACGTGGCATTTTGCCTCCTAAAGGAAGGGAAGGGGTTGTTTTCTTCCACTTTCAGAGCTTCTCCAGCCTCCTCAGAGCCTGATTTTCCAGCAGGGAGGAATTGGCTCCATCCCTCTCCTGCCTGGAGCAGGGGATGGTGGCATGGAGAGGAACCAGCTGGATAAAGGGGAGGAGGAATGGGGAGGGGAAGGAGGGATTGGGAGCCCCTCAGCCCCTGGAGATGCTGGGCTGGACCTTGGCAGGGGGGAATTGGATCCAAGGGGGGTGCTGATGGTTTTGGGAAGGACCACAAGGAGGGAAAAAGGAGAGAACAACCTGGGGGAAATTGAGACAAGGAAATAAAGCAGCTCCACACTGGTTGTGAGTTATATTTTTCCCAAAAGAGCCCCCAAATCACAGTGCTGGCTGTGATTTTTGTGGGTGTTCAGCACCACTCTGAGAAATAGCAAAATAACAACAACTATCAAAGGCAACGATTTGCTGAGTTATGGGTTAATTCTCACCCACAAACAAACAATTATTCCCAGGATGTAAAACACTTTAATGATATTAACGGTGAAAAGGAAGCAGTGGCTCTTTTATCAGGGTTTTTTTTTTGATTTAGTTCCATTAATACTTTGCTCGATTGATGCATATTCAAATGGCCTAAGTGGGGCCCTCACTGTTTCAATTAGCATTAATGCACAATTATTTTGCTTCCATATTTATGCTGCTCTTGCAGGGCTTGGGTTTGGGTTGTTGGGGTGGGATTTTTTTTAACATTTGTCTGTTCATTCAGCATTTAAAATGTCCTTCTCCCAAAAGTGTGATAAAATATAATGAGAGAGGGAGAGGGATTTGAGGTTAAACACCAGAGGAAGGAAAGGGCTCTGCCTATCAAAGAGGGGATAAATCCTGGCTTTTAGCAGATTATGAGATATAATTGTGTCTGAGGCGGAGATTGAACCCTTTCTTCTTTCTTTTATTCCCCCTTAAATACACCAAAATTTCTTTTTATTATTTTAAAAATTTCTTTATTATTTTAAAAATTTCTCTATTATTTTAAAAATTTCTCTATTATTTTAAAAATGTCTTTATTATTTTAAAAATGTCTTTATTATTTTAAAAATGTCTTTATTATTTTAAAAATGTCTTTATTATTTTAAAAATTTCTCTATTATTTTAAAAATTTCTCTATTATTTTAAAAATTTCTTTATTATTTTAAAAATGTCTTTATTATTTTAAAAATGTCTTTATTATTTTAAAAATGTCTTTGTTCTCTCCCTGGTATCTCTCCCTGTGGAGCAGGTTTGTGGGGGCACATCCTGGGAAGGAGGAGGATGTCTGGGTGGCCTCATGGAAAACCTTGATTTTTGAACCCTTCTTTTTTCTTTTATTCCCCTTAAATACTTCAAAAATTTGTTATTATTTTAAATATTTGTTTGTTCTCTCCCTGTGGACCAGGTTTGTGGGGGCACATCCTGGGAAGGAGGAGGATGTCTGGGTGGCCTCGTGCCCTTGGGACGAGCCTGACGAGCCGTGGCTGGGAAATAATGATAAAAATTACATTCTATAATAAATAACGATATAAAATAGAGCTAATATAGAGTATTAGTAACGACATGATTATAAAATCATGAATTATAATTATAAAATGACACTTTTCTGGCAGGCATTCGGGGCTGGTGAGGAACAGGGGGACGTGGAGCGGGGGACGCCCCATCCTTCCCCCCTGGTTATTGAGTCTGGCTCTGGTGGCTCCAGCTCTCTCTGCTGGTGGCCAGGGTGGGTAAAAACCAGAGCCAGGATTCCCAGAGGAAGGTGCCAGCACTGGGATTCAGCACAGGAATGCTGAGTCCTGCTCCTGCCCTTGGCCTCGGGCCAATCCTTCGGCAGCCGGGAAGGAGACGGAGGATTTAAGACCTAATTTCCCATTAAATATCTGCAAGCTAAAAAGGGGCCAAGGGGATTTTTCCAGCGCCAAAGGACATCTGCAACTGCGAGGTGAGCAGTTAGGGACAGGAGGTATTTATGGAGTCATTTATTTGGGCTCCTTTTGGGGAGCTTCAGAGGCATCTCCTGCTCGAGCAGCCCCCAGGGAGCAAACACAGAGGTTTTCACCCCAACCTCTCCTGCCCTCGGTCCCAACAACCAACATTTCCCCTGGAACTGCTCATTTTTCCCTTCCCAGGAGCCAGGTGATGATGTTATTCCTTGGAGCAAACAGCAGGAGCTTGTGGCTCGAGGGTCAAGCCTCATCTTTGCCTCATTTAAAGTCCCTGAAGCAGAAGAGATTTGAATTTTGGGACCCTACTGTTCCAGGCTTACAAGGAGGTGGATATTAATGCTTCCCTTATTCCCTAACCTGCCATTAGGAGCCCCATCAGCTTAGATTGATTTCCTTACACCTCCTGTTCTGGCAGGGAGTAAAATCCACCCCAGGGGGAGCGTGGGCAGTGCCAGGGACGAGGCACAAGGGCAGGTCACAAGCAAGGGGATGGTCTGAAAGCAGACCTGAAAATACAGTGATTTTAGGAAGGAGCTGAGGATCTTGAATGAAAGATGCCCTCAGGAGTGTTGTCCTGATTCTGAATTTTGCCATCACTTGGGAAGGATCCCGACAATGAGACCTTGCAGGCTCCCAGTTTCGTGGCTTGGGGTGTTGGAAAAAAGGAGGGGGGGGGTTGTAAAGAGCAGGAAATGGTTTAAAACACCTCAGAGGACCTTTTCCTGTGTGTCCACACAATCAGAATAACCAGCAGATTTTGGCCTCTCACACTGATGTGGGTGCTGTGGACTCATTTATTTTATTGTGAAGGAAAGCTGGAAGTGAGAAGATCTGCTTTCCTGGGGGTGCAAAAAATGTTTGTACCCTACCTGACCTGCCACAACCCAATCTAAATTTGGTTGCCAACTGAAAATACTCCATTTTATCTCTTTTTTTCCCCTCGCCCCAACCTCAGAACTCTTCACAAAGTCAGGGGGTGGCTTTCTTACAGTGGGGGTCGGGATCTGCTCCCAGGGAACAAGGGACAGGACAAGAGGAAAGGGCCCCAAACTGTGCCAGGGGAGGGGCAGGTTGGACATCAGGAGGAATTTCTCCATGGAAGGGTTGGTTGAACATTGGAAGGGGCTGCCCAGGAGGGTTTGGAGGTGTCCAGGGAAGGCCTGGCCGTGGCACTCAGTGCTCTGGGCTGGGGGACAAGGTGGGCATGGGGCACAGGGTGGGCTTGATGACCTTGGAGGCTTTTTCCAATCTTAATGACCCTGTGCAGCCCCTGGTCCTGGGATGTGCAGTCCTGGTGGGACAACCAGAGCTGGCTCAGCACAGCACCAGGAGGAAATGCAGCCCTGCAGGGGCAGGGCTGGCACCTGAGCCAGCACAAAGCTGTCACACACACAGAGCCCCTCAGAGCTGCCTGAGCAAACAGGAACCAGCCCAGGGGATTTATCCTGGGTCTGTCCCAGAGCCACGGAGGGGTTTTATCCCGCGGGAGAAGCCCCAGAGCCGGGTTTGCAGTGCCAGGAAACCCCGTCCTGCTCTCTGGAGACAGGGAGCCAGCTCATCCCAGGAGGAACAGGGCACCTTTCAACCCATCCCTGTGGAAAGATGGATTTTTGTGGGGACTGTTGTATTCCTCCTGTCTCCCAGTGCTGTTGACACAGTTTGTTCCAGTGTTGACTCGCCGCAGACACGAGCAGGGATTTATGGAAATCCAGCTCCACTTTGAGCCAAATCCTTAAAAAAAAACCCCCTCCTGGGTCCCCTCCCAAGCACCTCTGGCCATTGTGTGGCTGAAATACGAGCCTGGTGGCTGACACGTGGAGATTTAATGCTCTGCGGGGCTGTAAATAAATAAATAAGGAGGAGGAAATGGGATTTAATGCCAAACGTTTGTGTTTTCTCGAGCTACAAAGGGAAAAATATTGACTCGAAATAAGCAGGAGCTGGACTTGGGAGCAGAGCTGGGAGAGCAGGGTGGCTTGGTGTCTTTAGGATGCTCTTTGCCAAGAGGTTCAGGGACCTCCAGGAAGGAACTGGGCGGCCCAAAAGGAGATGGAGAAATGGGTGCAACCAGGGAAACAGGGAAAAAGAAGGAAACAGGAGAAAAAACAGGGAAAAACAGGAAAAAAACAGGAAAAAAACAGGGGAAAACAGGAAAAACCAGGGGAAAACCACGAGCAAACAAGGAAAAAACAAGGAGAGGCATCCCTCAGGTTGGGCTTCCCTGATATTTTGTGCCTCTTGTTTTGACCACTTCTCCTTGTCCTCACCTCTGTATCCCCTTTCCCCCAAAATTCCGTGCCTGGGCACACAAACTGCCTCCTCCAGCCCGACTGGTGCTGAGGAGAGAGAGGAGAAATTTCGAGCTGTGATTAAATCCTGCAAAGAGACATCTTGGGTTCATTTCAGCCCGTGATCCACAGGGTACCTGAGCATGACAGGCACCCGGCTGAATTGCCTGGGACCTTGTTTATTCAGGAATCACATGGAAACAGTTTGTTGTATTGATTTGCTCGTGCTCCACACGACTCTATAAAGCAGCAAATCAGCTGGGGATTTTCTCTCCTTTTTTTCCCTGCAAGACAGGAAAGAAAAGGACGAAAGGGAAAAAGGAAAGGCATTTTTGGGCGGGTTACAAAACTGGATCTGACACCAGGCTGCCTCCTGATGGGAGCAAAGTTATTGCAATGGGAATTATCTTTTGGGAGAGACACAAACAGAGCTCGGAGCAGTGACTGGGGTCAGGCAGCACCTTCCTGGGCTCCCCTGCCTCCCACTCCTCCCCAACAGCAGCTTTTTCACCTTCTTCTCCACTTTTTAACACCTTCCTGACTCCAGGAAAGCAGATCCTGCACGGAGTTGTGTGCAGTGAATCCCTTGGGATCAGGGAAAAGCAGCAGCTCCAGCAGCAGCAGCATCCCTGGCACAGCCACATGGGCACTCTGCCCAGTGGCACTGGGGGGTGGGAGGGTGAGATCCCACTCCCCCCACTGCAGTGAGGTGGGATTCAGCAGTCAAGCTGTGTTTCCAGGGGTTTTTCCCCATGCCATGCAAGGCCTCATCCCAGGAGCATCAGGCTGGGGCAAGGACATGGGGATGAGCCAAAAATTCTTGGGCTCCATGGGAGGACAGGTGTGGGAAGGTGGGACTTGATGACCTGGGAGGTCTTTTCCAGCCTTAATGATTCCAGGAAAAGCCCACCAGTTAATGAAGATGGGCCTGGAAGCAATTGTTTGGGGTGATGGGTTGTCCTGTGGCACCTGCCCAGGTGGGCAGCACCCCCTGCTCCTCCCCTCCAAGCTGTGGGCACGGCCAGCACAGCCTGCTCTGAGCACCCACAGCACCTTCATTCCAAGTTTCCAGGAGTTTGGTGCCTGGAAAGTCCAAGCTTGGAGCTGAGGCTGTGGTTCCTGCAGGGAGGGGAAGGATCCTGTGGAAGCAGCAGCACAGAGGGGCACGGAGGATGCAGGTGAGCAGCCAGAGACCACCTGAGCACCGATTTCCAGGGCAGGAGGGGAGGGAAAGCAGGGGAGGGGGGTGTTTTTCCTGCTCTTGGCTCAGCTGGAGCCCGGGCAGTCCGGGGGCCAAGGGAGAGGTGGAAAGTGGAAGTGCCAATTCCTCATCCGGGAGGAGAACGAGCTTGAAAATTAATCCTGCTAATGAGATGTCAGGATTGGTTTGTCTGTCCTTGTCACCAGGGCAGGGTGACAGCCTGTGAGAGGTGCTGAAGGGTCCCTGAGGCAGCAGCTGCTTGATTTTTCCTGGGAGGAACCCAAAGTGCTCCCGGGCTGGGAAGGCACCGCTGGGCTCGTCCTGGAGGGCTCCCAGGGATGGGGGAGCTGGGAATGCAGGACCTTCACCCCCCAACAGCAGGGACCCCCTCACTTTGCCTGCCAGGCCCCAGGGCATGTCCTGGGATTGCATGTGAGGGGGGGGGATCAGCATCCCAAATCCACCCACCCCTCCATGGGGCTATCCCGTGACCCCCCCAGGCACCCCCAAAACCACCTTCCCATCTGCTCAAACCCAGCAAACCTCTGGGTTTTTTCTCTGCTGAACGGAGGCTCCTGAGCTTTTAGAGAGCCCTGGGCAGGAGGCTGGTGCCCCGTGTGTGTTGGCAGCTCCAGGGGGCTGAGTTTAAACACGGGACAAGAGGCATCAAACCCAGGAAAGAAAAGCCTGGGAGCTCTGGGGGTCGGGTGCAGTTGGTGGCACTCCACGGGCAGCAAGAGCTTTCTGTCCTGGCACCTTTTGTCTGGGAGGAATCTTGGTCTGTGGCAGAGCAAGGGAAGGACTGAGGTGCTGATCCTGCCCCTGGCTGGGTTCTGGCTGAGGCCAAGCACCTGAAAAAGGAGCTGAGGGGCCCCTTCTTTGCAGGGTGCCCCAGCTCTGCCCTCTGGAGCCACTGCCCCATTCCAGCCCTGCAGTTGCTCTCGATCAGCACGAAGTAATTAAGTTCATAAGGCATCAGACAATCAGCAGCAGCCCACAAGACGTTGTGTTTAATCATGTGCTAATGGCATGTTCTTGGCAATAATTACAAGATAACAGTGTTTGCAGGCTGTAATCAGAACAATTCTAGTAATTAAATCAGCCTTTTTGTCAGCAGCTCCTTCCCCCTTTGCCGGGTGTGGGAGCACCGTGGCAGGACCCCGGGGAGGAGGGGACAGGACTCTCTGTGCCCGTGGCCTGGTGCCACCACTGTCACTGTTGGCACCACTAATTGGGCTCAGGGAGGAACAGGAGCTCCTTGCACAGCATCTGGCCCGGGGAGACTTCCCAGAGGAGCTGCCCCACCCCTGGAAGTGTCCCAGGTCAGGGTGGACAGGGCTTGGAGCAACCTGGGCTAGTGGAAGGTGTCCCTGCCCATGGAAGGGGATGATCTTCAAGGTCCCTTCTGACCCCAGAAATATCCTGTGCTTCTGAAATTTGCGTCTGGTGGTTGGAAAACTGAGTTAGGGAGGGCAAAGTGAGGCTGTGCCTTCAAACTGGTGTCATTTACCCTGTGTGTCCCAGCTCCTACAGCCACAACAGCAGAACAAGCCATTTTAAAAAAAACTCCCTCTCCAAAAGAGCCCCCACCCCCCAAAAAAAAAAAAAATCAAACAATAATGCAAGAATTAAAAAGAAGCAGTTTTCTGGCTCCTCCAATAATTAACTCAGTTCTCAGCCGTTAATTTACGTACCCAAAGTCCTCTGTTTAATATTCTAATTTGTGGTTAATCATCTATCTGAGAGAGAACAAACGGTGATTAGCTCATCTTTACCTCCTCGAGGGCGAGGGAGGCAATTTGGTCTAATCAATGCATCAGCTCAAGGAAACTTTGATGTCATTCCTGAATTATTCATGTGCCAGCCTTGCCCTGGGGGCACATTCGGTGGCCCCTGTGCCAGGGAAGTGTCACCTGGGGTGGGATGTGAGGATGGTGCTGGTGGGTGACAACCAAGGAGGAGACAGTGGAGTCTGAGGGTGGTCCCTGAGATGGTTTATGTTAAATATTGGGAAGGAATCCTTCCCTGGGAGGGTGGGGAGGCCCTGGCACAGTTTCCCAGAGAAGCTGTGGCTGCCCCTGGATCCCTGGAAGTGTCCAAGGCCAGGTTGGAGCAACCTGAGACAGTGGAAGGACTCCAGGCCACAGAAATCAAACTGCTTCTTCCTTTTCTCTTTTTCCCACGGCTTTCAAAGGAGGTGGGAAGGGAAACAAAGCCCTTGCAGGAGCCTCAGCACTTTGTGCAAACCCAAAGGGGTCTGTCTTGATTCCCTTTCACTTTTTCCTTTTGTCTTTCCCATCCCTGAAAACCAGAGATGGTGCTGGACTCCAAACCTTCAGTGTTCCCAGAGCCTTTGTAGCTGCAGGGATCAATGTGGGAGCAGGTTCTTGAAGCCCTGGTGAGAATGTTAAAAGATTCCACACAGTCTTTGCTTTGAAAACAGGTTGGAACAACTGGGAACAGGGACTGGCTGAGGTGACAAGGACCTGGGCTGGCTCCCAGCAGCCTCAAAAGGCACGAGCAGATGGGAGAGAAAAGAGCAAGGGCCCCAGACAGTTCTTCCTTGGCATTCTAATTAAATCCTGCTCTTCTTAATCCTCCCAGGCAGTGGCTTTGCCAGGCTCTGATGGCTCAGCACCCAGTGCTGGCTGTGCTGGTGCCATGGCATGTGCTGGGGAGTCTCTGGAAGGTCAAAGCTGCCCCTTGCCAGGGCAGAGCTCGTTCACCACTGCACTCAGCACTTTTTGGGAGGGTTTGCTGGCTCCAGAGGCCACGGGATCAGCTGGATCAGTGTCCTGGCCCTCGGTCAGCCCTGCCTGGGGTGTGCACTTCGGGTGCAAGACTGAGCACCCCCCAGGTTTCTGGGGGATTCTGCATCCTCCTGGGCTGCCCAGGACACTCTGCAGGCACAGCAGAGGCTTTGCAGCCTCCCCAGCCCTTGGTCTGTCCTGGGAATTGGTGTTTTCCTGCTCCAGGGCCACAGCTCAGCTTCCCTCCTGGAAGTGGCTTTTCCCTGCTCCAGGGTCACAGCTCTCAGCCCCTCTCTGTCCCTGCAGGAAACCTCTGGGCTCCAGTTTCCCTTCTCCCGGTGCCTTCCCATCCCAGAGGTGGGAAGAGGTCGAACGAAGGGGGTTCACCCTTTCTCCCCCATCCCAAAACAGCCCTGGCAGGATCCTCCAGCCCTTTCCAGGGGGGAAACCTGAGTTTATCGGGAATATCGCCGCCGTGGGCTGGCTGGAAGAGGGAATTCCACGGGCTGGCAGCTCCCTCTCGTGGGGAAAACGGCAGCGAAGAGCTGGACTGGGCTGCGCGGGCGGCCCCAGATGTGCCGCACAGCTGGAGCACATTCCCGGAGGGCTTGGACAACCTGGATTCCTCCCGACATGGAACCGGGATGAATCCCCCCAGAAACGGAGACAAATGCTCAGCCGGGCTGTTCCTTCCCCTCTCCCAGCAGCGGGTTTTTTTTATGGGATTTGGGACGGGGTTGGATGTTTTCCGGTGGTTTTGGGTTTCGGTCTCTCTTGTCTCTGTGGTGGCACCGATCTGCTGTTTAGGGGATGAATATTTATGAGGGCTCTGATGGAGAGGCAGGTTTGGATTTGCCACTCAACAACCAGAGCCTGGCCCCTAATTAATCCACGGCATCTTTAATTCCTTGATTGAATTCCTGCTTGCAAATAAAACATTTGCAATTCGCTCCCAAATTTTTTCAGGTTTTGTTTTAGTGAAGGACAATCCCCCTGGAGTGAGCTGATTGGATTTGGGTGTGGAAAGGGCACAGGGAATTTAAATGGGGAGTGAGGACAGGACACTTGGAGAATCATGGAATGGGTTGAGTTGGAAGGGATATTAAGGATCATCTCTTTCCACCCCCTGCCATGGGCAGGGACACCTTCCACTGTCCCAGGTTGCTCCAACCTGGCCTTGGACACTCCCAGGGATGGGGCAACCACAGCTTCTCTGGGCAACCTGTGCCAGGGCCTCCCCACCCTCCCAGGGAGGGATTTTTTCCCAAGATCCCACCTAAACCTAATTTTTTTTTCCAGTTTGAATCCATTCCCCCTTTCCCTGTCGAGGAGATAAGGATCCATATGGAAAATGCTTGGCTGGGCAGCAAAGGGGAGGGAGGAGAACGCTGTGCTGGGTCTCCCTGGGGTGGGATTTGACCCTTGCCAGGATGACCCCCCACTTCCCAAGCCCCTTTTGCCTCCTGCTGCTCCCTGTGCCTGTTCTCCCCTCCAACCCTTCCCACCGCAGTGCCCTGGGATTTGTTCCCCTGCCGAGCCCAACACGCTCCGCTAATAAACAGGAATCGATTTTTATTTATCTCGCTGCTGCGGGGCTTTAACTCCGCCTGCTGTCGATGGCAGGAGCGAGAGGGACACCCGCGGGGCCCGGCGGAGCCACAGCCCCCCCTGCAGCTGTTCAGGGGATCGATACCCTCCTGCAGCCTCGCTAATCGCTGTCTGGCCCCTTCGGCTGCCGGGGGACCTGCTTTGACCCGGCCTCACTCGCTGGGAATTTGCTCTGATGTGGGATGCTCGGGGTGGGAAATTCCACTCGGGGTGGGAAATTCCTCTGAGAATTTGCTCCAACGTGGGATGCTCGAGGTGGGATATTCCTCTGGGAATTTGCTCCGATGTAGGATACTCGGGGTGGGATATTCCTCTGGGAATTTGCTCTGATGTGGGATGCTCGGGATGGGAAATTCCTCTGGGGATTTGCTCTGTGGGATGCTCGAGGTGGGAAATTCCTCCGGGAATTTGCTCCGACGTGGGATGCTCTGGGTGGGATATTCCTCTGGGAATTTGCTCCGATGCAGGATACTCGGGGTGGGATATTCCTCCGGGAATTTGCTCTGATGTGGGATGCTCAGGGTGGGAAAATCCTCTGGGGATTTGCTCTGATGTGGGATGCTCAGGGTGGGAAATTCCACTTGGGATGGGAAATTCCACTCAGGGTGGGAAATTCCTCCTCGTGTTTCCAGCGGTGCCACAGGGAAGGGAGAAAGGACTTTTTTGCTCAGCAGACTTATGGAGAGGCTGGAATTGTCCCCAAGGGTGTGACTGAGCCATTGAGACGCCCAATAAAGGGCTTGAAATAACAGAAAAAACAATTTCAGCCCTCCAATAATTCCCCCCCC
>NW_021940628.1:3177440-3178751 GCF_001715985.3 Manacus vitellinus | reverse complement strand
TGGGCACAACTCACCACTCTGCCCTGCTCCCCCGGGGGCCCCACGAGGCCACGCTCGCCCCGGTCGCCCTGTGGACACCCAGGAGAAGGGCACAGTCAGGGGCAGCTCCTGGCACAGCCAGAGCCCCCCCCCAGTGCCCCCCACTCACCTTCAGCCCAGGGACACCCTCTGGGCCCTGCTCGCCCCGAGGGCCGGGCTCCCCCTGAAACAGAGACACAAACACCCAGGGCACTCCTCGGGCATCCCTGGGCATCACATCCTTCCCCAGGGCATCCCTGGGCATCACATCCTTCCCCAGGGCCGTGTCCGTGTCCCCTGCAGCCACTGGTGGCCGAGGAGGTGATGGACACAGGGCTGGAGCAGTGACCCCGTGAGGGGCAGAGGGGGGCTAAAACTGCCCAGTAACGCTTTTGGTTTGACAGGAAACAGGGAAAAGAGAGAGAGGGAGAGAAAAAGAGAGAGAAAAAGAGAGAGGGAGCAGCCCTCAGGCTGTGCCCGGGGGGGCCACGGTGACATTCTGTACTTACAAGCTGCCCTGGGGCACCGGTGACACCGGGCTGGCCACGGGCACCCACTTCACCCTGTGGGGAGACAGAGGTGGCTCAGGGACAGCAGGGGTGGGGAGGGGACAGCGTGGGGCCAAGGCTGAGGGCACAGCAGCTGGGGGGTCACAGTGGGTGCTCGGGGGGGGGGGGTCACCCACCTTGTCTCCCGGGCCACCTTTGCTTCCCGGCTGACCTGGCAAGCCCTGGGGAAACCAAGCTGGGCTCAAACCCTGGGCACAGCACTGCCAGCAGCGTCCCTGCTGGGCACTGGCCCTGGCACCACTTGGGATAGGGGTGTCACCCCACGGGTGAGGGGGTGCCAGCCCAGTTTGGGGGGTCCCCCAACACTCACAGCTTGTCCCCGGTGTCCCGGCGTTCCCGGGCGTCCGGCCTGTCCCACACTGCCCTGGGAGGGCACAGAGGGTGTCACGGGTGGGGCAAAGGGGGGGCACTGCCACTCTCCACCAGCCAGCAGTGGAGCCAGGGGCTGGGAGCTTATCCCACCTGCCATCCCTGTCATTCCCAGCACGAGGAACAGGGTGTGTCCGTGCCCTGTGCCGGCACAGGCAGCCCCTGCCCCTGCTCACCTTCACCCCCGGGATACCCGGGGTGCCATCCTTGCCATCGATGCCCGGCAGACCCTGCGACAGGGGGGAGAGTCACTTGGTCACCTCTGTCCCACCTGAAAGGCTCGTGGGGGGACAAAAAGAGGTGGGAAGGGAAGGTTTGGGAAGGGAAGGTTTGGGAAGGTTTGGGAAGGGAAGGT
>NW_021940628.1:3172716-3177274 GCF_001715985.3 Manacus vitellinus | reverse complement strand
GGGAAGGGAAGGGAAGGGAAGGGAAGGGAAAGCTTCAGCCCTGCCAGGGTGCAAGGACACAGCGTGGGACACAGAGGGATCTTCTCCTTGCCAGAAGAGGCTCGTTCCCAGCCCTGGCACGGGTGCCACCAGCTGTACTCACATTCTCCCCCTTGGGGCCGATGTCTCCCTGGGGTCCCCTGATGCCACGGCCACCCTGGAGCAGGAGAGGGCAAGTGTCAGGTCAGTGTGCCCCTGGGGCAGAGGGTGGGGCTGGCAGAGGGAGGAGATGCCCGTGGAGGACACCCTGGGCACAGGGACACTGGCACTGGGGGGGCCACCTACCAGCTCTCCCTTCTCACCGGGGTCCCCAGGTGGTCCCTTAGGCCCTTCCCTGCCCTGCAGAGGAGAAAGGCAAGAGCTGAGCAGGGAACTGGGGGGTCCCTGAGCCCCTGGGGGTGGATGGGGGGGCACTCACCGGCCGCCCAGCTGCTCCAACAGACCCCACCATGCCCTTGTACCCAGCAGGGCCCTGCAAAGAGAGCACGGGGGGGTCAATGCCTGGCACCCCCAGCCCCACCCAGCAGGAGGCAGGTCCAGCTCCCCAGGGCAGCCCAACGTGTTGGTGACGGTCCCAGGAAGCGCCTCCAGCCTGGGAATCGCTGCCATGGGGTCTGGGCCCCCCGAGCCCCCCAGCAGCACTCACCGTCTCGCCCTTGGGTCCTGCCATCCCGGGGTACCCCCTGGGGCCCTGAGGTCCCTGTGGGGAAGGGAAGCACAGTGCCAGTTTAGCTGGGAAGCCCCCCTGGAGCAGCCCAGGGGGAGGCTGCGATTCCAGCAGCCCCCAGGGTTGGGAATCAGCCCGTTTGGCCAAACACGGGGGGTTCCAGCCCCTCCTAATCCTGCAGCCCCCCAGCAGGTGCTTTTCCAGCTGTCGATTCCATCACACCAACGGGCCCAAACTGGAGTCTCTTGCCCTGCCAAAGCTCTGCTTCAAAGCAGTTCTGCCCTTCCCTGGACCCAGGGCTCAGCCCATTAATTGCTTTTCATCTTCAAAGTGCTCAGGGAGCTCCTGCAGCTTTAATCCCCCCCTGGCCCTGCCGTGAGCTGGGGGCTGCACCCCCCCTTCAGGTGGGGTGAGGGGCACAGGAGAGCTTTGTCCTGGCCCAGGAGTTATCCATGGGAGCAGCTGAGGTCTCTGTTGGGAGAGATGGTGACACCCTGGGAGGAGGAGGGAGATGGGTGGGAGGAAGGCTTTGCTGCAGCCCCAGGGCTGTGTGGGACACACTGGTGTCACCTCCCCGGTGTCTGGGGCCGAGCACAACGTGGGCACCCCCAGTTTTTGGGGCCCTGGGGGGGTGGAGGAGCAGAGAGGGGGGAGTGTGTTACCGGCGGGCCGGGGACTCCTTGTTCTCCAGAGGCACCAACGTCGCCCTTGGGGCCCTGGGCAGGGAGAGAACTGAGTGTTGGGGGGCAGTGGGGGTACAGACTGCCCTGGGGACACAAGACCCCCTCCCTTGGGACCCAGCAGGCGATGGGGAAGGTGTCCCTGCCCGGGAAGCCACCTTGGGAAGACCACCCTGTCCCCCTCCCTCTCCCAGCCCTGGATTTCCCACCTTCTTCTCCCACCTCTTTTCTTCCTTCTTTTCCCCCCTTTCTCCCCCTGGGTCCATCCCCTGCTCCTCCAGAGGCCCCAGGGACACCTGGATGTGCTGGGAACTCACCTGCCCCCCCTGCCTGCCGGGCTCCCCGAGGGCACCGGGGCGGCCTCTGTGTCCCTGCGGGGGAACAAGAAGATCATGAGCACCCCTGGCAGAGCAGCAGGGCTGTGGCAGCGTCCTGAGAGCCCCCCTGCCCACCTCAGCCCACCCTGGGGTGCCCACTGGAGCTTCCTGAGGCAGTGGCAGGGCTGGGACTGGGGCTTTGGYACGGGGTCCCACGCCCAGGAAAGGGTTGGTGGGAGCTGGGAAGCCACTCGAGGCCTCTCCCACGACACCTTTGGCTCCAGGGCTCTCTGTGCACGTGTGTCCTGGTGCTCCCAGGGGAGCAGGGCAGTTCCTGAGCTCCCTGTGGCTCCAGAGCGAGGATGGATCCTCCACTCTGCCACATCCTGCTGGAGGTGACGGTCCCTGTTCCACCCCAGCAGCTCCAGGGCTCCCTTACCTTCAGTCCCTGCAGTCCCTGGGGGCCCTTGGGACCTGGGGGGCAGCTGGTCGGGCACTGGGGGGAAGAAGAAGCACAGGATGAGCTGGGGAAGGACCTGGAGGCTGTGGAGAAGCCGTGCTGGGAAGGATGGGCTCCTGTGCCACGTAGGAGTGGTGACACAGGGGACCCCCTGCTCACACCCCAGCTGTGCTGGGGACCCTGCTCCTCCCCAGGGACAGAATTCCAGGGAGGGCTGCATTCCAGGGCCCTGCAGAGCCCTGCTGGAGGGATGAGACCGTGGCAGCTCACCAGGATATCAGCGCTGCCTTCCTCCAGTCCTTGGATGTGTCCTGGGAGGCCCTGGAGGGAAGGAGACCATCAGCATCCCTGGGTTGGCATCAGGATGATTTCCCAGGAGGGAGGGGTGTGCCAGAGCCCAGGTCCTGGCCCCAGAGCCAGGGCTGAGCCTGGGGGAAGCTTCTCCCTCGTGCAGAAGGTGTTGGTGGCTGGGGTTTTTACTCACGGGTTTCCCTGGAGGGCCTGGGGGGCCCCGGGGGCCGTCGGGTCCAGGGTCACCCTGGGAAAGAACAGACCCAGGAAAGGAGATTCAGGGCTGGGAAGGTGGCAGGTGCTTCCAGAGCTGGGGTGGAGAGGGGTGATGGAGACCTGGAGAGCCAGGATGTCACAGCAGGAACGGGGACATCCCCAGGGTGGATGGCACCAGGGGACCCGGCTGGTGGCATGGAACTGCCACCCCTCCAGCCCCATTGTCCCACCCTCCCACATTCCAGGATCATCCCTGTTTGTCCCAGGAGCCCTGAAGTGCAGAGGGGCAGACCCTGGGGTAGGGAGGGGAGGTTTTCCCATGTCCCCTCCTGACTCCTCACCTTGGGTCCCAGCACCCCGATCTCTCCAGGAAGCCCCACTTGGCCTGGAAGCCCCTTAAGGAGAAGACAAACATTCCCTGAGTGAGAGAGGTCACACCCCCAGGCCTCCCTTTGGGTGTGCTGGGATTTGAGCTCTCCCAGCACAATTCCAGGCAGGATCCCTGGCCATCCCCCCCAACCCCCCAGTGTGGCACTCACGGGTGGTCCTGGCAGAGAAGGGCCCTGCAAGAGGGAGAAAGAGGGTTGGTCTGAATTCCCCAACCCCCCAGACCCTGCAGGATCCGTGTCCCCAGCAGGGTGATGCCACAGCACCAGCTGGGGGGGCTGGAGACAGTCCTGCTCTGCCCCCACCCCACGTGTGACAGCAGTGGGTGCATCCCCTGCACCCATGGGAGCAGCAGATACTCACAGGGAGCCCTGGAGGCCCTGGAAGTCCAGGCTGGCCCTGCCAAGGCAGAGGAGGAGAGTCAGGAGCAGAAACAGGTGGGTCTGCTCTGGCAGCTGCTAAAATCCCCCCTCCCTCCCCCAGCCCCGGTGCCCCCTCACTGCCAGAACCTCCATCACCAGCTCCTGGTCCCTGCTGGCCCCGAGAGGGGAAGGTGGGAGCCAAGGAAAGTGGGAGCCTGGAGAAGCTGCCCCAGAGCAGCCTCTCACTCACTTTAATTCCTGGTGCTCCGATGGGTCCTGGCTCCCCTTTTGCTCCTGTCAGGCCCTGCAAGAGGAGAGATCCCAGAGGTTATTCCCAGCCCCTGGGGTTGTTCCCATGGAAGGAGCTGAATCCCTTTGCAGGCAGATCCAGCTGGATGAATAATCCATGCTCCCAGTGACAGTTATCTCTCTATTCATTGATTATTGAAGAATAACTAAACCCCCAAGGATTCATGAAGGGCCATCAGAGGCACAGAAGAGGACCCTGCAGTTCGGGTTTCCCTCTGATCAGGAGGTAAGTCCCTGGCACTGACCTGGGCATGGGGCAGGAGCCCACCCAGCCCTCCCTGGGCACCCATCACACACCCTGAGACCCAACCCAGGGGACCTGGGGATGGGACTGACCCATCACACAGCCAGGCAGGGGGAGGTGACAGCTCTGTCCCCTTTCTGCCACCACTCCTGTGGTGACTCTGCTTGTGCCAGGGAGGGGACAGTGGTGGGGTCACCAATGCCACCTCATGGGTGCTGGGGGGGGACATGGGATTGCTCCAGGTTTGTTCTGGAGGAAACAAGAGCTCAGTGAGGGCACAGGGCAGCAGCAGCAGCACAGGACAAGGAAAAGCCTTTCCATGCCCAAGGTGTCCGTGCTCCCCTGGCACAGCTCTGCCCTGCCTGGGGTGCAGGGGGGTGTGTTTCTGGGTGCCCAGGCAGTGGGAGGGGGTGGCACCAGCCCTGCCCGGGCTCTGCTGTGATTCCAAAGCTGCTTCCAGCTCCCGCAGGAAGGGATTTGGGCCCGTTCTGATGTGGGACAGACACGATAAGAGGAGTTTGCTGCAGGGGGGCAGGGGGTGGGTACTCACGTCGATGCCCGGCTTCCCTGGGGGTCCATCGGGGCC
>NW_021940628.1:3156958-3167081 GCF_001715985.3 Manacus vitellinus | reverse complement strand
GGGAATTGAGCGGCTCCCGGGATGTGGGGGCCTCTCCTCGGGGTGGAGACAGACCTGGAAAGGCGCTGTTGTGTAACTGGGGAGGGAATTCCAGCTGGGGAGTCACATCCTGTCACCCGGGGCTGGTCCTGACCCGACAGGGGTTCGAAGGGACGTTGGGTGAGGAAAGAGGAGTTGTGGCATCACCCTGGAATGATGGACCACGGCAGGAATGCCAAGGTTTTGTCCTCTGCTTCCTTTTCCACTGGATTCTCCCCTGGGAGGGTGGGGAGGCCCTGGCACAGGTTGCCCAGAGAAGCTGTGGCTGCCCCATCCCTGGAGGTGTCCAAGGCCAGCTTGGAGCAACGTGGTCTAGTGGAAAGTGTCCCTGCCCTGGGGGAGGAACTGGATGAGCTTTAAGATCCCTCCCAGCCCAAACCATCCCGTGTCTCTGTGATTTCAAGGCCTGTTGTGATCCTGACCTGTCTGAGAAAGGAGTGGGAGGGGGTAAGAGAGGAACTGGTATCTAAATGTTTGAATTCCAGGAGACAAAACAAAGGAATGAAACTATTTACTTGTCCCCTGGTGATGCACATTCTGTTCTGCACTTACTGCTGGGAAATGCTTGTTTTCCTGTAGCAAAAGAGTTGAGGTTGCCTAAAATCCTGTTTTAATGAGCCATTTTAATCACTTGGAGATCTGGACTTGAGCCTTTTTTTCCCAAGAGCTGCTGGAAATGAACTTGGAGGAGGGACTGCCTTTAAATCCATCTGTAAACAGGAGACTTGGCCACCTCAGTGTGACCCCCTAAAAACTGCAGAGCACCTCTGAGCAACACGGAAAAATTATAATGCTGGGGTTTGTTTTCAACCCTGCTCTTAAAAACCCCAAACCCGCAGTAACCTCATCCCAAGAACCTGTTTTATCTCAGAGATGGGTTTCCTGCTCCACACCTGGGTTGGCAGAGGGCAGATGTTCCCCTCATGTGCCAGTCCTTTATCTCTTGGCACCTCGAGCCAGCACTGAGGGCAAAAATAGCTGCTTTATCTTGTGTTGTGGGGCACGAGGCAGCAACAGCCCCAAAAGGGGGACAAATTCCCACCCCCCAGCTCCAGGGGGCATGTGATGGTGGAGCTGCTCCCACTCCTGGGACATCCTGGAAGTGCAGAATGCCAGTTAATTGTCGTTATTATTGTAATTGAGTCAAGGTTCAGGGGTTCAGCCCTGCCACCAAAGCTGGAAGCAGCTCCTGGCTGGTTGGAGGGATTGCATCAGTCCTGGGGTTGTCCTGAGTTATCTGATCCAATAATTATCCACTGAGTTATCCGACCCCACAATTAGCCACTGCACTAATGAGATTCCTGGAGGTGGGAAATCCCCTCCTGGAGGGGGGGTGTGGCCAGGGGAGGTGTCTCTGCCGACAGCTCTGGGCAGTTCCTGCCACTCAGGGCATCTTTTGGGGCAGTTTTGGGGGTTGTGGTGAGTGTGGTGCTCTCCCAGGGACGCTCTGAGGAGCAATGATGGCAAGAAAGGCCTGATGTTCCTCCTGGAATAACGATTTTCCTCCTGGAATAATGGCAGGGTTCCCCTTTGGACATGGGAATGAGCCCCAGGTGGGCCTGTGCAGGGTGAAGAGAACACTTTATTTGATCTCAATTTCTGAAATTTCCTTTCCCAGTAAGGAAAGCTGTGCTGGGGGGAGGCCATGTGGGATTTGCTGGCTCCAGATGGTCCCTCTCAGCACTTCCAGGGATACCTGGAAGCAAAGCTGCTCATCTGCACGGGTGACTGAAGTGTCCCAGGCCAGGTTGGAGCAACGTGGGCTGGTGGAAGGTGTCCCTGCCCATGGCAGGGGGTGGCACTGGACGAGCTTTAAGGTCCCTCCCAACCCATTCTGGGAAATCTCAGGGTGTTTTTGCTTCTGCAGCAACAAACCCTGCAGTGCTGCTTGTTTGGGAGGAAGTGGGGTGAGATCTCTCTGCTGCTGCTTCCTCTTTTCTTTGCAAACCTCCTGCCCGGGGGAACTGGGGGAGGACTGGGGGGGCTGAGCAGGAGTGGGTGCACAGGGGGGAGTTCCCCCTGGGCCAGAGCAGAGCAGGGGGAGCTGAGTTGTCATAACCCTCTTGCTGAAGGCCTTTGCTGTTTGAACCCCTTGAAGGAATACCTGCTGCTCCCCCATGTGGGATCTCTCCTCCCAGAGCCTTTCCCATGGAAAGGGCCCTTCCCAGGACACTCTTGTTGCTGCTGTGGTTCCATGTGTGTGTCCTGCAGATAACAGGGCTGTTGAGCAGCCTGTGTGGAGCATCTGGGAGCAGATTCACTGCTGAGCCCTGGAGGCTGAGGGGGCAGAGGAGATGGGGACGTGACCTTGAGCTGGGAGCGTCCCGATGTCCTGCAGGGATCACAGGATGCCTGTGTTGAGTGGCACTAACTGGATTCTGCTGCATTTCTGACTCTCCAGCTGGTCTGCTGAACCCTACAGCTAATTCTGTTTGATTCTCTCCTTCTCCCAAACTCTCCCCCCCTCTGCTCTCCAGTCCCATCCACCCCACAGGCTCCTTGGATCCCGTTGTGGACGTCGGAGCTGCAGGTCCCTCCCCAGGGAGCACCACGAGGATTTCTGTGTGTGGCCAGCGGTTAAGGTTGCCCTGTGCTCCTCCTGGTTTGTCTGACTCTTCCCTTCATCCCTTGTCTTGTGAGACCTGGGGGTTCTGTGCCGAAATCCACCCCTTCTAACTCGGTTAGATGGGAAAACTGTCGCCGAGCACAACCCAAACCCTGATTTAATTCCTTAGTCTTGGCCAAAAAAAAAAACAGGTAGAGCTGTGAAAATCCCTGGCCAGAGGTGGTTAAATGTGGGGATGGGAAGGAGGAAAAGCAGGATGGAGAGCTTGTGGCTAAACAGGTGGTTAAGGAAGGATGACTTCCAGTGGAATGAGGGAATTAGCTCGTGGGGGGGGGAGTTGGCTTAGTCCAGCCAAAGTAATATTAATATAAACCATGTTTTCACCAAAAATCTGTGTGACTCAGCTCCTCCCTCAGCAGCCTCTTGAGTCGCAGCTGAATTTCCTTTTCAGTCAAAGCAGTTCAAGGAGTAACTTTTTAAATAGCTGTGGAACAGCTGCATGTGAGGGGGGAGGATGGTTCTGGGAGCAGTGCAGGCTGTGCCTGCAGCGGGCTCCAAAAACCACAGTGGTGGCACTAAAACTGCTCAGCTTGGCTCAGGGAATCTTGTGTGAGGGGAAGGCTCAGCCTTATGTAAGGGAAGCTGCCAGAGGGATGCACGTGGGCTTGTACACTCATTTCAGTCCTGAGCTGCTGGGTGATCTTCCAGGATTCGGCTTTGGAGCTGTCCTGCTCTTCCAAAGGCAGGTCTGAAAGGAGAGTCTTGGGGTGTAAAAAAAGTATTGATTTCAGTTGGGTTGAGTGCAAATGTTCAGAACTGGACTTTAGCCTTTGGTGAGCTCCATCTGAGCAGTGATTCCGAGTGTGAGGCTCCGGGAGGGATCACACCTCTGTCCACCCCGACCCTACAAACCCCCCCCTGAAGCTGTAGCTCACCATTCCAGCAAGGCAAAAAGCACCAGGGGGGGGTTTATTGTGGAATTAGTGTTGAAGTTGTAACTCACCATTCCAGCAAGGCAAAAAGCACCAGGAGGGGTTTATTGTGGAATTAGTGTGTGCTGGGGAGAGCTGTGGGAAGATCCCCTTTAAGAACAGCCCCGCAGAGCTGTGAGTCACCCGTGGATTTGTGTCCCCACAGCTGCCAGGAATAGGTGACAGGGCTAATCCCCCCTGGCACAGGCACCTGGCTCTGTCCTCACCCACCTGGGCACTGCAGGGTGGCACAGGGTGGAAATCAAGGCTCCAAAAATGCCAGGCTGCAACTTTAGGGGAAGTTTGTTCCTATAGTAACTGCGGGGAGTTACATAAGGAATCCCACAGCTCCCGTGCCAGGCTCTGCAGTGCAAAGGGAGCTCAGCCTCCAGAATGCAGGGAGCTTTTCAAACCAGGAAAATCTTTGGTCTCCTCTTGGTTGATCCCCAGTAGTCATCATTCCATGTGTCCCAGGAAATCCAGGACTGCAGCTCTGAAGAGAAATGGAGTGTGGAGCTGGACTTACCTGTGCTGGGACTGGACATTCAGTGCTTTAATGAATTCTTTACCTCTGTTTTTGCCACTCCTTGCTGGCCAGGTTGTGCCCTTTCCTCAGGAATGTCAAGAGAGAGTGAAAAGCAGTTCATGTTCAGCTCCAGATATTGAAGAGATTATCCAGATTATCAATGAAACAAAAAGTGACCCAGGACCTGCCACTCCTTCCTCTTTTAGGAGGTATTTTAAGGACTTAACGGCTTCTGAAAGCTCCACAACTCAAAGGAAATTGGAAAACAGGGTCTAAATATTTTTAGAGTGAAGTGATGAATTGAAAAAACATCTTGGAAGGGATTGAATGGCAGCAAAATTCAACTCAGTGCAGTGATGGGAGAGCTCCCATCCTGCTGCTGTTCACAGGTGCTTTTGGACACAGGGCTGGTGTTTACCCACGACCTGAATTTTTTTTTGTAATTCATGGGAATTCAGGCCCCCTTGAAACCTGCAGCTTCCAGGATTGGCTGGTGTGTGGTTTTGGTTAAAAATGGTACAGGAAGGACATGGCTTGATTTATAAACGTATATATATTTTCAGGCTGTGTCATCATCAATATTGGTGATGTCACCCAGTCCCCTTGCCTGGATTGCTGTCGTGTCACTGCTCAAAATTGTTCCCTTTCACGGTTGATTGGCTCAAGTGCAAACCTCACTTTCTGCAGCAGCAGGAAGGCCCCACCCTGCTGTTCACAGCACCTTTTTTCCTCTCCTCCACCTCCCTCCTCTGTGCTGCTCTCACCACAGCTCAGGGATGGTACCAGAGATAAGCCCTGCACTGAAATGCTGCCTCCAAAGCCCTCAAATATTGGGTGTTTGTGGAAGATTTCAAGCCTGTTCTGAGAGGAAACAGCCAGAAGCAGCTTGGTGGGACTTGGCCAGTGAGGCGCCCCATGGCTTTGGGGAAGAGTGTCCTGGTTGCCAATAGACCAAGAAGATTTTTAAGGCAGAGCTGGAAGCTGTTGGAGGGAATATTCTCAACCTTGTAGTTGCTTCTGGCTCTTCCTGCAAATGGTGGTTAATATATATATTTTTTCCTATATATATTTTTTCCTATATATATTTTTCCTATATATATATTTTTCCTATATATATTTTTTTCTATATATATTTTTTTCCTATATATTTTTTTCCTATATATATTTTTTGCTATATATATTTTTTCTCCTATATATATTTTTTCTCCTATATATATTTTTTCCTACATATATTTTTTTCCTACATATATTTTTTTCCTATGTATTTTTTCCTATGTATTTTTTCCTATGTATATTTGCAATTAATCCGTGTTAATGACTGAACCCACCTGGTCAGAGGCTGGTGCTGGTGAACACCAAGGGTTTGATCCCTGCATGAGCCATCCCTGGCACAGCTGGGCCTTGATGAGCCTCGGGGGTCCCTTCCACCCCAGAATATCCTGTGCCACAGCAGAATTTCGAGCTCTTGAAATCAAGTTTAACTGGGTTTTTTTTAGGGTTTCCCTTGTTCCCTAGGCTCTGGAGCACTGAGCTGCACCACAGACCTTCCAGCAAAGGGCAGAGGAAGTTGTTTTGCAAGACAGGCTTTGTCACAGCGTCACCAAGTCCTTAAGCAACCTTCTGGAGCAAGGAAACCACGGGGCAAAGGAAGCTCCTGGATCCTTGGGTGGTTCCTCATTTGCCTTTGGAAAAAATGGGACTTCCCAGCTCGGGCTGGACCAGGAACCTCCCCGGCCCAGCGTGAGGGAGGCTGGAACAGTCACCTCCCAGGGATTATCCCGCTCCCTCCTCTCCCTGGGGCTGCTCCAGGGATGGCTGGATGGTGCTGTATCCCCACCATGTCAGTGGGATCCATGGGAATGTTTCCCTGGATGCTCCCAGGCAGGGGTTGTCTGCACTGGGAATATTTCATCAGGCTCTGAGCAGTGATGTTCTCTCCTCCCTGCCCATGAAAGCAGCTATTTTTTTTCCTGACCCTCCTTCTCAAAAGAGCAGTGGCTTTTGCAGCCAACTCCTGTTTTATTTTTAAATGCCTTCTGGAGGGTTATTGCTGCAGAAAGTTGCAGGGGGAGCTTCAGCCAAAATCTGGGGCCTGAATAAAGGGTGAGGAGTGAATCCCCTCGGGATTTCTCATTTAAAACCACTCAGGGGGGTGAACTCAGAGCGAGTGACTCACTTGAAGTGGACTCCTCAGGCTGTGCTGGGGTTTTGGAGGGGATTGGGAGCCTTTTCAGTAATTCAGAGCACTCAGCAGCCCTTGCAGCATTGATGACTTGTGGCTTAGCTGGGAGCTGGTGTGTGACCAGCTTGGTATGTGGTGTTTATTTTGACAGGCTGGGATGTAAAACAGGCTGTGGAAGTGTCTCCTGGAGCACTGGCTGGGCAGCTGAGCCTCTGGCTGGTGCATCCTCCCCCAGGAATCCATTCAAGTGTTCAGTGCAGCTTTGTAAAGTCAGGGCTGGCTGAGCAGGGGATGCTTTTGGAGCTCCTGATCTTCCTGCAGCCAGTGCCAGGCTGGGAACGTCCCCCAGGGTGGTCTGGTCTGACCTAAGTGTGGTGCCAGGGCTGAGGGATAGCTGGGCTCTGGAATCTCCCTGGATTCTTGCTCACAAGTGTGGGGTTGTTGGATCCAGGAGGGATTTGTGCAGGTGTGAGCTGAGGCACGGGGGCAGCACAGCAGGACAGGCTTTGCCCAGCTGGGTTGGTGCCAGAGCCTTCCTTTTCCCTGGGTGTTAAAATCAGCCCTAATGCTGAAACACAGCACCAGGAGTGGCTGATCCTGGTTGTCACTGGGGCAAACTCCCAGTTTTCCATGTGGGAAGGGAGGTTCCATCTCACCCTCCAGCTCTGGTGGCTCCAAGGATGCTCAGCCTCGAGGGGACTGTTTTTATAACATTAACCAGAGTTAATTCACGGGAGGAACAACTTCTTTAATGGTTCTTTCTAGTGGTTTAACTGTTTTCAAACCTCCTGGAGATAAATCCATGATTCCCTGTGAGTGTCAGGGTGTGCCCAAAGGCTGCAAGGGGTGATAGTGCCCCAGGGCACCTCCAGCAACGCTGATTAATGCTGCTCTGTCCTTATTTACTGATAAAACCCCATTTTTCTCTGAAAAACTTTCCCCTCTGCTCCAACCAGGGTGTTTCCCCCCCCCCTCAGTCACTGGATTTTCTGCACAGTTTCATTTTTGGGGGAGTCAAATGCTGCAGCATGTGATGGAACTCCCATCTGCAAAAACCACCTGGGGATTTTTTTTTCAGGTCTGTCACCTTGAAAACAGATGTGGAACCCTGGGGAAATTTCCCCAGAGCCCTGCCCAGCCCAGTCTGAGCTGGGGGGATATTTTAGTGGCAGATCCACAGATTTGAAGCCTTTCTTGTAGCACCTCCTGGCTCAGCAAGGACACCCAGAATATCAGCAGCTCGGAGCTCCCCCCTGTTGTATAATGTATTTATACAACCCAATAATGTATTTATACAGCCCAACCACCTGCTGGGAGGATTTTTGAAAGCCTGTGTATTAATTTTTTTTTTAAATATTCCCTGGCATAACGAGGCTTCTCCATCCTGGGGTCACCCAGAGCTGGGATTTAGCAGTGCAGCTGTCAGTCCTGCACTCAGTCCTTGCTGTCCCAGCCCCTGAAGTGCCACTGAAGTGACACTTTGCACCCCTGAGTCATGTTGGTGGTGGCAGGTTGTGGTGGCTCCATGTGACAACAGTGAGCTGATTACTCCAGCCCCGCTGGAGTATCTGCCTATTAATCCTTTTAGTCCTATAAAGGCTAAATATATCCAGAGTTTAAATCTAACCTTGACTCTCAGGCTTAATCCTGCCTGCAGTCTCACGTTATGGTGTGGCTGGGAGAGAATTCCCTGTGGGAGCCCAGGGAGGGATCCTGGCTGACCCTGAGCGAGGCTTTTCTTCCAGGTCCTTACTGTTTAACATGCTAAATTTATGGATTCTGCTGTGATGGAGTCAATCCCAGGTTCTGGTGGGTATAATAAATGAACAAGGGTGTGCTTTTAATCAGGTCTTCACCAAGAGCTGTTCCTAAACTGGGAACTGAATTCATCAGCTCTGTTAAATTAATATCGTTCTCAAGGGCCACTCTTGAGGGAAAAAGCAGCCAGTGATGGCAGGAAAGGCCAGAAGACTTAATAAAAGCTTTTTTTTTTAAATCATGAGTTCCCTGGAACAGGTACTGGAGGTAAGTTAGAGGTTATCCTGGAAAGGGTTTGCATTAACAGCCCCAAAGCCCTCAGGATGCTCCAGACTTTCCCCATAAATAGGAATGAAACTGTTCCCAGCATATCCAGAGCCTCAAACACAGCACTGCTTTTTTAGGGCTTTGAAATTACACTTTCCCCCCTCCCACCTCACTCTCATTAGCTTTAGGCTTTGCTATTTTAGCAGGATAACTCTTCCTCTGCAGCAATGCCTGGAAAAAGGGGCTGGCACAGTTGGTTGGAGGCTTTCAGGTCCCTCATTCAGGCTTTGGCCCCTTCCCTGTGCAAGGTGGTGAGGGCTGGACACCCCAACTGGGGCTGGCTGCAAACTCCAGCCAGGGGGGGTAGGGTTTTTTTTAAATAAAATGAGTTTTAAAGCAGGACTGAGGGCTGGGAGAGGGGCTGGGAGGGGTGGGAGGACCTGTGGGCTCTGCCCACCCCTGGGTGATGCCCTGCTGGGTTTCCTGGGTGCAGGGGGGTTGCAAATCTAAGCTTGTTAATCATCTTTCCCTTGTGGTGTTTTTTTTTTATCCCTGGCATGATGTGTCCCCCCACACCCTGGAGCTCTCCTGCCTGCCCCAGCTGCATGCCAACCTGGGATCAGGGTGGAACTTGGAATTCCCACCTGGGGGCTGTGGAAACTGTGGAGTGAACTGACCAAGTGCTGGGATTGCAACCTGGGGCTCCACGTTTTTTTTGGGGGGCCAAATCCTGGGCTTGGTGCTGCTCTCCTGGCTGGGCTGGGCCCTCCTGCCTGAGGCTGGTGGTGCAATTCCCACGCTGAGGAATTCTTGCTGCTGTTCCTACAGCAGCAGGGAACGTTCTGGAGCTGATTGCACTGCAGGGAGGTTACCTGAGAAAGAAGGAAAAAAAAGCAGGAGCACAAACTTGAGTTGACATGGCTGCTACTTCTGGCTGAGCAGAGCTCGGGGGGGTTGTGGGTGTTTTCTTCCCTCTTCCTCTAAGAGCTGCTTGTTTTGCGTGGATGGAAGAGGGAGGCAAGAAAACCCTCCAAATATAACGATTTAAACATCCTGCTGCTGCCTAATTCCGATTTCTGACGGGGGGGAGAACGCAGACACCTCAGTCCCAGTTCACTTGGTAGTTTCTGAGCTGCTCGAGGCCACCACAGGGGTGGGAGTTGGGGTGAACCCCTCGTGTCTCTTTGCAGGGCCACGATGGGCCTCCTGGAATCTCGGGGTGTTCATCTGCATCCGCTGTGCTGGCATCCACAGGAACCTGGGAGTTCACATCTCCAGGGTCAAATCCGTCAACCTCGACCAGTGGACACAGGAGCAGATCCAGGTAATGAGGGTGGAATGAATAAATACAGGGTTTGCTAGGGGGGCTCCATAAAATTGGGAGTAGCCAGAGCCTGAGTAGCCCGAAAATGTGGGAAGAGCAGCAGGAAGATGATGTTGGGATGGGAAAATGTCATCATTTCAGAGGGTAAAGACAAATGAGCTGCAAGTGCTGTTTGTTAAACTGCCAAAGGCTGCTGCTGCCTGGAGCTGCTGCCTTCCTCCTCTCCCTGAGGTTTCCAGGAGCCAAATCCTGGATTTCCAGAGGGACTTGGGGCTGCTAATGTGATATTTGTCTTGTCTCTGACTAAATATTGGGCCGTGGTGCTTAGGAGTGGGTAATTGTACAGGAGGTGCTGGGTGGGGAAAAGTGGGAATTCTGGAGGGATTGGGGGAAAAAGGACTGGAGGAGGAGGAGAATCTTGGTCCAGGAAAAAAAGTGGGAATGCTGGAGGGATTGGGGGAAAAGGGGCTGGAGGAGGAGGAGAATCTGG
>NW_021940628.1:3155138-3156809 GCF_001715985.3 Manacus vitellinus | reverse complement strand
TGGGAATGCTGGAGGGATTGGGGGTAGCAGCTGCACCAGGATTCCCCTGACAGGTGAAGAGTGATTTTTGGGTCCAGGCAGGGCTCAGAAATCCACCCCTGCCTGGAATCCTCAGGGCTGCACTTGGGAGAGCTTTGATGTCTGGGAATGCACCAGTTCAAGGGCTCTCTGGGTTTTTTTTCCAGTGTGTGCAGGAGATGGGAAATGGCAAAGCAAACCGGCTCTACGAAGCCTTCCTGCCCGAGAACTTCAGGAGACCTCAGACAGACCAGCATCCTTTCTCCAGGGGAAAACAGGGAGCCAGAGCTTTGGAGCTGCACCCCTGGCAGGAGCTGAGCAGGAGTTTTGACTCCCCTGAGCTCCCCCCGAGCCTGAGGAGAGGGGGGAAGGATTGAGGATTGGTGCTGAGCTCTGGGGGAGGAGAACTGGGACACCAAAGTCACCCCAGGGAGCTGTTCCACACCTGGGAGCTGTGGGAAGTGGGAGGGTGGGCCTTTCCAAAGGGCTGAGTGTTTCCAAAGCTCACTGGAGACCTCATTGTGGCCTTCAGTGCCTGAGGGAGCTGCAGGAAAGGTGGGGAGGGACTGTTTCCAAGGGCACAGGGAATGGCTTCCCACTGCCAGAGGGCAGGGTTGGATGGGATATTAGGGAGAAGTTCTTCCCTGTGAGGAATGGATTTCCCAGATTAGCTGTGGCTGCTCCATCCCTGGAAGTGTCCAAGGCCAGTTTGGAGCAACCTGGGCTAGTGGAAGGTGTCCCTGCCTGTGGCAGGGGTTGGAATTAGGTGATCCTTAAGGTCCCTTCCAACCCAAAGCATTCCATGATTCCATGATAAAAAGGTTTAATGCTCCTGAAAACTTAAGAGCTGTAGCTTTGACCTTCCAGGAGGGTTTCTGGTTGCTGAGTGAACAGGGGGACAGTGACATGAACCCAAAAAAACCCCACAGGAGCACCTCTCCACCCTCATTTTTTGTGTCTTAAGCTGGTGCCTGAGGTGCTCTTTTAAGTGCAGGATCCAGTGCTGGCCACTGTAATCTGTGCTGATGACAAGGAGTGAGTCTAAAACAGTGAAGAAAACACTCTGAGAATCTAAGCCCTGATTTAATGCACCTTTTATAGCACTGTCATGCTTGGAATAACCCAAGGGCAAAAAATCGAGCAGCTAAAGGGGGGGTTTGGATCCAGCACTAAATTATTTTAAGAAAGTTACTGCTGGAAATGCTCTTTAAGCAGTCATTAGTTTAGTTACAGCCTGTACCTTGTACCTACTTGTCAAATAATACCACGTAAGGCTTCTATTTTGGATTCCTTTGTCCTTAACGAGCTGCTGAAGAGCTGTGGAGAGTTTCATCCGGGATAAATACGAGAAGAAGAAATACATGGACAGGAGCATCGACATCAGTGCATTCAGGGTCAGTCTCTGGGCACTCCTGAGCCTGCAGGGGTGGATGTGAGTCTGTCCTGGGAGTGCCTGGGTGAAAATACAGCTCCAGTGTTTCCTGGAGCAGTGATTAATCCCTCCTCCAGGGCTGCTTGCAGCCAGTCAGGGAGGAAGAATTTAAATTGGGGATCTTTGAGGAGTCTTGTCCAGTTCCTTGCTCAGAGCAGGACAAATCTGTGCCTAAAATCTGAGGGTTTTCAGATCAGTACCAGCATCATGTATGAACTTTG
>NW_021940628.1:3153449-3154762 GCF_001715985.3 Manacus vitellinus | reverse complement strand
AGCCCTTTAGCTGCATCTGAGGGTTTTCAGGTCAGTGACAGCATCATGTGTGAGCTTCCTCCTGGTGTGATGCTGAGCTCTGCCCCCTCACCTCAGTGTGTGTTCCCTGACAGAAAGAAAAAGATGACAAATGGAAAAGGAGCAACGAGCCCATATCAGAAAGAAAACTGGAACCCATCATCTTTGAGAAGGTGAAAATGGTAAGAGCAGAGGGGATGGTGGTGGGTCAGTGGTGGAGGCCCCTCCAGCCTGCTCTGGGAGCATTTTTTCTGCCCTCAGTCATAGCAGTGGGTGCTTTGAGTCACTCTGCTGGTGGGAGCTTGTTTTCCTCTGCTCACCCAGATATTAAGCAGATGCTCTCTGCCTTGCACTGCAGAGCAGATTGGAATCCAGCTATTCCCTGCTCAGTTTTCCAGCCTGAGCAGCTCCTTTTCCCTAGTTTTAGAGCCTGCTTGGATTTGACAGTGGGCTCCAACCTGTTGGGGCAATAAGACAGCTCAGTAACATTCGCTCTGAAATTCTCTTTTTGGCAGAGCAAAGAGAATTCCACTTTCATTTTCCACTTCTTTCACTTACATCCAAAAAGGATTTCAAGGGTTAATCTCATTAAAGCCTCAGACACAACAAAGTAAACCCCAAATCTGAGCAAGACTTGTGGTGTTCTTTCCCTCCCTCCAGCCTCAGAAGAAAGAAGAAATGCAGCAGTCTAGAAAAAGTTCTCCTAAATCTGAGCCAGTAATGGACTTGCTGGGACTTGGTAAGAGCCTTTCCTGCCCTTTTGCCCTGGTTTGAGTGACTTTATAAACCCATCTGGTGAATTTGATGAGCTTTTAGTGGTGATTTTCCCTGTCAGGTGAACAATAGGAAGACTGGAGTGTTCTGCTTGAACTGCTCCAGTGCAGCCCAAGCCCAGCCCTCAGTGCTGCAACAGGAGCATTTTCCCTGGGGTTTTCCTTTATGCTGGAGCAGTTTTGTGCCTGGAGTGTTGCAGGAACAGCTCTGTGGTCAGCACACACTGCAGCTCTGGGGTTAACAGCTCACACAGGACACTTCCTGAGTCCTGCTCCAGTTCCTCCCATGGCCCAGAAGGATGAGGGAGGTGCTGGCAGTGTGGATCAGGTCACTGGGTGGGGTGGCACCTTGGCAGGGAGGGCAAGGAGGTGTCCCCAAGCCAGTGTGGGGACAGCCAGCACAGCTCTGTCTCTCCCAGATGCTCCTGTGACAACCCCTGTCACCAATGGCAGGCCCAGCAGCCTGGAGAAGGACCTGGACCTCTTTGCATCAGTGGGATCAAGCTCAGACTCCAGGAGGGT
>NW_021940628.1:3150812-3152034 GCF_001715985.3 Manacus vitellinus | reverse complement strand
CCTGTCCCCAGGAGCGATGTTCATGGCCCCGGCTCAGATCCCGTATCCCGCCGCCTATCCCAGTTTTCCGGGCGTGACCCCGTCGGGCAGCATGATGGGGGGTCTGCTGGCCCCCTCGGTGGGCATGGTGGCCCAGCCCGGGCCCGGGGGCATGGTGGCCCCCCTGGCCATCCCAGCTGGCTACGTGGGCAGCGTGCAGGCGGCCGTGCTGGGCGTCCCCAACGGCGTCATGGGCGCCCAGCAGGGCGGGTACGTGGCCGGGGTGGCGGCGGTGCCACCGCCCGTCTACGGGGTCCAGCCCACCCAGCAGCTGCAGTGGAACATTGCCCAGGTCAGGGGGCACTGCTGGGAACAGGGGGAGGGCAGGGAGGGAGCTGGGATGGGCCGGGTTGGTGTGGAGGGAGAGGGGGGGTCACACGGGGGTTTGTGCTTGGGGGAGAGCAAATATCTGTGGGACAACAGCTCAGCTTGTGGGGAGGGGAGTCCCAGGGTCACTGAGGTTGGAAAAGCCCTCCCAGCCCATGGAGTCCACTCTGTGCCCCAGCCCAGAGCACTGAGGGTCACATCCAGTTATTCCTTGGACACCTCCAGGGATGGGGAGTCCCAGGGTCACTGAGGTTGGAAAAGCCCTCCCAGCCCATGGATCCACCCTGTGCCCCATCCCCACCTTGTCCCCCAGCCCAGAGCACTGGGGATCACATCCAGTTATTCCTTGGACACCTCCAGGGATGGGGACTCCAAACCTCCCTGGGCAGCCCCTTCCAATGCTTAACAACCCTTCCAGGAAGAAATTCCTCCTTATGTCCAACCTAAAGCTTCCCTGACACATCCTAATCCCAATCCCATGTCCTCTCGTGCCTGGGAGCCCCAGAGCTGCTCACCTTAACTCTTCAGAAGATCTTCTGCTCGAGCCTGGAATGTGCTGTGGAGCCCGAGTTTGGGCTGGCAGCATCCAGGACACCTCCTGACCTCCCTCCTCTCCCCTCTCCCCTCTGCAGGTGACCCAGCAGATGGCTGGGATGAACTTCTATGGAGCCAACGGGATGATGGGCTATGGCCAGTCCATGGGAGGAGGGGGAGCCCAGGGCAGCAATCAGTCCCTCAGCTCCCCGATGTGGAAATGAGCCCTCGCGTTGTGACCATTTCTGCCTTCTGTTCTGTTCTTCAAACCTGCTCTCCATGAGACATTCAGGGTTTTTCCTTTTTGGGGCTGCCCAGCCCC
>NW_021940628.1:3148964-3150696 GCF_001715985.3 Manacus vitellinus | reverse complement strand
CTCCAAACCTCCCTGGGCAGCCCCTTCCAATGCTTAACAACCCTTCCAGGAAGAAATTCCTCCTTATGTCCAACCTAAAGCTTCCCTGACACAGCCTAATCCCAATCCCATGTCCTCTCATGCCTGGGAGCCCCAGAGCTGCTCACCTTAACTCTTCAGAAGATCTTCTGCTCGAGCCTGGAATGTGTCGTGGAGCCCGAGTTTGGGCTGGCAGCATCCAGGACACCTCCTGACCTCCCTCCTCTCCCCTCTCCCCTCTGCAGGTGACCCAGCAGATGGCTGGGATGAACTTCTATGGAGCCAACGGGATGATGGGCTATGGCCAGTCCATGGGAGGAGGGGGAGCCCAGGGCAGCAATCAGTCCCTCAGCTCCCCGATGTGGAAATGAGCCCTCGCGTTGTGACCATTTCTGCCTTCTGTTCTGTTCTTCAAACCTGCTCTCCATGAGACATTCAGGGTTTTTCCTTTTTGGGGCTGCCCAGCCCCGGACCCTTCCACCCCCCCCAGAGCCCCATCTCTGCCTTGTCACTGTCACACAGGGTGACACCTCCTCGGTGAGCAGCCCATGAGCTCCCCCGTCCCCAGCACAGTCAATGCACAGTCAGGGGGGATCCCCCTCCTTGCACAAACCTCCTCTGGGTAGCACTTGATGTCCTGCTGGGCAAAGGTGGGACTGACAGAATCTCTCCTTCGTTCTGCCTGCTGAAGCCAGGCCTTGTCACTTCAAACTCCAGTGTTAGTAGGTTTGGGGTTAGTTAGAGGGGTGGGAAACCTCGTTTGGTGCTGAGGAACTGGATTTCCCCCGAGCCCAGGGGCAAGCAAGCCTTGCTACCTCCTCCCTTGAGCGAGTTCTCAGCTCTCTGCCCCTCATTGGAACCAAAGTCCTTGGGAAGCCCCCCCGTCCCTCCCCCCCTGAGCCAGCAGGATTCTCGCCCGGTGTGGGGGCAAAGCCCATGGAATGTGAAACTTGCACTTCAGAGTGGCTTTTTCTGTCTGATTGTTGGCATTTGATGTATTTAAACTTTTAACAATCTTAACTGAGAGTTAACTTATCCGGGGCTCAGAGCCCGCTGCGAGTTTTCTTACACTTTTAAAAATGACTATGACATCCTAATTTATACTTTTTTCATATATTTTTTTGTTTGTTTTCTTTTTGGTTGTTGTTGTTTTTCCTGTGTAATCCTGGTCCCCTTTTCCTGGCTCGCTTTTTGGACATTTTTGAATCTTAGGCAGGTTTTCTTTTCTCATCTCCAGTAGAACACACAAACTGCTTCAAAGTCATCAGCCCTGAGCAAGAGGTCAGACTGTGGTCTGCTTTCTCCTGTGGATATGTAAATTCCCAAATAAAACATTGCAGTGAAATCTCCCCCTTGGCTCTGTGGGATTTTTAACCAGCAGGTGTTTCGGTGGTGGGGTCAGGGTGAGTTGTTCATTCCAGGTGTGGGGATTTTGGGGGGTTCCAGCCCAAATTCCAAGGCTGTGTCCCAAATGCCAAGGAGCTGAGGGGCTGCCAGCACTCCAAGAACTGGGCTCAGCCAGGCACAGTCAGGTCAGTGGATGCTTTTATATACAAGAATTTGAGGTGGGGGAATTAAATTATTCAGCTTTTACACCCATTTTTCAACAGAACCTGAGCAAGGCTCAGCCAAAAGGTGCATTTTAAGGTTCCACAAAAAGTTAAAAATGATAAAATTAGGGAATAGAATGGGTTTGGGTTGGGAGGGAGCTGAA
>NW_021940628.1:3147122-3148269 GCF_001715985.3 Manacus vitellinus | reverse complement strand
GGTTGGGGGGAAAACTGGCTAAGGAATATTTTACAAAAACAGCGTGCACCCTCACAGCCATCAGTCCTGCTGCATATAGAAACCACAAAAATACAAGAGTTTGACATTTAAGAAAGACCACACACATAGAAAACAGGTACAGAACACAGGTAGAAAATTGCCATTTGCTTGTTGGAAATCCATTCCCGCTCTCAAGGATCCATCACAAGCCCATCCCCTCGTCTTGGACGTGGAACTGGGGGCTCAAAGGACCCTCCAGTCCCCCCCTCTGGGGTGATTCTTTAGGGGGGGAGTTGTCAAATAGAAGGAATCTGTCATCAAACCAAGTTTATCCCGGAACAGGAGCGGGGGGTTCACTGGCTGCTTCCACCCTGGCTCCCCAAATCCAAAGGTGTCCAAGGTGAGTGTGTCAGTCCTGGGAGTTCTCCTGCCTCTCCTGTTCCCTGGGGGGTGATGGTGACACACCTGGCACCTTTTCATTCAGCACCAATTAACTCCTGGCTAATTGGGTTCTGGCACTTCCCAACCCCACGGGGCTCTCCTGGGTCAGCTCATCCTTCTTAATGCAATTTTTTTTTTGGGGATGGGGGGGATTTTAGGCTGGAAAATGTGAAGAACTGTGTGTCCTTGTGTGGTTGTGTCACTCTGAGCTGCACCCTTGTCACAGAAACCCCTTTCAGCTCCAGCTGCCACGGGAAGGGCTGGGATTGGGAATGACAGGCTGAGGCCTGGGTGCATCTCATTGCCTTCAGTGATCTCATCAATCCCACCTCAAGCAATTTTGGACCCTTTTATGCCCCCTCAGACCTTTTTTAGGGGGGTTGACACAGTTTGAAGGCATAGGCTGTGTTTAAAGATTTGTTAGTTATGGACAAAACCCCTCAACTGGGAATATAAATTTGGAAATTATTTTTTTTTGACAGGATGAACGTTTCCAAACTGCACTTGGGGTGCTTTTAAAACCTCCTTGGTGCTTTTCCCCCTGTGCTCGTGTGGGTTTGATTTCCCTGCTGCTGTCAAGAACCAAATTCAGGGATGAACTTCCAGCTTGGAGCTGCTGCTTCCCCCCGGAGCTGTCCCTAAGCTGCTGCTTTTTCTCTTTGAGGTATAAACTTTGGGGATTAATGACAGATTCTTGAGTCCTGGA
>NW_021940628.1:3140941-3146767 GCF_001715985.3 Manacus vitellinus | reverse complement strand
GGTATTTACACACAGCCCTCCTCTGGGGGATGGGGATCAGGGCTCCAGCCCTGCCTGCTCCCCGGGCTCCCTCTCCATCCCTGCCTCGGGCAGGAGCTTTGGGAGGGATTCGGGAGCAGGGTGGTGGCACCGAGCCCCCGGGAGGGTGTTGGGGGGGCTGTTTAACAGCAGAGATGACAGGAGGGCACGGAGGGGGCCCCTCCAAACCCTCCCTGCCCCCAGAGGACCCCCTGGGCTCGTGCTCCCCTCGCCTGGAGCTCAGCATTCCATGGGGCCAAAGGGAGCAGAGGGTGGGAGCTGCACAGCCCGGGGCTGGGATTGCTCTTCATTGCACAGGTACAACAAAACAGGACCCGAATGAGGGCGAGTGCACAAGCTCTGGGTCTGAAAGAACAAAAAAATAGGGGGGGGAAGGAGGGGGACAAATGAAAGGATGAGGTATCACAACAGCCGGAGCTCCTGCGGGCACGGGGGGCACGGCAGCTCCTGGCCTGGGGGGCAGCTGTGGGACCACGCTGGGTCCTCCTGGGTTCCTGGGGTCTGTGTCCCATCCTGGGGTCTGTGCCCTGTCCTGGTGTCCATGTCCCATCCTGGGGTCCATGTCCCATCCTGGTGTCCGTGTCCCATCCTGGTATCCATGCCTGAGGTGGGTGGTCGGGCTCCAGCACTGTGGCAGCTCCTCAGACAGCAGGACAAACCCTTTGCTGAACATTTTTCCGGGTCTGTTTTCAACCCTAAAAATCTTCCCCAGGTGGGTTCTGGTGAGCAGGATTGTCTTCACCCCAAAATTCCAACCGTGCTGCTGCAGATGCTTTTATATTTTTTTCCCCCTAACAAGCTTTTCCTGCAGCTTTTCAACCTTCTTTTCAGCTCCTAAACACAACTTTTGCACCTCTAACAACCAGCCAGGGGTTGGGGGGTTTTCTCTGTGAGAAAGAAACCCTGCCCCAGCCCTGGAAGTGTCCAAGGCCAGGTTGGACAGGGCTTGGAGAAACCTGGGATTGTGGAAGGTGTCCCTGCCCGTGGAACAGGGGGTGGAACGAGATGACCTTTTTGGTCCCTTCCAAACCAAACCATCCTGGGATTCCATGGAGCAGAAGGCAGATTTCCAGATGAAGCAGCTTTGCTGGAGGATCATTGGAAGGGCCCTCATGCCTTTGGATGTTCCTGCAGGTGACTCTCCAGATCCATCTGCAGGCACGAAATCCCGAAGGAAAGCAGGCAGAGCTCTTCCCATGTTTTTCCATGCATGATGCAAACCACACTTGGGCTTTGGATTGAGCCAGTGAGACAAACAGTGCTGGAACACTGTTCCCTGACCTGGACAGTGCTGTTGTTTTCCAAACCAGTGGCCAATCCCACACCTTTGGGAAGGTGACAGACGTGGAGTGTCCGAGTGTGTCCTGTCAGTCTGGAGCGAAGCCCCTGAATCAACCAGAAGAAAACAGGAGATGGATTCTTTCCACCTGGAAAAAACATCCCTGGTGCTGATTTTGGAAGTAATTTTGGAGCAGGAAGGACCCCAGTGCTGGGGGTTTGTGAGCCCAGGAAAACCAGGCAAGGGATGGAATGTGGCTGCTCCTCTCCCAAACAGCCAGGTCCAGGCTGCTCTTCCCAAATCTCGGCTCTGCCCGAGCTGTGGTGCCACAGAAGAGATTCCCTGACAGCAAAGGGGAATCCTGATCCCACTCCCAAGGAATTCCTGCTCTTGGATTTGTAACCAAGAGCTGCATCTGTGACTGCTTCCAGAGAAAAAAGCTGGCAAGAGCTGGAAAAGCTGGATGTGGAGGGAATGCTTCCCACTGGCTCTGCTGCTCCGTGGCAGCAGGTTCAGTTCCCTGATTCCTGGGAATTGTTTTGGTATCTCACTGGACTTCCAGAGAACTACATTGAAGCATCCTCTCCCCCTGCTTTCAACATGCCATGATGACACAGGAGCTGATTTCTGGGCCCAGCTCCTGCTGCCCTCGAAACTTTTCACTCCACTTTGGCAAATTCAGCCCATTCCAGGCCGGGAGAAAACACAGGGATAACTCAGGCCTGGAATCACCGAGTGCTTTCAGTGCTTTGCTGCGTGGCTGTGACTTCTATTAGCATTTAGGGGATGTTTAAGTACCATTTCAAGGCTATTTTGGTCAAATCCAGCCTTGTGACTCCAGCTGGGGGTTTGGTTCCAGCCCCGGCAGCGCCGTTCAGAGAGGTCTGTGTCAGGTGGGTGCTGCTCCTCACTGCTGGGGGCTGGGTGTAAAACAGCCTGCAAAGCTGATGTCATTTCCTATTAATTATTCTTTCTGGGGGAAAAAAATATCTGCCAAATCAAGTGGTTTGACTTTCCTTCCGTGAAGGGAGGTAGAGGAAATAATCTGACCCATAACGCCGAGGCAGCCACCTTCTGCAAGTCATATTGCACGTGGAAAAAAATGCCCTTGGCAATAAAACATTCCCCCAGGAAAGGGAAGAACCCTGGAGTGCAGAAGCTTCTGGTTTGTCCTGGGATGGGGTGAATTTTCTCAGTTGCTGAGTTTTGGATTCCTGGGGTGTCCCATAGAAAGCAATGGGGTGTCTTGGCTCTGTTGTTCTCGTTGCTGGAGGAGGGAAAACACCTGACACGGGGGCTCAGGGGCTGAGAAAGGAGAAGGAGCTGATGTTTCAGTGTGACTGTGGCACAATTCCCCCAGTTTAGTTTTCCCACACCTGTGCAAGGCAGGTCCTGACCCAGGTGCTCCCCCAAGGGCAGTGAGTGGCACCTCCTGAGAGGGGGGGAAGAAGGGAAGGTCTTGTTGGATTTTGGTCATTTGAAGTCACTGCATGGTGGCTCCACCTTGCCAGTGTCCAGGAGCAGGAGGGATCAGCCCCGTGAGGCAGCAAACACAAACCCAGCACCAAGGGGGAACTGGGGAGCAGTTTGTTCAGTCCCCCCCAAGTGCCTCCTCAGCGTGGCAGGGACCAGAAAGAAGCAAAAATCTTCGGGTTTCCCTTGTTCCCTGGAGCACCCAGGCTGTGCCTTCCAGGTGCTGGTTCTTTCCTCTGGGTTTTTCCAGCAGAGGTTTGGTAACTGGGGCAGGAGCAGCGAGGTTGTTGCCGGACCCCGGGCGCGTGGTCGGGATGTTCTGCTGCTCCTCACCCGCCTCTGTTCTCTGTCAGAGCTCAGGCGTGTGATGTTCCTGGCAGGGAGAGGAGCAGGGAAAAGAAGCTCTGCTGGAGGAATGCAGAGCTGGGAAGGGAGGGGGTGGGATGCTGTGTGCCCACAGCAGCGAGCACAGCGTCCCTGCAGAGCTCCCTGCTCTGCCCACGCCGCGGCCCCGCGGACGTTCCGTGCTCCCACCACGGGCAGGTTTGGCATTTTCCCATCGAAACAGGGCTGGTAAAGCCAAAAGTAAATAGTGTCAGCTCGGAGGAGAGGAAAGCTTTTCCTCTCAGGATGCTTCCCCTGATGTGCAGTCAGAAATCCAGCGCCGGGCAGAGGAAGCTCGGCCTCGTCCAGGAGCTGCTCCGTGCTCTGCAGGGAACATCACGTTCCAACCAGTATTAGCTCCTGTTTCAGGAAGTGAAAGGATGAACCTTTCCCCATCCCAGGTCAGCAGCACCTGGGCCTCCTCTTTCCTCAGAGGTCTACAGCGATTTTGGGTTGGCAAAGTCGAGACAGCAGCTGAAAGTCCTTGTCATGATGTCACTTCAATTTGGTGCTGTTTGGCAAAGCAGCCACTGCACAGTGGAGTCCTGCTGACCCCCCAGACGTGGGTTTGTGGACCCCAAGGTTTGGGTTTGTGAACCCCTGGGTTTGGGTTTGGGTTTGTGGACCACCAGGTTTAGGTTTGGGGACTCCAAGATTGGGGTTTGTGAACCCTCAGGTTTGGGGTTTTGAACTCCAAGGTTTGGGGACCCCAAAGTTTGGGGTTTGTGGGCCCCCAGGTTTGGGGGTTTGGGGACCCCCAGGTTGGGGTTTGTGGAGGGAACAGCTTCATCCCAACAGTCCTTTTTCCTTCAGGTTTGGTTTTTGTTCCGTGGTGGCTGAGCTGGTTCGTCGTTCCCGGTGTCACCAGGAGAACCTCGGTTGGTTTGTTGTGCTCTGTGCATTGTGGAATTCTGTGTTTCGCCAAGAAATAATTGTACAAAAATCCCAGCTGTGCTGTGGGTTGGTTTGTGGTGAACACTGAAGGTCAGAGCCAGCTGGTTGGCAAAAATTCCCCATTAACCTCTTGTCCTCTTCCAGTCTCCAAACTGCTCATCTTTTGGTGTGTTGGGTTTGTTGTTGGTTTTTTTTTTCTCCTCTCTTTTTGGGAACTGATCCTTCAGGACAGTCATTGGATTAGGTTCATTTTACGAAGAAATCAGAGTTTCTAGTGGTGTCTCCCCTGAGTATTTTTCAGCAAATTTCATTTAGGCACCTTCAAAAAAAGCTTCCGTTAATTCTCGGGTTTGCTACAAGAACTGGGTCCCTCGGAGGGAACCAAAAATGCTGCTTTTAAAAACAAACAAAACAAGACAAACAAAAACCCCCAAAACACTCAATCCTGACGAGAAACTCAACCCAGAGAGTCCCCTTGGCCGTCCCCTCTCTCCGGCACCCGAATTCCAGAGCAGCACAAGGTGCTTGTTGAGATGTTCCCCTGTAGCAAATCAGCGAGTCCAGAGCTTGGAGAACAGGGCTGGGCAAACCCTCTGCTCCTGCTTGGAATTCAAGTATCCAGGAGGGCATCCCAGACCTCAAGGAGGGCATCCTGACCCCGAGGAGGACATCCCAGAGCTCGAGGAGAGCATCCCAACCCCTGAGGAGAACATCCCAGACCTCAGGGAGAGCATCCCAACCCCTGAGGAGAACATCCCAGACCTCAGGGAGAGCATCCCAGAACCTCAAGGAAAGCATCCCAACATGCAGGTGGGCATTCCCAAACCTCGAGGAGGGCATCCCAGCTTCAAGGTGGGCACTCCTGGACCTCGAGGAGAGCATTCCAGACCTCGAGGAGGGTAACCCAGCATCAAGGTGGGCATTCCTGACCTCGAGGAGGGCATCCCAAGTCCTCAAGGAGAGCATCCTGGACCCCGAGGAGGCATCCAGACCTTAAGAAGGACATCCCAGCTCCAGGGAGGGCATCCCAGCCCTCCAGCTGGCCCTCATGGGAGGAAAGGGCCGGGAGGCAGATGATCAACCAGATGATCCTGGTATTCCTGCTCCGTTGGGCCGCCTTCTCCCGGCTGGAATTTCCCCGTGAGGCATCCCAGAGTTCATCTTCTGGGTCTCGTCGTGGCCGGACGAGCCGCCGGTCAGCGGCTGGGACAGGAGCAGAAGAACCAGCTGAGGGGAGGGGAGTGCCCCTTTCCCTGCCCTCTCTTGCTTTGGCAATGGCACTGCTCACAGGCTACATGCTACCGGGAAAACAAAAACAAAAAACAAAACGGGGGGGGGGAAAAAAAAAGGGAAAAAATGGCCCCCAAAAGTGCTGGGAAAAATGAACAAATGGGACGTGAGTGGCAGATGTTCCCGGCCCATCCGGAGTCTCTTGGATATTGCAGTGAGTGTGTTGTTAGCACGTGGCAAAGCTACATAAGAGAAGATGCTACATTCCTTGGAAAACAAAAGTAGTGCTGAGTTGGATTTTTTTTTTTTCTGAGTGTTTTTTTTGTTGTTGTTGTTGTTGGTTTTTTTTTCTTTCCCCTTGGAAAGCTCCCTTTTTTTTTCCCTCGGAGGCAAGGAAAGGGAAATGGAAGGGAAGGAACCTCGTCGTCAGGCTGCTGAACCAGGGGTCAGGAGAGAACTGGGCTCCTCGAGGCCTTCCAGGTGCTGGGACGAGGCGTGGGAACAGTTCTGGGATCATCACCGGCAGG
>NW_021940628.1:3139409-3140658 GCF_001715985.3 Manacus vitellinus | reverse complement strand
AGGATATTTACAGCTCTCCACGCCCAGTTTGGGTAGGTCAGGGCGTCTCCTTCCCCCTCCCCTCTCCCACTGACCTGCCCCCCTACGGGCAGGAGGGGCTGGTGGAGCTCTCCAGGGAGGACTGGGAGAGGCGGCGGGTCAGAGGTCCGATGCTGGAGTCGGCCAGCGAGGACGTGGGGAAGAGTTTGTACCAGCCCGCCACGGTGCTGGAGAGATCCAGCTCCTCCAGGATGATCTGCGCCATCCCCATGAAGCACTTGTGGTCCATGCGCCCGTAATCGCCCCAGACGATCACCTGCGGGCACAGACGGGGGATTGACGGAGCTGCCAGGTGGGAATTCCGGGGAAAACACGGCGAACTCAGCGCGCCTGGAGGGAGGGGACCCACTGTGAACGGGGAGGGAAGGTCTGGAGGGCAGCAGGGTGGGCACTGGGGCTCCGTGCCCTGTGCTGGCTCCCCTCACCCTGGGAGGGTGGCACAGTTTCCCAGAGAAGCTGTGGCTGCCCCTGGATCCCTGGGAGCGTCCAAGGCCAGCCTGGAGCAACGCGGGACAGCGGGAGGTGTCCCTGCCCGTGGCAGGGGGTGGGACTGGATGGGCTTTAAGATCCCTCCCAACCGATCCCTCCGAGCCCCGGAGCGCCAGGGGATCGTCACCTGCAGGACTTTGCCCTGGGGACTCTCCTCGAAGAGCAGAGGCTGCTGGTACGACGGGTCACAGCTTTTCTTCACCACCTTGGTCTTCTTCTTGGCCAGGCAGACGCCGTTCTCCAGCAGGTAAACCTTCACGTAGGTGGCTGCCCAGGGAAACGGGAGGGAAACAGTGACCCGAGGCAGGATCCTGGGATGATCCCGGCACGGTGTCCATCCCCCTCCCTCCCCAGCCACCTACCAGGGATGCACTTGGAGCCCATCTTTGGGATAAGTCCCCGTGCCTGGATCACATCCACCTCCAGCTGCCCGTTCCGGTCGGTCATGCCCACGTGGACATCTCCTGGATCCCCGGGCGGGATTTAAAAAGGGAGAAATGGAACAAGAGGCGGTTGCTGCGGTTCCCCTTCGCAGCGGGATGCTCGGAGGGGCAGAGGAAGCCTCGGGAAAGGGCAGAGCCGCCGTGCCCTACCCTGAGCCCTGCAGGCGGGGCCGGCCGGGAAGGGGCCGAGCATCCCCCGGGATGTGCCGGGATGGAGCCCGTGCCCGGTGCCCCGCGGAGAAGCGCACGGGCACTTTCCCCCCGCAGCCCCGTCCCTC
>NW_021940628.1:3137714-3139038 GCF_001715985.3 Manacus vitellinus | reverse complement strand
CGGAGCTGTTGCTGTTGGTGCTGCCGTCGGTGGATTCCCGGCTGCCCTGCCGGGTCACCCTGGTCCTCATCTCCACGGCGATGCCGGTCTCGGTGCTCCTCCGGATGGTGCTGCGCAGCTTTTTGGGGCCCCCCTCTGGAAGGGGAGGCAGGAGGTGAGCCCTGGCACCTGCCCCTCCCTGCCTTCCTTCTGCACATCACCCACGGGGAGTTCTGTGCCTTTCCCTGGGCACGAGTTCCCACAGGACCCCCACACGTCCTGGTGCTGGAGAGCCACGGGCTGCCCGTGACCCCGTGTCCCAAATCCATCTCCCACAGCCCTCAGCACCGACATCACCAGGGCTTTGTATGGCTGAGAACACCCCCTGCACCCCAGGTACCCCCCTGGGCCTCAGACACCCCCCCTTGCACCTCAACCATCTCCCCCCTGCACCCCAGACATCCCCTCTCTGCTGAGACCTGCCAAGCTCAAGTGCTGGCACCGTCCCAGACCACTGCCTTGACCTCCAAAATCCCCATGTGCCCATGTCCCAGTGCCAGAGGGGGCAGGAACCCCCAGTGCCACAAGTGGGCACAGCCCTGACTGACCTCAATGTCCCCCTTTCTCCACACTCCCCGTGTCCCAGGCGGTGGCAGATGGCAGGAGGAGGAGGGTGGCACGAGCAGCCACCCCTGGCATTGCCCCTGGCTCCTGCTGTGTGACCATGTGTGTGCTGGCACGGCTCTGGAGGAGCCAGGTTTGTCCTGCTGACTCCGGGCTGTCCCCATGGAAGGGTTTGCCTGGTCCTGGCAGCTCCCCCCGGGCACTGGCAGCCCGAGGGTCCCGTCCTGCCATCCCCCGTTCCGTGGCCCCCACACTTTTTGCTTGGCTTTTGGGGATAATTAAACCCACTTCGGATGGCTGGAGGGCTCTGCATTAACTTACAGAGCATTTCCCAGATCATGGGATGCCAACAAGCAGCAGGATAAAGAAGCAGTAACTAGAGGAAAAGCCTGCACTAAAATGAGCTTTGTGCTTCCCCCGCCCCTCAAACAGCTATTTTAAGCCATTTCAATATTTCCCAGAGCCAGGGCGTTTGACAAGTCCTTTCTCCAAGCTCCCTCTCTGCCCATAGCCAGGGCTGGGTGTAACTGGGGAGGGGGACACTCAGGCCAGGACCCCCAGCACGGGCAGAGCTCCCCCCAGCACCCCAGGTACCCCCCTGGGCCCCAGACACCCCCCCTTGCACTTCAACCATCTCCCCCCTGCACCCCAGACATCCCCTCTCTGCTGAGACCTGCCAAGCTCAAGTGCTGGCACCGTCCCAGACCACTGCCTTGACCTC
>NW_021940628.1:3135546-3137531 GCF_001715985.3 Manacus vitellinus | reverse complement strand
TTTTTGGGGCGGCTTTTTTAGGGGTCTCATCACACACGGGGCAGCCAGAGCTGGGGGGGGTGAAAACAAAGCAGGCAGGGGGGCTGAGCCCTCACCAGTCTGGTTGAGCTGCAGGGTGCTCTTGCTCCACTGGGACAGCCCCACGATCGCCACCATCTTGGCGCCCAGGCTGGAGCGTCTCTTCTTGCTGGCGGTGACGGAGACGGAGTCGGCGCTGCCCCGCGCGCTCTTCTCCAGGCTGTACATCTCCCCGCTGATGCTGGAGCTGCGCACCACATTCCTGGCCGCCGAGGAGCCGGCGATGGAGCCGGAGATGGGGCTGGAGATGGAGCCGGTGATGGAGCCGGTGATGGAGCCGGTGATGGAGCTGGCATCCCCGTTGAACATGGTCAGCCGCTGCGCGCCCGCCGGCCCCGGCCCCGCTCCGTGGGATCAGCTGCGGGGGCAAGGCAAGGGAGGTGTCAGGGATGGCGGCACAGGGGTGGTGGCACCAGTGCTGTCACACCCAGAGCAGCCCCGAGGGGGTGGATGGGCCCCCGAGGCACTCGCAGATCCACGGAGTTCAGGTGGCACAGCCCACTGAGTCCCTGGACCTCAGGGAAAGGTTCTTCCCCCAGAGGCTGGTTGGGCACTGCCCAGGCTCCCCAGGGCAGTGGGCATGGCACCAAGGCTGCCAGAGCTCCAGGAGGGTTTGGACAACGCTCTGAGGGACAGGGTGGGATTGTTGGGGTGTCTGTGCAGGGCCAGGGGCTGGACTGGATGGTCCTCGTGGGTCCCTCCAGCTCAGTATGTTCTATTTTCCCCACCCATGGAGCAGGGGCTGGCACAGGAAGGGGTGCAGGACCCCCATGCAGCTGGATCACACCAGCCCTTCCCCAGCATCCCACAGGACCTGGACACTCCCAACACCCAGAAGAGACCTGGATGAGCAGAAGGCTCAGAGTGTCACCAACCCGCCTGGGCTGGGACAAGGGGACCCTTGGACACAGCCCCGTCCACCCTGAGAATGCCCAAAACTGCGCCCAGCCGAGTTCTTCCTGCACATCTCCCTCTCCAAACCACGGCTGCAGCTTCCCTGTGTGCTGCTCCAGGTGAGCCTGCTCCAGGTGAGCCTGCTCCAGGTGAGCCTGCTCCACCCCAGGATGGGAATCCCTGGAGCAGCCAGAGGCTGGAGGTGCCGGGGGCACCAGAGCTTTGCGGGTGGCAGAGGCTGTGCCAGAGCTCCTGCACGGCCCTGCTGCCTTCCCTTCCCTTCCCCATGAATATTTAAGCTCCAATGGCATGGAGCATCCATCTTCCAAGGAAAGGTGAATTATTAACTGCAGGCCAAGTGAAGCCACTTTATGATAATGGATGGAGGCAGAGCCTGGGAAAATATTTCCCTTTGGAGAGAGATAAAGGGACACGAGTGCAGGGGAGCTGGGGCTGGGCAGGTGCCTCTGCTGCCCACTGCCAGCACAGGAAGGGGCTTCACAGGGGGCAAGCTTGGGATGAGACCTGAAGGGAGGCCTGGATTCAGGGTATGGTTGGGATGAGACCTGGCAGGAGCCACGGGCGCAGCTCCAGCCCTGCTGAACTCCTGGATTTATCAATTACAGGGGCAAGTGGGCGATTAGTCATTAATATCATTAACGAGCTCCCAGAGCACCCTCCTGGCTGGGCTGTTTTCCTGCCCAGGCTCCCTTGGGGGAGCACATGGCACCGACCCACGGCCCTCACCCCCCACACTCCCTGTGCCCAGTGGGGTCATGGCCAAGCGGGACCCTGGCACAGCCCCTGCCCTGGGCAAGATCTGGGGTTCAGCACAGCATCAGCCTCCCCTCAGATACCCGTGGGCACAGGGGATTCTCTGTCTGTGTTGCTGAACTGACACTTGCACAGGGGCTGGAGCCCCTCGGATAAAGGTGTCCATGTGGAGTGAGCCCCAGCTCCAGAGGGATGGAGCCCTTTGGATAAAGGTGTGGGTGTGGGGTGAGCCCCAGCTC
>NW_021940628.1:3129334-3133742 GCF_001715985.3 Manacus vitellinus | reverse complement strand
GCGAGGCTCGGCCCTCCCTGCTCGTGGCACCCCAAAAAAAACCAAAAAGGAAGAGGAGATGGGGGCATCTTACCGCCCTGCGCCCCGAGGAGGCTCAGCTCAGCTTCCCAGCCCCATCCCGGCCGGACACGGCCGGTGCCAGGGCTGGGGAATCTTTCCAGGGTTCTGGAGAGCCGGGGCTGTGCTGGCGCCGCTTCAGCATCTCCCTCAGCATCTCCATGGTTACACGGCTGACCCAGTTCTCCTGCCAGCCCCGAGCAGGGGCACAGTGGTCCAGCGGGGTGGGATGTGCCCTGGCGGGGCTGGGGGCATCTCCCCGTGCCAGGTTTTGGGTGTCTGGTGATCCCACTGAATCCCTGAAGACAGATGTCGTGGAGCTGCTGGGGATGGCCGGGCTGGGAGAAGTGGGGATGGAGGCAGCACAGAGGGGGGGGTCAGAGGTGACCCCAGGAGTGGATGGATCCCAGTGACCCCACAGTGCCAGGTGTGGGAAGGAACAACCTGGGGCTGGGAGAGAGCCCTGGCCCCAAATATTCCACGGGAATAGAAATGAGGGGCAAAATATTGACAGGGGAAATTGGTGCTTTGGAAAAGGCTCTGGAGAAGGGGGGAGGAGCCCAGCAGGTGCCCCCACACAGGTGGGAAAGGGCTCCTGACAGGGGGTGGGGAGAGGAGGAGGAGGGTGATAAATGAGCAGAGTGGGGGTGGCTGGGATGCTGCCTTGCCAGGGAAGGAGGCAGAGGGATTTTGGGGGCTGTCTCCTCCCTTGGGGTGGGTGTTCCCAGGGAGATTTGGGGTTGGAAACCCCTGGCAGTGGGGCAGCAGGTTCTTCTTTCCCCCCAGACCCCTGTGCTGGGGCTGCCTCGAGCCTGGAGGGAGAGCACTGAAAAGTGCTGATGACTGGAGCAGGTAGGTCCTAAAATCAGCATTTTTAGGGGAAAAAAAAAATCTTGCTAGAGCTTCCACTTTGAGTCCCTGCCAGTCCTGAGCAGGCACAACACATCAGGGCAAGCCCCAGCAGCACAGCTCACATGGACATGCTCCTGCTTGTTTTTTGGGAATAAGGCAAGGGCTTATTTCCCCTAAAAGTACTTAATTCTAATTAATTGCTTCAGCTCTGAAAGGCAGCTGCTCATATAAATTTAATTGCCCAACAAGGGGTATAATTGGGTGCCTGTGAGCTGAGAACCTGGAAGTAACTCCAGGTACTGGAATTAAGCATCTCACGGCTCAGGCAGGATATAAAAGTTATATCCTGGCTGGAACACCAGCTCCGTGGGAAACAGAAACCTGGAAATGAAAGGATGGGTCCAAATGTGCTCCAGCTGTAGGACAAGTGGAGGGGAGAGGTTTGGATGGGGCTGTGCTCAGGGGTCCCACAGGAGCAGCTCCTGCTCCTGGAAAAGGCCTGGCTGTTGGATGAGAGAGGTTTAGTGAGTCTGTGCTTGGCAGGAAGAAGAGGAGGGAGGCCACAGGGGAAATCCCACAGCGTGTTCCAGTCTGGATGATTCCCCAAAAGGCAGGTGCTTGGGTGGGAGCAGGTCTGACTGCAGCAGCCAGAGGTTTTCCATCGGGATGGGAAGTGCTGGAGGTCGTGGTGTGGGTGGAGAGGTGCTTTCAGGGAGATCAGCTCTGCCAGGACCCAGGCAATGCATCACATCTCTTCTGGGATAACCAGTGGGATGGTATTCCTGGATGGAGCTGGGTCTGCTCCAGGTGCTCTCTTCTGTGCTGCTCCTGCACAGGGATGGACTGGGAACACCGGTGGGACCCAGAGCCAGAGGGAACCGGAGCCACAGCCCTGCGTGGGGGTATCCAAGGAGAAATGACCCCAGAGAACCAACTGTCCCGAGTCTTCCTCAGTGCCAGCACGTCCAAATGCATCTCAGCCACAGTGATTCACTTCCCAGCCCCATCCCTGAAGCTCGTGTCCACCTCCAGCCAGCCTGGCTGCCACAGCTCCAGCAGAAGTGACGCTCCTGGCAGATGGGATCCATCCAGGAGCACCAGGACACGGAACCAAGTATTTTCCAGTGGGACAGGCAGGAACACAGAATCTTCCCCCACCCACCTCGTGGCCACCTTTCACTGGAGGGGTGGGACAGGTGAGGAATTCAGGGCCATCCATGTCTGACCCTGCCTGGTGGCCGGATTTGGGGCAGAGCCCCCTCCTGAGGCAGCAGCAGCAGCCCTGACCACGCTGTCCTTTTTCCCCCCTGTCCCTGTGTGACGTCTGCTGCCCAGGCAAATCAGATCCCTGCTGCATCCCATCGTTTCCTTGGCAACAGGAAGGAATCCGAGGAGCAAAAGCCACCCGGCAGGGCTGAGGCTGGGGGACAGCCAGGTCCTGCTGGGCCCACCTGGCCCGGAGAGCCCCGGGGGTTCCTGGCACTGCCCTGAGCACTGGGCATCCCCGGTGGGCCGGGCTCATCCCACAGTGGTCCAGGATGCCAGGGCTGAGCTCGGGGCCCCTGCACTGGCTGCACCCTGGTGCTGGTGGTGGCCACGATGGGAGGCTCGGGACGGAGCAGGGACACGAGCCCAGCAGCCACGTGGCCCCAAAATCTGGGACAGCTCCATGGGGAGGCAACAGGGACGTGAGAAACCAGCCCAGGGTCTTTGGTGGCCCCCGGAGATGGGGTTGGGAATGGGATCACCTTGCTCAGATCCCAACTCCCCCCTCGCCTGGCGCTCGGGCACTGAGGGCTGGCACTGCCGTGCCGGGGCCGATCTCCTCCGGCAGGGAGGGGATGTGGGAAGGAGGGGATGTGGGAAGGAGGGGATGTGGGAAGGAGGGGATGTGGGAAGGAGCTTTTCCCGTTACCCAGCTGCCGCTGCCTTTCCGGCTGCACGGCTCCCAGCTCTGCAATGCAGCTCACACAGCTCGTCTGCCGTGTGTGAATCCCATCAATATTTCATGGAGCTGCTTCCTCCAGGGGAAGGGCTGCTATCAGCCCTGGCTTTCTGCTGCTCCTACCAGCGCTCTGCTCCTCGCACACAACATCTGATTTCCTTCCCTGGGTGGCCAGCACCCAGCAGCCCCCCCCTTCCCTCCCTGTTCTGCACTGGTGAATATCCCTCTGCCTTCCAGGGGCTTCATATCCCACGGGGGCCAAGAGCTCTGGAGTCCCCTCAGGTTCAAATCCAAGCGCTGACCAGATTCCACCCCTGGTTGCCCGTGCCCGCTCACTGCAGCGATGCCCAACGTGTCCCCAGGGCCAAACCAGCAGCTCCAGGATGGGTGACCAAACCCACCCACACCCTCCATTGCCCCCCCAATTCCATATCCAGCAGCAGGACCTGCCAACAGCCCAGACCCTGCCTGCCTGGATCCTATTTTCCCTGCCCAGCCGCATCCAGCCCGCAGGTCCCAGCTCGCTCCCGAGCCCAGCAGGAGCCGGCGGGGGGGAGCAGGTTTGTTTGCAGAAAAAGTTGCTCTTTTTAAATGCTAAGACTGCACTATTATTCCCAAGCTTCTTCAGGGATCAGCAGAAAACTTGCTTGCCACAGGAAGAGTTCCGAGAGCCGGAGCGGTGCCAGGAGGCAGCGGGAGCCTGCGGCAAACACCCATCACTCTGCCACCTCTGCAGCCTGGCACGAGGAGCTGGGGCAGAACCCTGGGGTGCCAGCAGCACCTGTATCCCTGGAGGACGATGGAGCTGATCCCAGCGAGGTGCCACACGTGCCACGGCCGGGGAGGAGGGCGATGCACGACGTGCCCGAAGATGAGGCCAAAAGCTCTCGCGTTGCTCCGCCACCCAACAACCAAAATCGGTGCAATTCCCATATTTTCAGGCTGAGACCTCCAGCTCCAGGAGCCCCTTTTTCTGTGGGAAGGATGAGGAGCCTGGAGAGGCTCCCACCACCACCCAACACAGCATCCCGGGGCAGGGAAGGAGCCCCTCAGGCAGCGAACTCGGAGTGTCAGCAGGGCTGTCAATTGGAGCCAAATCACTTCACAATAATTCCTTAACGAGGCTGTTTCCCTGCTCTTTGAGAAGCTGTGACAAAACATTTTCGGCGCGTTGACAGGGATGCAGGGAGCTGGTGCCTCACGGCTTGGGTTTTAACAAGCAGGAAAATTAGGGATTTTCATCACCTTAAACTGCATCTTGCATCCGTGGGATGCTTCCCGGAGGGCTGTGCTGCAGCCAGAGCCCACGGAGCCTGGGGGGGTGGACTGGGGGGGTGTGTGTGGAGGGGAAGCTGGAGGGGATTTTCCCCCTGAACTGGGGTGAGAGGGGCCAAGCAAAGGTCAGACCAAGACGCCAGAATCTCACCCTCTGTCCCTGTCCCACAAAGGCTGTGCTGGGAGGACGGGGCTGGAACGAGGACGAAGAAGCAGGAACTCGGAGTGCTGGGCCGTGGGAGGTGGCAGGAGTTTGCCCTCACCAAGGGATGTCGTGTC
>NW_021940628.1:3121706-3126744 GCF_001715985.3 Manacus vitellinus | reverse complement strand
CGCTCAGCCCGGGTGGCCGCGGGGCTCCTTTGGGAATACACAAATCTCCTCGGCTGCCGCTGGAGCACGAGCGTGGCCCTCCCAGGGGGACAGGGACCGAGGGGGCACTGCCGGTGCCCGGGTTCCCTCTGAAGGAGGGGTTTGGAGCGGGGAGGCAGCGATTCCCGCGCTGCCCTTGGACTCACCTTGGCTCCCTGGATGCAAACACTAATTTCCCTCTGAGCAGCGTCTCTCTCTCTACTCCTGGTAAATTCCTCCAGTGCTTTTCCCTGCGTTGCCTCTGCCGGCTGCGCACCGCGGCTGACATGGAGCCACGTGCCGGGAGGAAACCCTCCTTCCCCTCCTTTAACTCTGTCCCTCCCTCAAATCCTCAAACACTGCCAGGCTCGGCTTTCCCGGGGGGAAAGGCTTCCCATCTCCACCCTGCCGGGGGTCCTGGGACCACCTCCAGCACCTGGGGCTGGGGGAAACCACCCAGCCCTCCAGCCCTCCCTGAGATCCTGACATTGGGATCGGGGTGTGGGGAGTGATTTGGGACCGTGTGCCCAGGGTGAGTACGGCGCTCAATCCATCCGTGCAGGGAGGATGGGGGGGAAATTCCCCCCTGTGGCAGCTGCTGGAGGGGAAGGACGGGGAAAACTGGGATGTGGCGGGTTGTGCACGGGAAAGCTGGTGAAGGAACAGGAATAGCTGAAAGAACTAAATATGGAAACTTGGATAAAACAGCGCTGAAGTAGGGAGATGGTTTCCTAACAGGGTTCAAAGCGTATAAACAAACTCAGGGAGGAGAGAGGTTGTCCAGAGGGGCCTTTGTGAGGAATAGTCAGGAAAACCAGCCGAAAATCTCTCCACAGGGGAGCGTGTTCCATCAAAGCAAACTTCCAGCTTTGTGGAGAAAGTGTCAGCCCTGGGAACATACTGTCTGGGGGGAAGAGATAGTGAAAACACCTGCCTCAGCCAGCGAAAAGATTCTCCTTACGTTTTTTTTCCAGCTGGCACATTTCCATGGTAAAAGAGGAAGTTTCACGGCAACGGTAAAATAATAACGACGAAGTTTTCTGTCCCACTGGAAGTTTTTTGCCTGACCCTGCTTTTCTGCTTCCCTTTGGCAGGTGGCTCCGGGATCACCAACCTCACACCGGGTGGTTTGTTCCTGCAGATTCGAGGCTGTGGCACCAACCCCTTGGGAAGTGCCTCCCTGGAGCGGGGTGGGGATCCCATCAGAGCTCTCCCATCTCTCATGTCTCTTAATTCCTTAAGGAGCTCAGCTCTCTGCCCTCTTTGCCGGCTCCTCACCACCTTCTCCTTTACCTTTTGGGTTTGTGCCGGCGAAAAGGGGGTGGTTTAATGCGATTATTCCGGTAAAACCCCCGTAAGAGGATTCCCAGGGCTTGGCTTCACAGCCCTGCAGGGGTTATGGGCAGCATGTGGATGGGGATGAGCTGGATGTGGGATAGTGGGAAGCCCGGGAGAGGCTTTGTAAGCTGAGCCAAAGCGTGGTGTCCCTGGGAGGGTGACCCCAGGATCTGCAGCCCCTGGGGGTGCCACGTGCTGCCTTTCCCTGGGACAGGGTGGACATTTCCCGTGGTGTGGATCCTGCTCATCCTGGACAGAGGTGGATGGAATGGGCAGCAGAAACACAGAGAAGAGGTGGGAATTTCGGGGGTCTTGGGGCTGTCTGGAGGGTCTTGGAGCTGCTCTTGGGCATCCAGGAGCTTCCCAGGGGACTCTCTGTCTTCCCAGAGGGGTCCTGGGGCTGCTCCAGGGCATTCTGGAGCTTCCCAGGGGACTCTGAGGTTGCCCAGAAGGTCCTGGAGCTGCCCCAGGGCCGGGCATTTGGGGAGGGAGAAGCTGCACCTCGTGATGGGTTATGGGGAGAGGATGGTTTAGGCTGGGACTGGGCAAACCCAGTGTGTATTCCCAGGAATAACCATGCCCTGGGAGGGTGCCAGGCTGTGGGATGAGCCCGGGTGGGCACAGGGGCTCCTCCCCTTGGCCCTGCTGAGCATTCCCACTGGGATGAGCTGCGGGTGCTGTGTCAGCTCTGCAGCTCGTCCCACTTCCCGCAGGAGAAGGAGCCGTGGGGAGAGGCTGGAAAAGCTCCTCTGCCCTCCTGCAGGAGCAGGGGGGTCACATGTGCTCACCAGTGGGGTACTGGGAGAGCCAGAGGGGTGGGCCAGGCAAGAGACACCCGGGCACCATCTGCTTCTCCCTGGGATGCTGCAGGCACCGGGAAAGTCACTGGGATCCAATCCCAGCTCCGAGCTGGGAGCTGTGTCCTCTCCCCACTGCCAGCACTGAACTGGGAATACTGGGAATGGGGCCTCCCAGTTAGTGCTGGGCTGAGCACCTCAGCTCAGAGTGGCTCATCTGCAGCTCTGGAAGTTCAGAGGTTTCCTGACTCTGAGGGGTTTTGCTGATTTCTGTCGTCTCTTCCCCAGGGATGGAGGGCTGGGAGAGCAGGATTCGTCCAGGAGCTTCCCTCTGGATGAGAAAAGGTAAAAGCACCTCTGTCCTGGGTTCAAACCTCAAACTACCTGAGTGCAAAAGGTGACCCACAACCCCAGGGCTGGCACTGGATCATCCCTATCATCCCTCAGGCCTTTTGGTTTCCCAAGGAATCCTCTGGCAACACCCAAACCATCATCTCTCCCGAGTCAAATTATCTTTCCGGGGTTTAATTTCAGAGACAAGGTTTCTACAGGGGCTTCAAAAATCTGTGTCCAGGCAGCTAAATACTCTTATTAAATATCCTTAAATTTATCATAGGGATGTTCCCCAGCTAGAAGAGGCCCCAGGTGGGATGTGGCACAAAGGGTCAGGAAAAATGGGCCCCAAAATCTGGCCCTAAATAGCCTCCTTTTCCCTAAAAATCTACAAGGTAGCGTGTCCATATCCATAAATTGTTTAAATCCAGGTTTTCCTTTGCTTGTGGATCATTGCCCCAGAGCAACAGCCCGTTTGGGATGAGTCCAGAGCCCCGCTGGAACGGGAGTCCCGGGGGATGGCGGGGGCTGAGCTGGGAAGGGCCAGGCCTGTCCCTGCTGCTCTGAGAGACGGTTTTCCTCCGTGTCAAACAAATCCAGCCCTCCCAAATCCGGCCCTGGGGTGCAGTTGGAGCAGCACAGCCCCTCAGGGAGCGTGGGAGGGATCAGCTGAGCAGGTGGCAGGTGCTGGGGAAGCGCAAACTCAACGAACCCCCACCAGATTTATGCGAGCGCCGATAAAGCCGAGTGGAAAAGCGCTTTCTTCTTTCCTTTTTTTTTTTTTTTTTTTTCCCCTCTTTCTTGTTTTCCTTGGCTCCTCCACGTTCTGGGCAGGCTGACAGGGAGCTCTGTGTTTGCTGGGATCCTTCTGGGGAAGCTGAGCAGCTCCAGACAATGGATCCGTTGCTGCCGAGGGAGCAGGTGGGGAGGAAACGGAGCGCTACAGGCATGAAAGGATCCAGAGGGAGGAGGAGGAGGAGGATTGTCCAGAAATCCCTGGAGTGGGGCTGGATCCTGGCAGGAGGACCAGCTGGGTGTTTTGGCAGCTGGGCCTGGCAGCACTGGCAGCAGCAGGGCTGGTTAATTGATCTATAAACGAGGCATTTTGAAGGGGAGTGCTGGGATTGTCACCCCCCACGCCGCAATAGGAGGGTGGCTCAGAAATTAGGGAATTAAAAAAAAAAACCCAAACAGTAGCAGCCATTAGGGTGGGGAGGGGCTGGAATGAATTTCCCAGAGAAGCTGAGGCTGCCCCATCCCTGGAAGTCTCCAAGGCCAGGCTGGATGGGGCTTGGAGCAACCTGGGCTGGTGGAAGGTGTCCCTGCCCAGGGCAGGGGGTGGAACGGGATGATCCTTAACGTCCCTTCCAACCCAAAGCACTCCGTGATTCTACGACTTTTATTTCTCTTGGCTGCCTTGCCAGTGCCCTGAGTTGCAAGACTTCCAATAAAACTGCAGGAATTTGCTGCAAGACGTTTCCCACTCCAGTGCCAGCACGGAGCCTCGGGGGCAGCCGAGCTCTGAGACCACGGCGGCCGCAGAACTTGGTCCCATTTCCTACATTTGGGCAAAAGTCACGGGATAGAAACCACAGATCCCAACTCCCTGTGTCCGTGGGATGCAGGGATTGCAAGGATGCAGGAGGGATTTCATCCTCTTGCAGAGGGAGCACAGCAAACCACTGTGCCAGAAACTGCCCCGGCAGTTTTGGGAAGGGTGACTGGAAGTGCAGCAGCCATGTGGGACCCGACTTTCCTTTCCCATCTCAAATGATGTTTAAAGTGATAAACGATGATTTTATATCATGAAAAACTAGATTTAAGAATGACATGAAAAAGAAACCTTTCTAGATGCCAATTTGGGCACAGGAAAGACAATAAGGAGGCAAAGATGGAGTCGCTTCTAAGGAAAAGTGATTTTTTTTTCATGGGAAAAATCCCGAAGCAGGATGAGTCACCCCTCAGTGTGCCATGTCCTGGAGCCAGCAAAGCCATCCCTGGGAATGGGAGAGCTGCCTGTCCCTGGGAATGGGAGAGCTGGCTGGAGCAGAGCACAGACTTTTGCTTGAACCGGCTCCAGGGTGGCAGGAGAAAGTCATCCTGTGCTGATGGATCCGAGCCCTTGGCCAGCTCGGCCAGGTTGAACTTGGCCAGCTCTCAGGGCTGGGACAGCAGGGCTGGAAACGGCCCTGGATGAGCCCAAAAGGCTCAGGGAGGGCAGGGCTGAGGAGCTTTGTTGCCAGGGACATGCTGGTTAAGCAGAGCTGCTGTTACACGTCTGTACAGGGAGGCAAAAAAACTATGGAAATGGAAAAAAAAAAAAAAAAAAGACTACTAGGAAACTGCTATTTTACTGCTGTATTAATTAAACTAATCTGTTAGAGGTATGGAGAATTCTAGTGATTTCTGGGACTTCCTGCTCCTTCTCCCTTTTTGGTTCTGTTTCTGTTTGGGTTTCTGTTTCTGAAGAGCAGCTGCCTTGACTCTCTGCTCAAAAGAGAGGGAAAGGACTCTAATTACTTTCTCTATTTATTTCAGTAACATTTCCCCCC
>NW_021940628.1:3116691-3118056 GCF_001715985.3 Manacus vitellinus | reverse complement strand
TGCAATGATTGAAATAAACCCTTTACAGTAGGGCCTCCCAAAAATTATTTTAGTGGGGTCTTCCCCACAAATAAACCCTTTACTTTGGGACTTCCCAAAATTAAGTTAGGTGGGGTTTTTCCCCCTCTTTACTAATCCCAAAATTGATGAGTTTTCACTGTCATGTAGAATTATGAAATACTCTGTGAGCAGCAGCTCAGTGGCTGTGCTGGGTTGTTCCCAGGGCTGTTCCCAAAATTCCTGTGAGCAGGAGAGTGACAGGGGGTCCCTTGGGATGTGACAGAGCACACGGGAATGTGTTTGGGCAGTCGGAATTCCAACCAGGCATTCCTGTGCTCCGCAGGAAGGGTGCTGGGGCTGCTGGGGTTTGTTTTTCATACCACCAAAAGTACCTCACATACCTCCAATAGTCAGAATTCCGCAGCTTCCAGGCCCAGGCTTTTATCTGAGGAATGACACAGGAAGAGAACGGAGTGTATTTATTTATTTTAAAGTCATGTTTTAACCACTTGTATTGACCAAACCACCGGGAAGGTCTATTTTTAAATTAATCTCCCCTTGCTATCAGATTCAAACTGATTTAATCTGCAGGACTAGTCGAGCCTTGGCTGTGCTTCCCAATATTTTTTCCTCTGGATAATCCTGTCAGCACGGTCTTTCCAAGCAGCAAATTACGGATTGGAATGCTGGAAATCCCTTGGGGTGTTGTTGATAACCTGGAATTGTGTGTGTCCCTGGGATAAAACACCACCCTGTCCTTTGGGAGCACGACATTCCCAGCTTTCCAAAGGGGTGTTGGAGGCTTGGGGAGGGTGAGGCTGGAGTGTGGTTAAGGCTGTGCAGGGAATTGTCGGGGTTTGGGGGTGGGAATGCCGGGAATGTCGGAGGGATCACCTGCCGAACCAGGGAGTTGGGAAAGAAACCTGTGGGGTTTTTTTCTCATCCCATGGGTTGTTTGTTGGTCTCTGGAGACACGTGGGAGTGTCAGTGTGTGATCCGGGGTGGTTCCCGTGGAGGAGTCCTTCCCGTGGGGATAACGGCCAGGGAATATGTGCCTGTTCCCACCGGGAGCACCAGGTGGTCTCAGCGGGTCAGGGAAGGATCCTGCCCGTCTGCTCCGCCCTGGGGAGGCACATCCAGAGCTGTGTCCAGGTCTGGGCTCCTCAGGATGAGAAAGACCAGGAGCTGCTGGGGAGGGTCCAGCAGAGGCCACAGAGATTATTTGGGGTCTGGAGCATCTCTGGGATGAGCAGAGACTGGGGGAGCTGGGCCTGGTCAGTCTGGAGAGGGGAAGGCTGAGAGGGGATCCATCAATCCCTACAAATATCTCCTCAATCCATGTAAATGTCTCACCAATCCATACAA
>NW_021940628.1:3114280-3115141 GCF_001715985.3 Manacus vitellinus | reverse complement strand
CCGCCGGACACCGGGGGAGAGCCGGGAGATCCCGATTAAAGTTAGTTTTCGGCCGGGGAGGTGAATCACGTTGCAGGCATTCCTTGGGGGAGATGCTGGGAGCTGCTGCTCTGTCCTGTCCTCCCGCGGTGACACAGCTCCGTGTGCCCTCGCCCTTCTCCCCCCTCCCTCCTTGCTCCTTGTTGGCCTTAAAAGTGGTGTTTTGGCAAAATTTCCCTGGGAAGCTTATTTTTGTCGGGATTTTAAGAAGTGGGTCCAGGCCCAGGAACCTGCTCTGGTGCCTCCTCTCAGGATTCCCACGGGCTTGGGCTTCACCCCGAGTTGTTCCCAGCCCCAAAGTGTTATTTGGGGGTTGTTTTAATTTAAATCTGTCATTTTAATTTAAATTAAGGCAGCGCCTCTCACCTCTGGTTATTGAACTTCTTGGCCTTGTCACAGTTTTGAGTGTGAGAAAGAGAAATGTCACCACGAGTCACCTCAACAAGGAGAGATGTTTAAGGAACTCCTGGAGCAGAACTGGGGGGGTTCACCCCGAGTATGAAGGTCACTGTGAGCATCTTGAAGCAAAAATGAATTGCTTTAATTTATTTGCCTCCAAAGTGGGGTATGTTCAGCTGCAATTTGCTTTTAGGTGTTGGCAGAACACGAGGGAACCTGCAGCCACCCTAAATTAGAATAAAACCCCTGCAGAAGTCTTGGTTGCACCCAATATTTGTCACATATTTCGTGGCTCCAGCTCACAGGAGGCTGGAGAAGGAGAGGTGCTGCTTGATCTTTCTAGGTCAAGAGCAGCAGGAAGAACCTGGGAACTCTGTAAATGGATTTATTAACAAATTACACCAGTTCCTGACTTTTTTTTTT
>NW_021940628.1:3089167-3113815 GCF_001715985.3 Manacus vitellinus | reverse complement strand
CTTGCATTTATATAATGGGGGCGACATCTGTATTTTAATAGAGTTGGCACATGAAGTGCTTTCTTCATTTCAGGGCTTATTGCTCTGCCCATGCTGTAAGTGAATTAAAACGTGGAGATTTGTGGCCCTAAACTCTTGAGTTGTTACATTTTGCTAAAGGAGACAGTTTATCTTGTGTTTCAGAGCGATTAAAGTCAGTTTATCTTCTCCTTCAGAAGGGCAGAAAATCCAGCAGCTGTTACAAAGGGGCACTGACAGCAAGAACAAACTTCAGGACACCTGCCAAAGCTTCCTGGGAGTTTGTTTTTTTAAAAAAAGTGGGGTTTTTTTGTTTTGTTCTCAAAAGCTTCAGTGCTGAGATCTCACTGAGGGGATTTTCTTCCCTTGGCTGTTTATTTGGTCACTTCCTGCTAAATCAGAGCAGGTCACTTGGAGCTGGGGCTGTTCCTGCACTGAAGGTGGAGATTTGCAGGTTTATAATAAAGTAAAAAAAATTAAAATAAAATATGTAACCCCCCTGATTGAACCATCCTGGCTGCCTGTTCAGCAGCTCAGGTCCTGCTCGAGTGAAGGCAGATCTGCTGATCTCAGGGAGGGGAAAGACTCGGGGCTGTTCCTGTGAAAAATAATTAATTTGAACTTTTGCAAGATGCCATTTGATAATGGAACTTGCCCAAGTAATAGGAACACTGACTGCTCTGTAGAAAATAGAACCAGAGGGATATTTTTATACAGAAAAAAAAAAATAAATAGAACTATGTGTAAGTACAGAACAGTAACCCTGCAGCCCTTAAAATCATCCCATTTATTCGACTTTTCCACCCAAAATGACAAAGCTCACGGGAAGCACAGGCTGGTGCAGCCTTTCCCTCTTCCTTAAAGTCACAAATTCTTGGGAATAGCTCGTATTTTATGGCATTCAGTTCGTGTTTTGTGGCATTCAGCTCATATTTTATGTCGTTCAGGGTGTTCTAGGTTGTCTCAGGGCTGTAATTCCTTAATGAAGTGGGAACAGGGAAGTTTATCCAGCCAAATCCTGCTTGGCACAGCTGAAGGTGAGGTGGTTTTCCTGGCCAGTGGAGAGGGATCAGCTCCCTCCTGCTGTCAGTGGGAAGTGGAGAGGCAGCTCTTATCCCAAAGGCAGCTGCTGAGTGTCCTGGGAGAAGGGAGGAGCAGAATTCCTGAAGGGTGGAGAGGGGCAAGGCTGGGCTCCAGCACAACATCCATGGCAGGTGAGCCCTGGGAGGGGTGCAGAGCTGGCCCTGGAGCAGCTGCTGGCACCAAACTTCCCTTCTTTGAGGAGTTGTCTCATCTTGGAATTGGGAATCCAGATGCCCCTTGCTGACTTTGTGGCTGATCCAGGCTTAAATCAAAGCCTGTGCCTGGGAGGAGTGGAAGCAGAGGGAATAAATAGAGGTTTTAGGGAGCTGATGTTCCACAGGTGGAATAACCTGCTAAATATTCCAAGGAAAAATGGCTGGAAGGCCCCTGAAGTGGTCACTGGTTTATTTTTCCTGCCCTAAGGCAAGATCAGCACAACTTAAACACAGTTTTTCAACCTGCTCTCGAGAGCTTTTAGCAAGAAGTGCTCAGTATCCTCTGTGGGTAGTTTACTGCAGCCTTTCACCCCTGAAATAACCTTTTAACTACTTAAAAACTTGGTTTAAAATGTCTAAAAACTTGGGGTTTGATGTTTTCATGGAGAGCAGAACTTCAGACTTCCCAGAGTTCGTGTTCATCCCCTGAAAGGCTGACTTGGACTTTATAGAACTGGAAGGGAGCCCCTGTATCTTTTGGATAAATAAATCCAGTGTTAAATCTGATTTTGGCCTGTCTTTTAGCTGTAATTTTATTCTTAATTTGTTGCCTGTCCATAATGATGGAAGTTTTCATGCTTTAATAACCCCGGGGTCGTTAGTGCAGCGATGTGCTGAAATAATTGGGTTGTGAATGTGCTGCTGTGGATTGTAGAGCCAATTATGTCTCATTTTACAAGTGTTCCTGCTTCCTTTTATATTAGGATAACTTTGGAAGCTGGAGAGGGACTTTGGACGAGAGCCTGGAGTGACAGGAAAAAGGGGAATGGCTTCCCACTTCCAGAGGGCAGAGTCAGATGGGATATTGGGAGAAATCCTTCCCTGGGAGGGTGGGGAGGGGCTGGAATGGATTTCCCAGAGAAGCTGTGGCTGCCCCATCCCTGGAAGTGTCCAAGGCCAGCTTGGAGCAACTTGGGCTGGTGGGAGGTGTCAGCAAATATCAGTTTGTGGTGCCAACACGGCTCAAGGAGCTGCACTGCATTATTGATTTAATAATTCTATGTCATTGAGCAGGCAAGGCCTGAAGGTTGAGGTGGAAGGAGAAACCATTGATAACAAACCCAATTAACTGTTCTTACCACCTCCCAAAGCAACTAAAAGTAATTTAGGGTGGTTTTTGTGGCACCTTTGAGTTCCCAGCCACGCTGGGCTCTGGTGCTGCTCGGCCTCCATGGAATGAACATGGAAATAAATCTGATGGGATTTCCTGAAAGGAATTTTCTCTCTTGACTTGAGTAGATCTCAAAGCAGAGAGAATTCACAGTGAATTTTGTTATGGGAGGCACGAGATCTCCGTGGGAGCAATTTCAGCCCATTTAACCACGACTTCTCCAAGGTTTGGTTTGAAATCAAACAGGGGCAGAATTTTGTGCTGTGGGGCTGCAGCCTTTTAGAATTCCTCCAGTGCTCGAGATTGCTCTCACAGTCCACTTCAAACTCTGGGTTTGTTCTCCATTTGATACTTTGATGCTGCAAATTGCTCTGATTTCAGGAGGAGCAGCAGCTGGTGGAGGTGCTCTCTCCTACATCAAAGCCTTTGCTCCCATTTAAAGGGATGTGTTACTAAATTCATATCAAACTGCATTTGTTCTTCTCAGGGAAGCAGTTGTGGGTTGCTGGATTGTTCCTCCTGCTCCTGGCAGGATCAGGTGTCTGGCACTTGGTGCTCCCCAGAGCTCATTCTTTAGACATTCAAGTGCATTTTACTTTTAAATCGAGGACAGGCTCCCAAAACACACAGTGTGGGGAGTTCCTGCAGCACACTGGAAGGATCATGGAATGCTGGGATTAGTATTGAATCTAAACACTCACTTTTGGCCTCTATTTTTTATTCTTCAGGCTTCCAGGGTGGGTTTTTTTTGGGTGCTGTGGTGTCGGGTTTTGGTTTTTTTCCTGGTAAAAATAGTGTATTTAAAACGCAGAAAAGGAGAGAACAAGCCATGAATTTCCTCTTTTTCTTTAATGCTGCTTCTTAATGATTAACTTGTGACTTTGGGGGCCATTGGTGGTTGTGAAACCACTTCAGAAGAGTTTGGGGAGGGTTTTTTTGGAGGGGTGGGAGCCTTTAAACACCGTCGGCGTGGAGGTGGTAAATGTGTGTTTGTCTCAGGGTAGGATCTGGTGGAGGGGATTCGTTTCCAGAAATATTTGTGTGTTCTCCTTATTTGTAGCTGTAATTTAAGGACTTTAAGGCAAAACACTTGAGCCTGTGTCTCGTTTCTTTTTAGCTTCTCTTGTGCTTCGGTTTCAGCCATTTTTTGAGGCACTTGGATGGAATGTGCTGCTTTTGCCACGGAACACAAGGGGCTCTTTCCCATAACCTAAATCCTGGGAGTGTGGCTGTTTTGTATGCAAAGAACCTGCCACTTCTGACAGCACCAGGACCTGTGGTACGTGATGCTGCTGCCGAGCCCTTCCCTCCTTCAGGAAGAGCCCCGGGGTTCTCAATGACTTCCCTCTGGCTGTTTGCATATCCCTTGGGATATTTGGATAAATTTCATTTAGGTCTGCTCCCCACCCTGTTTGGTTGATTCCTCAGTCAGGCCCAGCTTGGGAGAAGCTTGTCAGAAGCTGTGACATGACCCTCCCTGGATGGGGATGTTGTCCTTCTGTTCCCATTCCCGAACTCGTGTGGCGAGGCCTGGAATGGCTGTGGCTGGCTCTGGTGGGCTGCTCCTGGCTGGTGTTTTTCCAGACAAATACCTGCTCTGGGTGGAATTGCAAGCTCAGAGATGCTGGGTTTGTTAGTGATTTTCCTGTGGGTTGTGTTTTCCATCTCAGTTCCTGCTGAAGTGGCGGGTTGTCCGGGGGGAGGCGGCTCCGTTTGGCTGCTTCCCCCTTCCCAGGGCACCCAGGAAAGAGCACAAACCAACAGCTGGTTATAAAAATAGTCACAACCAAACCCCCAAAACCCCAGCCACGGACACCAGAGGTGTGTTCATGCTTCCCTTGCCCTCCTGTGAAGTGAAGCTGTTCCACATTTGTCAGCTGCCCCAGGATTTGGGAAGTTCAGTGTTTGTCCAAGGTGTCGTGCTCGGGTGAGCAGAACAGCTCTAATTGCTGAGTGCTGCTGGTGGAGCTGTTGGGATGTGCCTGTTAATGTGCTCTGTAATCACCCCTGGGCACTTTTCTGCCCAGGCCTCAGCTTTTTTTGGCCTGTAGTTTCTCTTTCCCTGAGTCTGGAAACAAGATGTTTGTGTTGATGGAGCATATTCCGGGCTGTGTGGGTGGGTTGGCTGTTGGGAAGCAGGTGTATCCCAGCCTTCCCTGTTACAGAATCACAGGATGGTTTGGGTTGGGAGGAGCCTTAAAGATTTCTCTATTTCCCACCACTCTGCCATGGGCAGGGACACTTTCCACTATCCCAGGTTGCTCCAGCCTGGCCTTGGACACTTCCAGGGATGGGATATCCACAGCCTCTCTGGGCAACTCGTTCCCTTGTTTCTTGCTCTGTGTGGGTTGTATTTTTGGGGGGGAGTGTTGTTTTCTTGCTGCTCTTTCCCTCAGTGAGGTGTCCCTGCTCTCAGTCTGGGTGTGGGAACCTCCTCCCCGAGATTCTCCTGCAGGATATCACAGCCTGGTTTTTGGGTTGCAGCTCCTGGGGCTCAGCCTGGGAGTTCAGCTCAGCCAAGGTCACCATAGCACACCTGGAATATCCTGAGCTGGAAGGGACTCACAAGGACCATCCATCCAACTCCAGGCCCTGCACAGACACCCCAACAATCCCACCCTGGCCCTCAGAGCATTGTCCAAACCCTCCTGGAGCTCTGGCAGCCTTGGGGCTGTGCCCACTGCCCTGGGGAGCCTGGTCAGTGCCCAACCAGCCTCTGGGGGAAGAACCTTTCCCTGAGATCCATCCCAACCCTCCCTGGCACAGCTCCAGCCATTCCCTGGGTGCTGTCCCTGCTCACCCAGAGGTCAGAGCTGCCCCTCTGAGGAGCTGCAGCCCCTGCTGGGCTCTGCCCTCAGCCCCCTCTGCTCCAGCTGGACACACCAAGTGCCCTCAGTGCTCCTCAAGTGGCCCCTCCAGCCCCTCCAGCACCTCCCCAGCCCTTGTTCCTTGGTCCCCAGGCCAGGAGGAGCTCTGGAGAGGTGACACTCCTGTGCAGTGAGTGCTGGGGGGAGCAGGGCCATGTCCAGCTCCCAGGGGACTTTCCCAGTGTGTGTGTGTGGGGTCAGCACCTCCTCTCTGGCTCTGGTTACTCTTGGTGGCACCCAAAGCTGGACTCCAGCTTCTGTTCTCCAGCCCAGTTTGGTGTTGGAGGAGCCAGTTTGCTCCTAAAGCCCTGGAGCCTGCCTTGGCTGAGCTCTGGGATGCTCCAGCAGGAAGGAAATCAGGGATGGATGGAGCAGAAGGAAGCTGTAGCATTTCCCTGCAGGCTCCTTAGCAAAAAACCAAACAGGTTTAGACACAGGTGTGTGAAATCCAAGGATCCTCCTCCCTTGGCTGAGCTTATCCAGGGTGTGCTTGGGGAGCTTTTTGCTGCCACTAATCCTGTTGGGAGGATTTCTGCAAGAGGAGAGAGCTCAGGCTTCTCCCTGGCTGAAGGAATTACCTAATTGCCCAGGAATGGTTTCACTGCTGAGCTGGAGGTTTGTGTGACACTTTGGGTTTTTTTTACCTTGACAATCCTCCTCTGATGCTTTCAGGCACCTTCATTTCTGTTTTAATGAGGAGAAATTCCTGTACTCGTGTTCTGAGCAGTTTTAACCTGCTTAGGCTTTTATGTAGTGATTTTTTTTTTTCTGGAAGTTTTTAGGAAAATCAGCTTTGTGGGTGACTCTTGTTTCTACTCTCACTCAATTTATCACAAAATGATCCCAAGCAGTCACATAAAGTAGCTGAGAATCCTTCTGAAATCAGTCCTGTGTTATAACTTGAGCATAGGAATTCTTTAGTGTTCATCAACAGGACCTTTTTAAATTATAGATGACCTGAGCAAACCATTTCTGGCTGAACACACAGATATTTAGTGCAAAAAATTTCATGGTGCTGAAATTTTCTTCCTCGTTCCTCCTTTACAATTTTTCCTTTTGTTTTAACCTGTTGTTTCATTGGGTTGTGTGCAGCATTATTTCCCAGTGCAGCACTTAAGTGGGTTAAATGCAATGGTAATTTATATTTTGAAAGCCTTGAGAAGTGATCTGCCCTGTCCCCAAGATGAATTGCATCCCCACAGGCACCCAAGACTCTGTCTAGTGTTGAAATATTGCCAGGCTGGAGCAGGTTTTCAAGGATTAGCTTTTATTTATGTGCCTAAACTATTTTTTGTCTGCATTTGACAAAGATCAAGGTGAGGGAGAGCCAATTTAACACTCATTGGAATATTTATATCTTTGTATCTTCTTATAAATACTTGAAATACCTCACTTTGTAGGCAGGCTGTATTATAATGCAAATAGTTGTTGAAGAGTCAGCAGGTAACTTGTCAGTCACTTATTTCCATAGTTTCCTTACCTGGAATTCTTCCTGTCTTGCTTTGAGACTGAAAATACAACCTCCTGACGTCCTCCCTGTCACTCCCTGTCAGATTCCCACACCCTGGAATTAAAATCCAGCAGCTCATTCTCTGCCTTGGGAAGTGGAGGCTGCAGGAGGTGCCGAGCTGATTGTCTGCCATCCGTGCCTTTGAGTCCTTAGGAACGTGTGAGAGATGCTCATTGCCTTGGAATGGCAGATTTGGGGATTCCTGGTGTCTCTGTGGATTGGTGGATTGGTGGTGATTCCCTGTGGATTGGTGGTGATTCCCTGTGGATTGGTGGTGATTCCCTGTGGATTGAGTGGTGATTCCCTGTGGATCGAGGGAGGGCTGGAATAAACCTTTATGTGGAATAGGATCAGGAGCAGAGGGTTGTGCCTTTGTTGGGGCTGAAGCTACTCAGTGGAAAAAGACACACAAATATCCACATGTAGCTGGAAATCTTTCCCTGTGGGAATTGTGGCACCTTCCCCTCTGCTGTGGGAGACACAGGGATTTACTGTCTGTGCAGGGGCTCTGTGTGTCATTCCTGAGCTGCTCTGGGTGCCCCTGGGGGCTCTCCTGGCGTTCCCAAGCTGCTCTCAGTGCCTGGGAATCACCGAGTCCCATCCTCTTGGGATGTGTCTCAGCAGGCCCTGTGCTTTTGGCACCTGTCCCCCATCCTTCCAGGCTGCCATCCCATCGGGAATGCTGCCGGAGCCACGTGCTGCTGTCACACAGGCACAGCCAGCAGAGCTGGCCTTGGTGTTCCAAGGGATTCCCGTGCTGTGTGTCTGCCTTGATGTTGATGTTAACTGGAGCTGCTTTAAGAGTTCCTCGTCAGAAAGGCACAGCTTGATCTAGGAATTCCTGGGGAGGAAGGAATTGTGTCAGCTGGAACTTGACCCACCCCTGCAGAGTGTCACTGGGTCACCTGAGCGTGCGTGTCCCAATGTCCCCACCACCCACCATCCCAGCCTGGCTGGAGGGAGAGTCTGATCCCAGTTATTATCCCTTTGTTTTCTCCCTGTTCACTGCTGGTGCACCCTGCAAATCAAGCTGTTTGCAGGGATGCAAATCTTGATGAATGCCCAGACTTCCTCGGGGATAAATGGAATAATAAGCACGCTCGGAACACCCTGCAGTTGCAGAGAGCCCCGTGCCTTGGCTTTGGTTCCAATTAAAAGATTTGAATGTTAAAATCTTTGTGCTTTGGATATTATTCCACATTGTGCAGAGTGTTCATTTCTCCTGTTGATTATACCTGAGGAAAAGAGGGATTTTAAAACTGGTGTAAAGCCCCAAAAGGTGACACTTTCAGACAGGCACGGAAGCGACTGTCTGTTACACTTCTTAAATGTTCTTTTTCAATCTTTGGAAAAATAAATTAAAATTGAAAAAAAAACCCAAATCATTGGTTCTGTTGTAGCTTATTTGGACAGTTTTCCAGAGGGATTAGCCAGGCTGGCCCTTTTTACTGAATTCCTGGGGCTTGGAATCACAGAATCGCAGAACACTTTGGGTTGGAACCCAAAGACCTTTGAAGATCATCTTGTTCCAACCCCTTCCATGGACAGGGACACTTTCTGCTATCCCAGATTGCTCAGAGCCCCATCCTTGGGCACTTCCAGGGCTGGACCAGCCACAGCTTCCCTGGGCAACCTGTGCCAGGGCCTTGCCACCCTCCCAGGGAGGAATTGCTTCCCAATATCCCGTCTGACCCTGCTCCCTGGCAAGGTGAAGCCATTCCCCTTTGTCCTGTGGGTGGGATCCTTTGCCTCCTGCCCTCCCTCGTTGCTCACTCCTGGTTTTGTCTCCCCCAGGTCCCAGGATGTCCACGGATGGGGGGTTTGGCACAGCTGGGAACAGCGATGCCCAGCAGAGCCTGCAGTCCTTCTGGCCTCGGGTGATGGAGGAGATCAGGAACCTCACCGTGGTGAGTGGCCCCAGGACTGGCAATTCCTGGACAACTGCCAGGGAAAAGGACCTGGGAGCAAAATAAACCTCAGCTTGGACATAAGTCCTGCTGCTCTGGGATCCTGTAAAACTGTTTACACTGGACAAGGGGGCCTTAGGAGCTGATAAATCATCACCCAGGAGGGGCTGTGGGCTCCAAATCCCCCAAAAATGGAGATACCAGCAGCATCATGGCATGGGTTGGGTTGGAAGGGACCTTAAAGGGACACCTTCCACCATCCCAGGTTGCTCCAAACCAAGTCCAACGTGGCCTTGGACACTTGCAGGGCTGGGGATCACAACCTCTGTGGGCATCAGCAGTCAAACCTTCAGCTCCTCCTGGGCTGAATGAGAGGACAAAGGGATTGAAAGGTTGGTTGGACAGGCTCAGTGGTGGCTGTGGCTGTGCCCTGGAGAATCCCAGGGGGAATTCTGCTTGTGAGGGGAAAAGAGAAGGGAATCTAAAATAGCCCCAGGTAGAAGTGGAGTTGCCAGAGGCTGTTTTAGCTGGCAGGAGGGATTTGAGGATACACCTCCCATGATGTTCCTGTTCACATCCTGGACTATAAACGTGTGAGCAGCATGTCAGGCATCCCTTGGCCACACCAAAGGACAGGCCCTGGGGAGTTCACTGTTCAAAATCCAACTTCCCCCCCTCCATAATTTACCTTTGAATTCCAATTTTGTGAGTGGATTTTTGGCTTTAGACTTCTCTGCCCTATTCCAGAACCATCTCCTTTGACAAGCTTGAAATGCTGAGAATCTTGAATGCCAAGTGTGTCCTTATCAGGTGCTTTATTAATTTAAAGATGCTCGATTAAGAAAAAAAAAAATCCTGTATAGGCTGAGAATAAGAACTGGACTAAGTAGCTTCTATTTTTTTCCATCCCCAGAAGAGATGTGGGAACAAGGGCATATAATAAAAATGACTTTTCAAGGGAGATTGATACATTCCTGTGATCCAGTGGGCCTGAAATCACTCTCCTGGGCCTGAAAACAAAAGAACTCCAGTCCAAGACAAGCTCTTCAAAGTAAAACCCCCTCCCCAATCCACTAGTCTGAAGATAAGCTGCTTTTTTTCAGCCTGTGTGCAGATAGTTGATTAAAGAAACAGATGTAGAAATTTGTATGCATAACCAGAATTAATTACTTTCCTCTTTCAGCACAGTGAATTCTTGTGTTCAGGAGCTGGAGTTTGGCTTCATCTCCACATGAAAGGGGTTTATTATGCAGCTTATCAAGCATGGGCAGCTTAATTTTTAACTGTCCTAGGATCTATTTATTGCACTGCAAGTTAGGAATTCATTGGGAATGTTAACTGAGGGCAGTGGAGTTGGGGGGAGAAAAAAGGGATCACGGGAAAACATCCCAGTGCTGTGCCCCTTCATGAAATCCTGGAATTTATTGGGTGTATTGTTGAGTGGCTGTGGGTGCCAGTGAACTGGCAGGGGGTGAAAGCTGTTGGGCACCTGCTTTTTGGGGGCTGGTTTTGTGCTTTTGAGCTGAAATTCAGGGGAAATCCCCAAGGGAGTTTGGAGGGAATGGGAAGGAGTGGAGCCCAGCCTTGGGGAAATAAAAACCAGGCTTAGGCTGAGCTTAACATCTCAGCTGCACAGGGACTTACAGGAGGCCTGTGGAAACATCCAGCCCTAATTTGGAGAAAAGAAAAGAGGAGGAATTGGTGTCTGAGGCTTGTCCTGCTGGGTGGGGGCCAGTCCTGCTCGGGCTTCCCTTCCCCTCCTGCTCCTTTTGATTTATGTGTCGTGGCCTTAAAGGAATAAAAGAGCTTTAGTTTTTACAATTTCTCCCACTCTCTCTCGAAATCTATAAAGATTTTAATGGTGTTGTACCTGGGCACAGTCATCTCTCCCCAGCAGGATGTGTTAGGGAAACAAAAGAGGGGGGAAAAAATGCTGAAAATGGTGTTTTCTGCTCCAAATTTCTGTCCTAAATTTCTTTCCAGTGAAGGAAAAATTCAGAGGTTTGCCCGTTCACACAAATTGATATTAAAACTGTTACAAGTGTCACAAATCAGAAGTTTTCTCCTCTAGTCTCAAAGTCACGAGGCCCTTTAAAAAGGAAAGAGCTTAAGGAAAAATAAACCAGAAAAAAAACCCCAAAACAATAAAACCCCACTCAGAAAAACCCTTTGAGATGTTTTTCCACGTCTTAGCAACCCCTTAACTTGTTTGTGTGCTGGTTGCAAAGGCCACCCTGAGTGTGTTGTGTGTTCCAAGAGCAGGTCCCAACCTTCTTATTGCCCCCAAATCCCTCCAAAATCCTTCCAAAATGCCACTTTCCTCATCAGGATGGGACAGCCCTGAGCACTCCTTGCAAGGACACCCCCACCCCAAATTAATCCTGATTTTCAGCACGTTGCAGGAGCACCACATTCAGCTTTCTCTGCAGAATGAGGCACAGAAAGCTTTTTTTAATATATCTACACACAGAAAATAATGTATCTAAATATACATAAAAATGTTATATATGAATTAAATAAAATGCCCCTGCTGGAGTCCTGCCTGGGCCAGGCACAACATCCATATTTTTCTTCACCAGAAAGAAATTTAGAAGAGAAATTTAGACTGTAAACCAGCATTTTCAGCATTTTTTCCCCCCTTTTGTTTCCCCAACACGTCCTGCAGTGCTTTTTCCCTGGAGAAATGACTTTCCTATTATTTTTCTGTGACATTTTTGTTAAGAAGATGATTTTTTTTGGTTGTTTTTTAGAAGCCCTTTGTGAGCAGGAATTCTGCATTCCTGATGCAGTGGGATGTAACCTCAGCCTTTCTCCCTTTTTAAGAGGTTCCTGGCAGCAACACATGGGATTGATGGATTTATTTTAATTCCACTTTTTATCCTTCAGGAATGGGAGAAGCTCCAGTGGAGCTCAGTGGTTTGCCTGACCCAAGGAACACATTGGTGCCTCCCCTCATGCAAAGTTTGGCTCTTAAACCACCATTATTTCCTGGAAAATAGGGAGAAATCCACCTAAAAAAAACATGAGATCATTTTGAACAAGGTTCTTGCAAGGTTTTTAACCCCAAAATTAGGATTGGGCAGGAGGAAAGTACAAACAAAGCAAAGTTTTCATCCAGCTCTCGTTTGGTTTCATTTTCTTCTCGTGACTTTTTGGGAGTTCCAGTGTTTTGTGGGGCCCAGGAAACTTCATTGGATTTGTTGTTTCAGATATAAATAGGTGGAGGAAGGGGTGATATTATATTAGAAACATTCTGCTGTGCAGAACCACTTCAGCTTGGGGGTGAAACAGGAAATCCAAGCATCTGCCAGAAGGTTGGAGTGGAATTAAATCAGTGTAAAACACAGGCAGGAGAGTTCTCAGCCCCGAGGAGAAGCTGCCACACCTGAAAGAAAACAAATTGATGTTACCCAGGGTAATTCTAGGCAATGCAGACTGGTTTTAGCATTTTTTTTTTTACCTTTATTTTCAGTGAAAATGTCAGTTAAGAGTCTCTCAAATGTGAATCTCTCTCTGCAGAAAGACTTCAGGGTTCAGGAGCTGCCCTTGGCTCGCATCAAGAAGATCATGAAACTGGATGAAGATGTGAAGGTACACTCAGGGGCTTTTTTCCCCTAAAATATTCCTGACCCTTTTGATGGATATTGTAGCTGTAATTCCTTGAGCTTCGTTATTCTTATCAGCATTATTATGATTTTTAAAGGGTTTTTTAGCAGCTGTCCTGAATGCAAACTTACCTGGCCTTGGGTAATTAAAGCTGGGAAAGCAAAACCATATCTGGGGTTTTGGTGAAGGCTTTTTTGCAGTTCTGTTTTCTTGTGGTAAATACCACAAATTTCACAAAGCTTTAGGGTGTTCAGTGGACTGCCTGTGTCAGTTTTTATGGAAAAATCAGCAATAATTGAGGTGGACAAGCTGGGTTTGATACCAGTATTTGAGCTGAGCCCTGGCCATGACACAGGAATTGGCTGAATGAAATCTCCCTGACACAAAAGGAAGGAAAAAGGAGTCACCTGCACCTTGTGCTGCTCCAGCATTCCCTGTTTTTTGAGCTGGAAAACTATCACTTAATTCCTGAGAGGAAAAAAAAGAATGGATTGTGCTTTCTTCTTGGTTTTCTCAGTGTTAAACTGTCAGGACAACCTTTAACATTTCAGTGAGATCCTGAAAAGTGTGTGTTGTGTTCCTGTGCAAGGGAGCTTCTCATAATCCCTGGAAAAGGATGACCCCAGGCCTCCCAGGGCCCAGCTCAGTGTCTGAACTAAACAAGTGCCAAATTTTTGATGATAAAAGGGAAGGTGAGATTTTTAGGGCAGGGAAAGTCTCTGGCCTGCCTGGAATGTTATTTAATAACATTAAAAGGCTGTAGCTTAATAATGAAACAGCTTAATTGGAGTAAGACTTAATTTGAGTGAAAAATCCTAAATGCTCTTTAAGGAAAAGGAATTTGGGGAGGCCAAGCCTTTCCTCAGGGCCCCCAAACCTGCTTTGCCATTTCAAATGATTTCAGTGTATCAATTATAATCGATACATTAATTATAAATTATCACTGCTAATTCACAATTATCGGTGCCAAATAAGGGCCAGGTTTTTAAACTGGACCTGCCATCTGACTGGGCCGGGAGGAAGCAGCTTTTCCAGCCCAGTCTGAGAGGCCAAACCCTGGGAATTCTGGGGACTCTGCCCTGTCAGACCCACGGATGGGAAAACTCCCCCAAATCCACATCCAACGCTCGGATTTTATAGATTTTTACCAACATGCTGAAGTTCCTCTTTGCAGTGTTAGAGCACTGATGGGAAGCCTTAAATAAACTGTATTTTCCTTGCAGATGATCAGTGCAGAGGCCCCTGTGCTGTTTGCCAAGGCTGCTCAGATCTTTATAACAGAGCTCACCCTGCGAGCCTGGATCCACACCGAGGACAACAAACGCAGGACTCTGCAGGTAAAGGACCTGCTCCTGCTCCAGCTGCTCCAAAATCTGCTCCCCAAACCCCTTTGGAAATGTTTCCACAACAGGAGGCATGTTTTGGACATAAGAACTTGAGTACCTGTGTTTGCCACTACAAAGCACAGTGTGCAGTGTAACTGGGCAGCTGAAAGGCTTTTTTATTTCATTTAATTTAGAAAAAAACCAAACCAAAATACTAATCTACAGCTGTCAGATTGTGCCTATGTTGATTAGGAATACAGGGAATGCAGGGATAGCCATCTTCAAAGCTGTTTGTGCCTATATTGATTAGGAATACAGGGAATGCAGGGATAGTCATCTTTCTGCAAAGCTGTTTCGCAGATGTATTTGGGATTTTTAAGTCATTTTTAGAAGAATTCCCCCAAAAAGGCTTGTGGTGGTTGCCATGAGCCCTCTGTGGTGGGAAGCCTGATCTGGTGGGTGAATAAATGACTGCAAAAGCCCTTTATTTCACATTTTGGAGGCTTTGCTCAGCACAAGAAAGTGGTGTTGCTACCAAAACCTGGGACCTGGAGAGGACATTCCCCCTTGACTCAGGTATAAACAGCTCTAACTTCATTTGTCCAGTGACAGAAGAGACTCCTGAGGCTGAGGAGTGTTTTCTCCTTGTTGTTGCAGAGGAATGACATTGCCATGGCAATCACAAAGTTTGATCAGTTTGATTTCCTGATCGACATCGTTCCAAGGGATGAGCTGAAGCCTCCGAAGCGACAGGTGAGACATGAAAATGAGCCAGTTCTTGTCCTTTCCCTGCTGTGATTTCAGTCTCTGGTTAAAACAGAGCAGTACAGAATCAGAGGTTTATACCTCTCTTTTTTAGCTGTTTATTTCCTGTAGTTTTCAGGTTCTTAAATTGGTTTTTTTATGGAAATTGAGCTTGAGTGGAGATTTACAGAAGCCTGACTTTGGGGGGGGTTACTTAACACCAACAAACCACTGAACAGTTCTGATACCAAATGTGAAAAAATTGATGTTTGGAGTTGCATCCTTTGGCTTGTAAAGGGAGAAACAGGTTTGCTGGCTTGGAAATCCCCCTCCTGCATCCTTTGGGGCAGCCAGTGCTCCTGTAAACATCCTTGACTGGAAGCTGGAAGGTGCTGGAAGGAGCTTTCAGTCGGATGTTTACAGCAGCAGGCTGCTGCTCTCAGCTCAGCACGAGGGCTGGGGGGCCACTTCAGTGAGGGCTCATCCCTTTTCCTGGTTAAAAAGTCTGGGAATACCATCAGGGCACCTTTTGCAGGGAACCAGCTCTGTTTGGATGATGCTGCTCCTCGGTCAGCAGCTCCTGGAAGCATCATCCAGCAATTAAAAAAATGTAACAAAAAAAGTTATAACAGCTCCCTTCAGCTGCTTTTCTGATAGTTCTGAAGCTTTGCAGTGTGTTGTGCTTTGAAAAAATCCAAGGTGGTCCTTAAAAGAGCCTCCCTGGGGAGTTTGGTGTGACGTGAAACATCTTCTGGTGAGGGTTTGACTTGGAAGTTTGTCTTTGGCATGTTTTTTTTTTTGTATTCCAACATAAATCTTGGATAACTTGCAGAATTGTATCTGCTCTGAGTGTAGAGAGCAGCATTTCCACTGTGCACCTGGATTTTGGAGGCTGCTCTTTTCCCTTCCCCCTTGAAGTCCTCGTGGTGCTGCTGAAGTGATGGGCAGAGGGAGGGAATTCACACCTCATCCTTTGGGATGGGGCCCTGAAAAGTTGAGTTTAACCTCACTTTCTGCTTTCCAGAAGCAGGATGAGTGTCTGGTAAATAAGGAAAACCACCTTTCCATGTCACAAATATGCAGGAGAGCCCATCCTGCTGCTTCAGGTTAAAATCAGCAGCACCCCAAGGCTTCATTCCAGGTGTGCTGGGAAGTGCATTCTGCTGATTTATCCAAAACTCCTCAGTTTGGTATGAAATAAAAGACAAAGCAGCCCGTACAGCTGCTCTTGATGCTTTGCTTAGTGGGGGAAGGCAACCTGAAGGTGCTTTTTAAGCTGAAATAATTGACAGGTTCATCCTGGCATTATAAATTCACTTCTTGCTCCTTGAGGTGCCCCACTCACTTTGCTGTTTTTAGAAGTTTTTAGATTCCTTCTAAAGAAGAAATCTTCCTGTGTTTTTTTTTGGCTGGGGGTACAACCTGTGTTCTATCTCTACCACAGAAAAGGCTGTTTGACAAGTCATGTTGGTTCTGTGGAAGAGCTGGGAGGGGAACCCTGATGTTGTGTTGGTCTGGGAACTCCAGCTGTGGCTGGAAAATAAAAGATGGAAAACGATGGGACAGAGCGTAGTTCAAGCAGGTTTGGATTTAAAACCATTCCTGCCTGTGGCAAATGCAACTGAACCTGGAGTAGATACTTAGAGAAGTACTCAGTTGCCATAATTATTTCAGGATTCAGCCAGGAATTGAGGATTGGAGCACTCCAGAAATAACCTGCCTAAGGACTGGGCTTAGAACTGCCCCAGCTCCTGAGTGCATGTGGTTTTGTGGTTCACTGGAGACATGCCCTGGTGAAAATTTATTTGAGTTTGGTATTAATCCCTCCCTCAAAGGGATTAATGAAGTGGGGAGGAGTGAACTGCAGGAGCAGGAAGTGCTGGGTTTGGTTGTGGTGGTTTGCAGCACTGTGGGATCACACTGCTGAGAGCCAGGCTGAGAAAGCTGTTCCTGTTCCCAGCCAGCTGGGATCAGTTGAATCTTTGGGGGGTGATTTTCTGGTGAGAAACCTCCCAGGAATAAACCTTGAGTTGCTCTCCCTCTGAAAAACCAGCATCTGAGTGAACAGGCTCTCCACTGGAGCCCAATGCCCACCTGGACATCATCCACTGCTCTCATTTAATGGGAATTTTCCTTTTCCTGCCCACTTGGATCTGCTGAAGGGAATCCAGGAGCAAGGCTCAGCTAAAGCAGGGTTGTCCAGCAGGCTGTGGAAGTGGGACTGTGCCATGTTGTAGCACGTGTAAACATCCTACACTCTCAGCTGTGAACTCGAGGTGGCTGGGAGAGGATTGTTTACGCCTTCTGCCATGGAGTGAACGTCTGGGAGCTGCATCTTCCCCTGGGGGCCACATCCAGCTGCTCTGGGGAGCTTAGGAATTCTGATTCCTGAGGGTTAACAACTCACCACTCGTTGTAATCTCTGAAAATCCACTTCTTTGCCTGAAATATCGTGAGTCACCGGCGATTTTTGTCTCCTGAGATAAAACAAAGCAGCAGTGAGTTAGAGCACAGCCTTTGGTTCTTCACTCCAGCAGAATCAGCTGGGAAACCCACAGCAGGAAACAGTTCTCAGCCTGGAAAAGCTGGATTTAAATAACTAACTAAAGGCACAGCAGTTGACATCAAATCCATGACTTTTATTCCCAGGGGTTTGAGAGCAGAGCTGGACTGAGGTGTGTGCTGGGGCATGGAGCTGAGGAGGGGGTTTGGTGGCACATGAGGCTCTGTAAATCTTCCTGGTTGCAGTCCCTGGTGCATTTGCAGTTCTTCCTGTACTGAGATAACAGGTGATGATGGAATTTCCTGGTGAGGAATTGCATGGATTTCAGCTGTGGTGATTTTTTTATTCATTTCCTTCTCACGGTGACGACGTCATCTCACTGGTGACTCCATGATTAGCCACAGTTCACTGGGAATGGCTTTGATTTCCATGCAGCTGAATAAACGAGGGTCCTGTTTGGCTTTATCACTTCAGATTTACTGAGTTAAACTGTTCCAGGCGAGGTGTTAAATGTTCCTTTGCCACGGGGCACGTTCAGGGGGGATGTCTGGGCTGTGGGGTGGGAGGGCTTGGATGCTGCTGTGTTCCCACTTCCCGGTGTTTTCCCTGTGCTGCAGGAGGAGGTTCGCCAGGCAGTGACCCCAGCTGAGCCTGTGCAGTATTATTTCACCCTGGCCCAGCAGCCTGCAGCAGTGCAGGTGCAGGGGCAGCAGCAGGGCCAGCAGACCACCACGTCCACCACCACCATCCAGCCAGGACAGATCATCATCGCCCAGCCTCAGCAGGGCCAGGTGAGCCAGGAGCTCTGGGAAACCCTGGGGGTGATGGAGTGCTCAGAACAGTCAGTAGCAGCCTGGAAATCATGGAACAGTGTGGCCAACAGGGCCAGGGAAGTGATTCTGCCCCTGGACTCAGCGCTGGTGAGGCCACCCCTGGAGTGCTGTGTCCAGTTCTGGGCCCTCAGCTCAGGAAGGACATGGAGGGGCTGGAGCAGGTGCAGGGAAGAGCAACGAGGCTGGGGAAGGGACTGGAGCACAAGTGCTGTGAGGAGAGGCTGAGGGAGCTGGGGGGGCTCAGCCTGGAGAAGAGGAGGCTCAGGGGAGACCTCCTCACTCTCTGCAACTCCCTGACAGGAGGGGGGAGCCAGGGGGGGTTGGTCTCTTTTCCCAGGCAACCATCAGCAAGACAAGAGGGCTGGGTCTGCAGCTGTGCCAGGGGAGGTTTAGGTTGGAGATTAGGAAGAATTTCTTTGCAGAGAGGGTGCTCAGCCATTGGAATGGGCTGCCCAGGGAAGGGGTGGATTCTCCATCCCTGGAGGTGTTTAAGGACAGACTGGATGTGGCATCAGTGCCATGGGCTGGGAACCACAGCGGGGTTGGATCAAGGGTTGGACTGGATGATCTCGGAGGTCCCTCCAACCCAGCTGATTCTGGGATTCTGTGATTCTATGAATGGGTTTGCCTGGGAGGGACCTTAAAGCTCATCTTGTTCCACAGGCAGGGACACCTTCCACTAGCCCAGGTTGCTCCAGCGTGGCCTTGGACACTTCAGTGGGGCAGCCACAGCTTCTGTGGGCCAAAGGTGGTTCTTGGTGGTGCCCAGGAGTTCAGACCCTCATGTCCTGAGTTCCCCCTGTGTGGTTCCAGCCTCCCCAGGCCTCAGTGGGGGCAGGGGACGCTCCGTCTGTCCCAGCCCTGCTGTTCCAGCCCCGTTTGTGGCTCCTCATCCCTGTTTCTTTTGCAGAGCACCCCGGTGACCATGCAGGTGGGAGAGGGGCAGCAGGTGCAGATAGTGCAGGCCCAGCCCCAGGGCCAGAGCCAGCAGGCTCAGAGCGGGACGGGGCAGACCATGCAGGTCATGCAGCAGATCATCACCAACACGGGGGAGATCCAGCAGATCCCGGTAAGATTTTGCCACCAGGAATGTTGGAAGGGCCCTGTGAGCAAACTGTGAGCTGGTGTTCTGGCATGAGGCTGGCTATGTTTGCTTTTTTTAACTGGGAGAGGAAGTTTGGATTGAGTGGTGTGTTTTTCCTGCACTGAAGAGAGGAAAACTAACCAGGTGTGACATGAAGGGGGATATAAATCCAACCCATCCAGTGTGGACTCATTGCCCACCCCAAACACCTTCCCCTGAGGGAAATAGTCACGATTAGGAAGCAATAAATACAATATTTCCTGGCCAAACCTTAGTTCTTTACCACAGCCTGGTTTCAATAAACCAGAATTCGCTTCTTTTGCCTTTACTTGGTTCTGCCTCTGCAATCTGAAGTCATGACCTGGCAGGCTCAGTGGGAAAGGTGCCATCTGGGAGTTATTAATAAACTTTGATGTTCTAAGAAATATTTCTACAAGTGCTTAGAGCTGGTTGGCTTTGCAGAACCAGAAGAAATCTTCTGGCTTTCACGTCAGCACAGACCTGCCGTGGCTTAAAAATGGGATTTTGGGTACCCAGCATCAGCAGTAACATCCTGACATGTCCTAGGGAAACACAGGGATCAAAAAAAAGTCCTTTTCTCCCCCTCTCTGTAACTCACAATCACAACAAAGCTGGGTCTTTTTGCTTCCCATCTGGAAAATTTCACACCTCTTACAGAAAAAAGCAAACCAGTGTTTACAGAACCCAGAGGTCACCCCAGTGACAGAGGCAAGCATTTCACTTGGATTTCTGTTGTGAAGTGTCCCCACAGCCGTGGCAAAACTGAGCTTTTCACACAGGTTTTGCCTTTCAAGGTTGGCTGAGCTTGCCTCTGCACGTCTGGCAAACGCTGGGGCTGTGCCAGAGCATCTGGAAAAGGGGGTGCATCGGAGGACTTGCCAGATTTTTCCAGCTTAAAAGTTCTTTTCATCTCTTTAAGTCTTCAGCTGGTCCCTGCTGCCCTAAGGTGTTGGTCAGAAAGGAGTTGCCAAAAAGGCTGTTTGACTACAAGAAGCTTTTTTTCTCCTCTGCATTTTCCATTACTCTCTTTGACACTCTTTTCTTCTTCATTTGCTTTTGAAAGTCTGTCCCAGAGACTTGTTCCTCGAAGGGATCTCCAGCTTGAGTGAATCCATTATTCCACCAGCCCTGAATGTTGGATCAGCAGCAGTAGAACAGTTCAAACTTGTTCCCAGTTGTCTCCAGTGGCTGCTGTAACTACAAAAAGGGGCTTGGACCTCTGTTAGGAGAAGGAATTCTTTATGAAATAGCTCTGAGGAAGCCAAAACCTTCTTGAGGTGAATCCTGTGGGAAGTGCTCCCGTGTTTTCAGGCTGAGGCTGGAGGTTCAGTAATTAGGGTGTGATGTGGAGCAAGAACATGCTTCTGCCTCCCTCTTTCCTGGAAGTACAAAAGAACAGGGAGCTGTGAATGGTCCTCAGAAGCTTCTTGTGCTGCAGATGAGAGACAGAAGCTTCCAAGGCCCAGAGTGTGGCATCTTTGGGAACACTTGGAGCTCTGACAACTGTCAGGCTGCAGAACAGCCACACTGGAGCAACATTGGATGGAACAGTCACAACTCACAGTTCTCTGGCCAGCAGAGATCCTGTTTTAACTGTAATTAAGAGGATTCTTCTTAACCACGACCAGTCAGAGAACCACAGTTGGTGCTGAAGGAGCTTCCAGCAAGTGAAATAAAATCAAACATGGAGCCACATGTGAGAGCTTTTTTCCCCAGCCTGGAAATCACTTTGGTTTCACACAATTCCAGTCCTTGCTCTCCAGTCTGTTCTGCTCTTCCTGCTGTGCTTTTCTTATTTTCCCCTTATTTCCTCTCTCTCTTGGCATAGTTAGTGCCATCTTCTGATAGTTCCTCTTCACTCTGGTGTCTGTGAGGGTTCAGCAAAGAATCTTTCATCACCCAAGTTTGAAACTCTCTCATAAAACTGGAAGTGCCTCTGGAGTGCTGGGGAGAACCTTCCTCATGGACTCTGCTGCTTTTCCATTTGCTCCTGGTACCATTTCCTCCAGGACCACAGCTTGCCTGTGGAAAGGTGACTTCTATTTTTCAATACACTTCCTTCCATTTTGTCTCAGTTTGTCCATCCATTAAATCATAATCACTTGTTTGTCCACGTTAATTTTGTGTTTAATTCAATCTGTGTCTTGGCCAGACCTCTTTGGGCAGATTCCTTGGAGCTTCCTCTCATTTCTGGAAGAACTCTTCCCAAATCTCTTTCACCCATCCAGCTGTGGGGTTAAAATCCAAGCCCCCAGCGTGGAAAACGTGATCTCCCAGGAGACCTCGGTGCAGGAACAAATTCTTTATTGAAATGTTGCTCATGGGGAGTTTATTTGCTCTGGAAATAATATTGGAGCTTTTAGTCACAGCTGGTGGAGTCAGTGGCATTTGTGGGAATGCCAAGACCACGTTCCAGGCACTTGAGCCTTTATCAGTCAGCAGTTTTTAAAGTGTTCTCTGTGCTCTTTTTCCCTTTCTTAAAGAGAAGGAAACTCAAAACATTTTTTTGTATGTAATTAACCTTAAGACAGTGAATCTAAATGTAGAGGTAAATTAACACAGAATGAAAAATCCAGCAGGAATAACAGTCATAGTGGGACCTTTTTATTGCTCTCAGGTGTGAATTAACAGTGTTACCTGTTTGTATCACCACTTGTGATAACATTATCTTCATATCCCCCCCAAACAGCCAGCCAGCCTTGTGAGATCAGGGTTGTAGGGAGTGAATTTGGGTTTGAATCTTACACGTGGAACACTGACCCAGAAAGGCTCAGCCTTTGCCAGGTGGGGGTTGACACATGTTGGCAGAGAGTTGCACTGAAAGCTTCCAAAGGGTTTTGTCATCTCTGCTTGCTTTATTTATGTGAAAAAAAAAAAAATCCCATATATTCTTTAATATTTTTGGCAGGATATGACAGGAGTGTCATGTGCAGTAACAGTTTCCTTTGTGTGAAAGGAGACATCAAAGGAGAAACTCGACTCTCTCGTAACCAAAAGGAAAAACAAGTGTCCTCAGAGCTCTGAGAAATGGAGCAATTAGCGTGTTTTAGCTCCTAACTGACCACTCCCATCCTGGAGAAAGGAGGAATGTGGTGCTTCAGGGCCGTGCAGGAGCTCTGTGCCCTCGGTGCCTGCCTTGGCAGGGCTCTGTGCTGGTTCCTCCTGGGAACTGTAAATCACCTGAGGCCTCGGGGGGGGGGAATCATCCATTGCTCCAGCTTCTGTTGTGGAAACGAGCAGGCAAGTTTGTTGTGTGTCGAGGTTACCCAGTTATCTGTTTAATTTTCTTTCCCTGCCCCCTCCACTTGTCTCCAGGTTCAGTTGAATGCTGGCCAGCTGCAGTATATCCGCTTAGCCCAACCCGTGTCAGGCACCCAGGTAGTCCAGGGGCAGATCCAGACGCTTGCAACCAATGCACAGCAGGTATGCACTCCACAGCAGGGCTCACCTAACTGCTGAAAGGGTTGTTCCCTAGCTCCAGGGGAATTTGAGCCACTCTTGGGCCAGGATTCCTGCCTTTTTCTTTCCTTCCTGTTCCTTCTGTCAGAGTTAAAATAAACCCAAAAGCGAGGAGGCCGCCCCGTGCAAGGTGCATGCAAACTGTGTGTGTGTGTGTCTCTGGACAAAGCTCACGCTGCTTCTGAGCTGCTGGCAGGTAACACTTTGGGTTCATCAACCTTCTCTTCACTTCTGCTCCTTCTGCCTGGGCGAGGGAGGAGCTGTGCAGCCTCTCAGGAGAGGTGGAACGCGAGGACCGGCGGTGCTGCCAGCGGGTTGTCTCTCCTGTTCTTGTTGAGGCTGAGGGGTTTCTTCTCTCTGCCTTCCTGCTGCTTTTCGGGCTCCTGGAGGCCACATTCTCCTCGGGAAAGTCAGAGAGGACGTGGTTGTGTTTGGTTTGGAAGGACTGAACCCCCATGTCCTCTGTTCTTGAGCACCAGCCTGGCCGTGTCGTGCCAGTGGTGGGGTGATGGAGTTTGGAAGAGCCTAAAAAAGCTCTCGAAAGGCAGCAGCAGAATATTGTTAGTGGGGTTGTGACCCTCTGGGAGGGGCTGTCAGTGATCAAACTGCTCTTGTCCCTGTAGATAACGCAGACAGAAGTCCAGCAAGGGCAGCAGCAGTTCAGCCAGTTCACAGATGGACAGGTAAGAGCTCGGGGTTCCTTGGTGCTGCAGCTTGGAGGCCAAGGGACAGGAACACTGTCCTAAACCTGCATGTTCCAGCAAATCAGCTCCTCTCCAGAAAGCACTGCTGCTGCTTCCAAAGCCTGAGCTGGAACAGGATAAGGGAATGTTGTGCCAGTCTTAATTCATGTGGATTCTCTATGTTCTGCTGCCTTTGCTCCCAGTTAATTAATCCTTCACACTCTGTGTGGGACCCATTTTAGTCTTAACCAGTTCAGGATGTCTAACATCAAGCTGTTGCCTGTTTCAGAAGTATCATGGAATCATGGAATGGTTTGGGTTGGGAGGGACCTTGAAGACCATCCAGTGCCACCCCCTGCCATGGGCAGGGACACCTCCCACTAGCCCAGGTTGCTCCAAGCTGGCCCTGGACACTTCCAGGGATGGGGCAGCCACAGCTTCTCTGGGCACCCTGTGCCAGGGCCTGCCCACCCTCCCAGGGAAGGATTGGCCTGATCTCAGTCTGAGTATCAGAATTCACAGAATCCCTCTGTAATGACTGAGCAGCAAATCTCTGGTGGCAGCTCCTGGCGTGGGTCTGGTTTTTTTGGGCCACCTGCGAGGTGCTTTGAGAGCCCTCCAAAGGTGGGGTGGGTGTGACGAGCACTGACAGTCGTTCCTCTCCCCAAATGCTATGTCTGCAGCAGCTGTACCAGATCCAGCAGGTGACAATGCCAGCAGGCCAGGACATCACCCAGCCCATGTTCATCCAGTCCACCAACCAGAGCTCGGACGCCCAGGCCACGCAGGTGACGGGGGACTGAGCAGGGACACGAGTCCCCTCCGTGTGGGAACCAACACAAACCACCTCAACATTTGCCAAACCAGCCTGGTCTGCTGAACACACCTGCTCTGTGTTACCTGCACCTGGGAGTAAGCCTATAGTAGGCTGCCATCTCCAGTGCACTCTTACACCTTCCTCTGGTGGGTATGAGAATATCCAACAGACTCTCGACAAGAATGCAATATTTTTATTTTTAAACCAATATTTCAGTGTATGCAGCTGCTTGTTCAAACCCAGAGAACTGAGACAGAACTGATCAAAAGGAATTTGTAGCATCTCGTCAAACAACCTGTAAAATGTTTTTTTATTTCTAGTAAGATTTGAGGGTACTGCTCCTGGTTTGTGTCAGAGCTCTATTCCTGCTGTTCTGTTTGTATTTTTTTTTTTTTTTTTTACTCTGGATAGAGCTAGATTTGGTCCTCCCATCTCAGTGGGCTTTAGGGGTGTTTGGGGGGAGTGTGTGTGTGTGTGTGTGTGTGTGTGTGTTAGATTTTCCTCTCCTGCCTCCTCTTTTGGAGCATTGTATACAAGGAGTAGGGGAGGAGTGATTAACAACAAAAAAACATGTGAAAACAACAAAAAAAACCATTCCTTGTATTATGATTGTATTTTCTAAGGGCAAAAGATTCTTGAATTTGGCCTCTTTATTCCAGAAAAAGTGATGGAATGTGGACAAACCCCAGCCCTGCTGTTACCTGTTGTACTGGCTTGGGTCAATGCATGTAAAATAAGCTTCAGAAAAGAAAATAAATTGCTTTTGTCAGATCCTGTGCCTGCTGTCTGTGGGATCCAGAGCCCAGCAAGGAGCATCCCGAATCCCTGGAAATATTTCACCTGGAGTGGTGAAACAAGCCCC
>NW_021940628.1:3086495-3088642 GCF_001715985.3 Manacus vitellinus | reverse complement strand
ACCTGACCCTCCCCTGGTGCAACTTGAGGCCGTTCCCTCTCCTCCTGTCCCTTGTTCCCTGGGGGAAAAGGCCAACCCCACCTGGCTACTCCACCTCCTCCTCCTCCTTCACAGGGTGCAGAGTCATGTATGTGACAGCATGTCCTTCATTAACCTCATTAGCATATGCAGGCTGTGTTTTGATGCCGAAATCACCCTTAATCGGGCCAAAAGTTAACTTTTTGGTCGCGACGTCCCTCAAAGTTTGGGTTCTGCGCCTTCGTCTCGTTCTTCAGCACCAAACCAGGACCATCCTCCGTCCATGGGACCCTCCTTGGGCCAACTCAGCCTTTCCTGGTGTCACCTCTGCAGGTCTCCATCCCCCAGAGGTAAGTCAGGAGGTGTGCTGGGGAGGGTGAGCCCACAGGGGATGGGGTGGGAGGGCTGTGGGGCAGCCCTGGCACTGGTGCCCACTGGCACAAACACCCCTTGGCTGCAGTTTCACAGTGGGGAGAAGAGGCTGTGACACGTGGGGTGTCACCTGTGCCCAGGTGAAGGCAGCTCTGGCCCCCGTGGGTGCTTCCCTGGCACTGCCAAGCCCAAAAGTGCAGGGGGAGCAGCTCACCCTGGCCCGGGTGCCCCCCTTGCCAAGAGCTGCAGCTGCTGGGGAAGGAAAACTCCGCCTCAGCATTTGGCTGCTGCCAACTGCGGGATGTGGGCCGGGTTGTGCCAGCCCGGCACAGCATTCCCTGCGCCTCCCGGGCTTCGTAAAACCTCAATTCCCCGATGTTGGAAGTTTTCCCGTTCCCGGGAGCCGGCGGCGCGGGGAGGGATGTGCGGGCAGAGCCGGGATGCGCCCGGAGCATCCCCTGAGCACGGAAGAGGTGAAATGGGAGGGGAAAAAAAAGGACCTCGCGGGAAAGGTCCGTGAGTGGGATCGGCCACGAGAGGGCCCCCGTGGGAAGGGCTGGAGCGGGATGGGGCTGCCGGGATGGGGGAGCTGGGATGGGGGCTCGGGGGTCCCTTCCCCGGAGTTGGGGGCTCGCAGATCCCTTTCCTCGGAACTGGGGCCTCCCAGGTCCCTTCTCCCGGCAGCCACATCCTCTCTGTCTCCTCTCCAAGCTGCCGCGGGAAGGGCTGGAGCAGGGCTGGGAGAACAGGGCAGGGGCACGGAGGTCTCTCCTCCCGGAGCTGGGGACTCAGAGATCAATTCTTCTCGAGTAGGGAACTTGGAGGTCCCTTTTCCCGGAGCTGGGGGCTCAGAGGTCCCTTCTCCCAGCAGCGACATCCTCTGTCTCCTCTCCAGCTGCCACCGATCCCAACAGCTCATCCCACCCGAGGGAAGGGGCCGGGCTGGTGCTGCCCCACCGCCCTCCACGCAGCCAGAGGAGAGGAGTCCCCTCCACCGCCTCCCAAACATCTCTGGCAAAGCGTCCCTTTGGCTTCTGCCAGGGAGCAGAGCCGGGAATCCGCTCGTCAGGATGGAGAGAGACCTGGAAAGGAAGAGCAGGACGGCTGGAACAGGCACTGCCTTATCAGCCCCAGGCAGAGGTGGCCGGCGAGGCTCTGCTGAAGGAAAGCTCTTTACCCAAAGCAGTTGGGTTTGCTTGAAATAGGTTAAATTTGAATGGGAATAAATTGCTTAAAGGACAGAAAACGGGAGGCAGACGCTGCTCCTGAAAGGAGTTTCCAGCTGTTGCATTAAGTGAATGAAATTTGGCTGAAAATAAACCCTGTTGTGTCCCAAGGGATCAGAGGGGCTGGGGGTGGCTGGGCTGAATCCCTGGTTATATCTAATTAGGCACAAGAAATCTGGTCGTGTTCAATAAGAACCTTCTCGATCACAGATTCACAAATATGGGGTTTGCTGAAGGAACAAAAACACGGACTCAGAATGGCCCAATCCTCTCCTCCTCCTCCTTCTTTATGTATAGCACAGTCTGGGGGGAGAGCTGAGTAGTGGAACCGTGCATGTGGCAGCAGGTACCTCATTAAGCTGATTAGGGGGTGTGTTTTGCTATTGAGATCAACCCGGGCAAAAGTTATTTTCTGGCCTTCGAAGTTCCAGTCCTCTGATTTCGTTTTGCAGAGCTGGTCACACCTCCAGGGACCCAGGGGATGAAGGCTGAAGAGGAGGAGGAGGAGGAAGAGGCAGCACTTCTCTCCCA
>NW_021940628.1:3083950-3085766 GCF_001715985.3 Manacus vitellinus | reverse complement strand
AGGGAGCAGAGGGAGGCCTGGGTGCCCCAGACACTTTGTCAGAGCGTGGTGAGCACCGATGCCAGGAGCTCAGTGCCCTGGGATGAGGCCAAACCTCCCGGGAAGCAGGTGCTCTACAGCCCTTCCCAGTCCCCCACCACTGTCCCTGGACAGTGCCATCCCTGGGACCCCTGGAGCCCCCAGCTCTGCCCATCTGCTCACCCAAGTCAGGCTCCCTCACACACAAGGACTGGGTGCCTCCTCCCCTCTGCAGTGTCACCCCCAGGACCCCCCAGCACCCCCAAATCTGGGGGGCCAGGCAGGGCTTTTCTCCCATCCCTGTCCCCCCATGAGGGGTCCCAGCTGCCCCAGTCCCACCGGTCCTTCTCCCCACCCCGCAGCTCTGCAGCTGCATTCCAGGCCTGCAAAACTTACTGGAAATCCTGTAGATGCAAATCCTGGCCTCCAATCCGTGCCAGGAACTTGAGCTGCAATCCCGAGAGGGCAGCAGGCTCCGAGTGCTCGGGCCTCCCCCTCACTTCCCCCGGCCTCGGGAATCCTCCTTAAAGCCTCCCCAGAGTGAGGAACACCAGTGGCTCTGTGGGACCCCCACAGCTGGGGGCGAGTGGGGGGCAAAGCCAGCAAATCCTGGGATGGCTTCCCAAAACCTCTGCTCGTTCTGACAGCTGGTGCTGTGTTGATTCAGACTCCCTGGCTCCCCTCCAAAACCTCCCAGCTCCAGGCTCCATGGAAGTTCCCAGCGTTTGGGCAGGTGGGGAGGTGTGGATGGGACCTGCCCACTGCGTGCAGAGACCCACAGCCCTGGGAACAAAGCACCTCCCACCCGCCCTGGGTCACCTCCAGCGAGTGCCCACCTTGGTCCAGAGTCCTTTCCAGGTCACCTTAACCCTCCACAGCCCCGAGGCTTTAATCAATCCCAGGTGAAACCTAAACCTCCTCCCGAGGGGAATACGCTGAACAGAACGCGGCAGGATGAAGGTCAGGAGCATCTGCTGGGGGGTGAGACGAGCTGGGGGGATGCTCAGGGTACTGTGTCCCCTTGGGGAGCACATTTTGGGGGGGCTGCAGGGGTTAGGGTTGGAGGGGAGCACAGAGGAGACATGTGGGTTCTCCAAAGGTGTGAGAGCACATGGACGCTGCCAGGATGGGGCGTTTGCCTCCGGCTTGCTTGGAAAGGGAATTCCCAGCAGCCTGCCTGGTTTCCCTGCTGTTGGTGGGAGATTGTGTGGAGCCGAGGGGAATGAGGTGGGAGAGCCAAGGGCTGTGGGCGTTGGCTGGGAGAACTCGGAGCCTGGCTCAAGGCTGAGTCTGCAGAGGGTGGGTGGGTGTGGATGTGGGATGCTCCACTGCCTCCAGAGGTGCTCCATCTCCTCCAGGGATGCTCCAACCTGCGTGGGTTGGGCACTCTCACTCTGGGATGTGTTTGGAACGTGGTGTGGGATGTGGTTTGAGATGTGAATCGGTTTGGGATGTGGTTTAGGATGCGATGTGGGATGCAGTTTGGGATGTGGTTTGGATATGATTCTGTTTAGATTGCAGTTTGGGATGCAGCTGGGATGTGATTCGGTTTAGGTTGCAGTTTGGGATGTGATTTCGGATGCAATACTGTTTGGGATGCAGTTTGGGATGTGATTTCGGATGCAATACTGTTTGGGATGCAGTTTGGGATGTGGTTTGGGATGCGATTCGGTCTGGGTTGCAGTTTGGGATGCAGCTGGGATGTGGTGTGCGCTGCTCACTCCCGGGATGCTCCACACCCCGCACGCAGCAGGACACCCCCTGTCCCCAGAGACCCCGCGGGGTCCCCTCACCGGAC
>NW_021940628.1:3076882-3083160 GCF_001715985.3 Manacus vitellinus | reverse complement strand
GGGGGGACCCCGGGCGGGGCGAGTCCTGCGGCGGGTCCGGTGCGAGGAGCTGAGCTCGTCCCCGGGGATGGAACTCGGTCCCCGGGGACGGGATTCGGTCCCCTCGGTGACCCGGAGCCCCTTCCCGGGGGCACAGCAGGGAACCGGGTCACCGTCCTGCTCTGCCGCTGTCCCAGCCCGGGGTCTCTGAGCCTGGGAAGACCCTCAAAGGCAGGAGCCCCCCGAGGGCTCCAGCAGGTCTGGGTGGGAGCAGGGACCCTGTCCTGTCGTGCGTTGGGACAAGGCAGAAGTGCCAGCCCAGCACCCCCAGACCCGAGTCCGGGTGGGATGGGGGGCAGTGGGAGTGTTCTTGTCCCTGCTGTACCCCGGGAGCTGTGCCCGTTCCGGGGTCACTGTTGGTCCCCAGCACTGGAACATCCCTCTCCAGAGCCGGAGCCCGGGATGCTCCCAGGAGCACACCTGCTCCCTGCCCTGCTCGGTGTGTTTTCCCAGGCACTGTGATGCTGCTCCAGCTTTCCCTGCTGGATTTGAGCATCCAAAGGCTCTTGCCAAGCAGAAGCTTCTCCAAGACAAGCAGGCTCAGCTCAGGGCTGGGGAACAGCTTCAGCCCCTCGGGGGTGTTTCCTCAGGGGGCTGTAACGGGGCTGCAGAGTTGGGGTGTCCATACCCCACTGGGAGGCCGTGGGGAGAGAGGGAGGCTCCGTGCTGGGGGGTTATTTTGGATTTCCCAACCTGGGACCCTCCCGCTCTGCTCCGGTGGCACTGCTGGGACACCGAGGGGACACTGCCAGGACACCACTGCCCCGGCCACGGGGAAGGAGGTGTTTTCCCTCTTTGCCTGGTGTGTGCCAGGCGTGTTCGTGGTGCCGTGGGCTCGGACCCTCTCTGAGAACGTGAGCCCAAATGTTGCCTCCTTCCCTCTGCCCCCGGAGCGGTGCCGCCTCATTCCCGGGGTGTGCGTGAGCTGGAGCTCGTTAAGAGGCAGGAAAATGGGTCTTGCCTAAGTTAGCACATCGAGCTGGCAGGATGAATTTGTCACTGGATAAAAGGGCACCTGAGCTCCCCGGGGAGCCGCCGGAGGAGCCCGGGGCCCATTTGTAACGCCTGCGACACCTCCGCAGTGGGCTCCCGCCAGAATTCCTGCGTGGAAAATACCACCCTTGGAAGAGCTTCTCCTGCAAGGAATTAGAGATGGCAGCCAAAGCCCCTGCCAGGGGAGGCAATCAGACTCTCTGGCGTAGGTGCTCACGGGCTGTGGAACAGAGATGCTCCCGCTCGTCTCGCAGCGGGGCCCTGCGTGTCCTTCACCGCTTCGCCCTCGTGATTCGAGCGTGTTTTGCCCCAGAAACAACCCAGCAGCTCCTCTTGCAGGGCCCACCAAGCCCCTCCAGACCCTGCTGGGCCTGGCCCCAGCTCTTGGGTGACGGGCTTTGTCCCACAGGACGGTGCAGCCATCGAGAGCAGGAGCAAAGCACCTTCAGCCTTCGCTGGGGAGGGTTTGTGTTCACTTGCTCACTTCATTTTAGGGCCGAGGCAGCTGCAGGGCAGAGTCCTGCCAGGGACCCCCCGAAGCCTGTGGGAAGACGCCACAGTGGGTGCAAGGTGTGGACATCTGTTCTGTGAAAGCCTTCCCTGTAACTGCTGCTCATTTCTGGCTCCTTCCAAGTTGTGTTGTGGGGTTTTTTTTTCCTCTCCCGCAGCAGATGGGAGCTGCTAAGCTGTTGCAGTGGTGTTGAAGTTCTCAGGGATGATTTGTGTGCCTCGATACCTTTGTCTTTTTTTTTTTCCTACAAAAGAGGAAGAAGGTGTTGCCCCCACCCGGGGGGTAGCTGAGGCAGGGGGGGATGGAGCCCCCGGCCCGAGGTCGAGGCAGTGCTGGGGGCAGAGCCGTCCCCTGAGTGGCGGCTGCGCTGCCTCCCCCGGGCAGTCTTGGCTCCGAGGCAGGGCTGGGAACTGCTAAAATGGAAATACCCGCTGAGAAGTGACGCGCTTCCCTCCCCGGAGCAGCTCAGGGCTGGGAGCAGGAGCCGGGCTGAGCCCATCCCGTTTATTGACCGACTTCAGCCTCTTTCTGTCGGCAAATTGATCCCGAACGACTCCTTGAACCAGCGCCTGCTCCGGGCTGGGTGGTTTGGTGGCTGCACCATCTCTGCAGCCCCTGAGCCTGCTGCCAGCTCTGCCTGGGGGTGGCGTGGGCAGGGGTGCCCGTGCAGGTGGAAAGCCAAGGTTCTGAGGTGTGTGGAGTTGGCTGACCAGCCCCTCCAGCCCCGCACTGACCATGGCACAGCCACGCTCGCCGGGCTCACAAAGCTGCGTTTTGCTTGGAATGAGACTTTCTAGCCCCGGAGCTTATGGAGGAAATCCAGGAGCGAGCCCAGAGCATTAACCGAAAGGCTTTAGAGCCAGAAGGCAAAATATCAGCTTCCTTTTCCAATCTCCTCCTCTTCAGCAAGCGGGAAGGCTGTTCCCTGCTCCCGGCAGAGCTGCCGTGGGCTCCTGCCCTTGGCACGGGCACGGCTGCGTGTCCCATCAGTGGGGGCTGCCCTGCCAAGGGGTCTCCTGTAGCCTGGAGCTGCACCACCCAGCTGTCCAGGTGTCCAGTTCCAGCTGTTCCTGCTGCCCACTGTGGCTTGTCCCTGCAGCAACCCCTCCTCACCCACCAGGCCCCCCAGAGCGGCTCTCGGTGCCATCCGGGGTCTGGGAGCTTGTGTTGGTGGTTATGAAACTGCTCCTGGGTGCACCAGGAGCTCAGCTCAGCACTTTTCCCGTTCCTAGAGGAACATTTTCATACAGAACAGTTTAACCTGGAGCAAATTAGGGAAGACTGAGCCAGCAGCACCAGTAACAACTGCAATCCCCTGCCTGGAGCAGTGTCCCCCCTGCCAGGCCTGGTCCCCTGCCTGTGCCATTGGTGGCACCTTGCCTGGGTTTTATTTGCCTTGTGGAAGTTTCACCCTGTGCCTGGGGCAGGAGGGGACAGGAGCACAGAGCTCCATCCTTGTCCTTGCTGCGTGTTTGGTGCCGTTGGATCCCCATGGATGTCGTGGGGACAGAAGGGTGGTAGGTCCTGTCAGAGCCCCGGTGCCATCTGGCACTGGCTGGGTGATGCCAGGCAGGGCTCTCCTCGGCTCAGGGCTGGCCAGGCACCTTGGGGCCGTGGGAAATCCCAGCTGGCTCAGGGCAGCAGGACAGAGGGGGTGGGATGTGTCCCCTGTGCTCTGGGCAGGGACCAGGGTGCTGGCAGCTCGTCTGTCCCAGAGCATCCCTGTGCTCAGATCCTGTTATGGCAGAGGGCTGAGGTGGGCAGAGGGTCTGTCACCCCCACTTTTGTGTCCCCTGCCTCGTCACACCCCTCCACCATTGCTTGCAGAGTAGGAAAGCCCTTCCCTGCCATGCCGGGGGTGGCACTGTGGTCACTGCCCGCAGCAGCCCCAAATCCCAGCCCTTGCCATCCCACCCAGGACTGTTCAGAGGGCTGGAGCCCTGGCTGGTTTGCAGGAAGCTGCTCCATCCCTGCTCAACGCTGGCTCTCCAGTGCCTGCTCGGAAAAACCTCATTTCGAACTCCAGGCGTTCAACTTGTCCCCCCCAGGGCTGTGGGGGTGCCACGGCCAGAGGGGCTGGAGGCTGTGCCCCCTGTGCCCTCTGAGGGCCGGCCCTGCTCGCCTTTCCTGGGTTTGAAAGGGGAGCTGGTTTGGGGGCGATGCCAGCGGGGAGAGGAGCAGGCACAGCACTTTCCCGGGCCCGGCGCGGTGTCACCGGGGCATAAAATTAAGCGGCTTCGGTGCAACATGAAACTGGGCATTGATTTTCCTTCCTGGCTTTTTCCCTTTTCCCGTTTTGCTGCTCCTGTCGGACCCCCCCAGCCCAGCACGGCAGGTGCCAGTTTTGAGGATGGGGTTGAGCCCCATTGCCAGGGGGTGCTTCACTGCCAGGGGGTGCAGGGGTGGTGCTGAGTCACCCTGGAGAGCTTTTGGATCTTTGTGTCTCCCCCCCCCGACAGCAACCCCTGGGGCGAGGCCCTAAACCTGCCCCCTCTGCCTGTGGGTGCTGCTGCCCTCCCTGCTTTGGGGGTCCCATCCTGCCTGGACTTCTTGGGGCCGTTCATGTTGCTGCACCCCAAATGTCCCCATCCCATCCCTTCCCTGGGCGCTGGAGGAGGGTGCCAGCCCCGATCCCTCTCCAGGGGTGCAAGGCCCAGCGGGCACAGGAGGTGCACTGGAAAACACTCTGGTTTCTTCCCCCCCCCCCCTCCAGCCCAGCTCTTTGCCAGATGATTCAAGAGCAAAACTATCTCGGCTGCTCCGTGTGAGTGCCTTGGCACCATCCACAGGAGCCTTGTGACCGTGCTCCCCGTGGGGACCGCGGGGCCGGGGGGCTGGGGGTGGCACTGGGGTGCAGACACGTGCCCTGCCAGCGTGATGGACAATGCCATCAGCGGGATCTGGCTCCCAAAGAACAAAGGTGTTGGGGCCACGGGCTCGTGTGTGCTGTGGGACGTCATCTGGATGTCACCCTGCTGCCGTGGGTGCTGCCGGGTCCCTGCTGTGGGATGCAGCCTGAAGACAGACTCTGCATCCCAGCTCTGCTTCCAGCCTCTGTCAGGGCACTGGGAACACCTCACCCTGCCTCACCCCTGGCTGTGGGGGCGAGGAGGGCTCTGGGAGCAGTGCCCTTCCTCTGCTGCTGCTGCTAACAGGGCCGGCTCTGAGCGTGTGCTGGGGTTTGTGGTGTCAGAGCTGCAGCGGGGCTGGACGGCTCCCGACTCCAGCTCTGGTTTCCCTGACCGTGGGGAAACACTCGGAGCTTTTCTGCTTCTCTTCTGTGCGGCGTGGGACGGACCCTGCCATGGTTACGGGCGCAAACAGGGCCGCTACACCCCAGTTATTTATATCCCCTGGAGCAGACAGGCCTCCTGCTCCACCTCTCCTGGAGGGCTGCTGGGGCGAGGGATGGGGATTTATGGGACACGCTGTTTATACAGCTGCAGAGGGTGCTCGGGGAGCTGGACCTCGCGGGATGGGGAGCCCGGAGGGTGAAACACCATCCCCATCCTCATCCCCACCAGAGCCGGGCTCGGGCGGGTTTGCTCTAAACAGGCGGTTCCAGCGGTGGCACAGCTGTGGGTACGGCCCGGGGCACCGTGAGGGGGCCAGGCTTGGCCGGGGAAGGGAGTCGTGCCGTTCCCGGAGCCTGCCTGCTCGCTCATCCCATGGCTGGGCTGTTTATCCTGCGGCGCGTGGTGTTTTCCTTCCGCTGAGTTATCACCCGGCACTGCCTGTGCCCCCGGCTCGGGGCTTCCCTGCAGGGCAGGGCAAAGCGGGGGCCGGGCCAGCCCTGCCGGGGCACGGGGCACCCAATGTCACCCCGTCCCCGTGCTGGGGGCTGGGGGGCACAGCTGGGCGGGCTGTTCCAGCCCCATCCCGCCGCACAGGCTCCGAGGATCGCGGCTCGTCCCCGGCTACCCCGGGGTGCAGCCGGGTGGGCACTGGGGGCCAACCGGTGCCCCCTTGCCCAGCACAGCTCTTCACCATCCGGGGCAGACTTGGCCCTGCTTCCCCTGAGCTCAGCAGCTTTCCCAGCTCACCTGTTCCTCCGCCGGCTCGGGAAGCAGCATATGGCAGAGTCCACCCTAATGAAGATTAATGGGAGGAGATTCACCTGCTCCGAGCCGGGCCCCTGCCGCGTTTTAATTATTATTTTGGGGAGGAGCGTTGCTGCAGACGGGCTCTGCTCCTGCTGGGTGACGGCAGCCGGAGGGGCCCGTCCCTGTGCCCAGGCTGCTGGTGGCACATCCCGTGGTACATCGCCTCCCGTGCTGGCAGGGAGGGGTGTGGGACTCTGCGGGGAGGGGGCTGGAGATGGGAAGTTTATTGGGGAGAGGTGAAACAGTGGCTCAGCTTCACCAGCATCTGCTCCCTCCATTCCCCAGGATGCTGGAGCAGGGGAACGGGGAGACAGCGAGGCTCCTGCCGGGCTCTATCCCACTGTCTCTGCCCTCTCCCCATTTCCCTGGCGGTGTTCCTTGTTTTTTCAGCCCCCTTGGTAGGTGGGAAGAGCAGTGAATTGGGGTGGGGATCCTGGTGCTGCCGGCACACCGTGGTCTTTGACGGAGGGGTCGGTGTGGGACACCCCCCTTGTAGTGGGGTGGAGCTGCTGAGAGCAGCATTCCTGCCCCGGAGGAAAGGGGGAATGCTGATTCCCGGCTTCCCGCGCCGCCTTCAGGCATCTGACCCTTCCCTAAGCCGCTTAGGCGCTGCCGGCGGCCGGGCCGGGGCG
>NW_021940628.1:3074574-3076270 GCF_001715985.3 Manacus vitellinus | reverse complement strand
AAGGAACTGGCTCCAACCTTCTGCCTTGCGGGTGGGGAGTGCCCGGGAGAGGAGCATCATCCTCTGCAGCGAGGGCAGGGGGGTGACAAGGCTGTGACACCCCGGGCCCCTTCGTGCCTGTTGGTGTGTGGCTCCAGCTCTCCCTCCTCCATGCTCTGCATCCAGCACTTCTCCCATTCCCTGTGGTTTCTCTGCTGTTGGTCCCATCTCCAGCAGCACTTTTGGGGGAAGGGGGACCCACCTGTCTCCTTTAGGCTGGGCACTGAGTTTCGGGTGCTACTCCCCAGCCCTACTGTGGGGTGACGGTGCTGGAGGGGGGGAGATGGGTGCCCCCCAGCTCGGGGACAGGGTGCCAGGGCCACTGCCAGCCTCAGCCAAGCCATCCCCATGCTGCCCAGTGGGACATGGGTTCCCGGAGCCGGCTCTGACGGAGCAGTGGCCCTTTGCCGTCACGTGGGCCCGTGGCACAAGCCCTCCACTTTCCTTTTTTAGAATAGCTGGATCAGGGGAAAAAAAATGTATTTTTGGAGTTTCATTTGCTTCAGCTTCAGAGTCTACTTCTTTCCTCCCCCCCCCCTCCTTACTTTAAATGGGCCAAAGCCCCTGTTTCCTGAGCCCAGCGCTCGGGGATGAACAGCCCTGGAGCAGCTCCCTGGGGACCCTTCCCCTGGGTCGGCTGTTCCCAGGTGGTCCCCGTGGCCCTGGCAGGTCCCCACGGTGGCAGTGGTGCTGGGGACAGTCTGGAGAAGTTCTGGTCCCCTTTCTGCAGCAGCAAAACTCTCCACGGTGTGGGACCCCTCATCTCCCTCCCTGCCTTTAATTAAGAGCCGAGGCAGGGCCGAGGTGGAGCCTGGCACCGAGCCCCACGGCTGCTCCCGGGCTCCCCAGTGACTCCATGCCACCATCTAGGGGCAAACTGTGGCTCTGGTGGCTCAGCCACGGCCGTGGAGGTCTTGGCTGGGGGGCTCAGGCTGCGAGTGGGGGGCAGCACTGTGGGCTGGGCTCCCCTGGCTGCCCCAGTGCTCGGGTCCCCCGACCCACCCTGGTGCCCTCACTGACACTCTGCCCTTCCAGATTCCTCCTCGTCTTCAGCTGCCTGGTGCTGTCGGTCTTCTCCACCATCCAGGAGCACCAGAAACTGGCCAACGAGTGCCTCTTCATCCTGGTAAGTGATGCAGGAGCAGGGCTGGGGCTTGAATTCCCCCTCCCCACATTGTACCCTGAAAGACTCGGTCAAGATCACGGACAAAACTCCTCCGACCCTTTCCCAGCCCTGACATCCCCGATGATCCAAGGATGGCAGCCTCTCTGGCACACAGGGGTGGACCTGGGGGTGGCCTTTCTGGGGGTGTCCCCATGGCTCAGGGGGGGTCCATCCCACCCCAGTCCCTCTGTGCTGCAGAGAGGCATCAACCGCTGGAAAAGGCAGGGCAGGAGGGGCTAAAAAAGGCAACTTTCCCCCAAACTGTCAGAAAGAGCTGACGCGGGACTTCTCCCGAGTGATGGAGACTAAATTGGGAAGGTCCTTGTGACTTTCCTGCGAGTAAGCAGAACGGGGGCTTGTTCGTGCGAGAGGTAGGAGGACAATGCTGACGGTGGAGGAAAAGGACCCAGCTCAGAGCGAGGCAGGAGAGCCGGGACGCTCAGACAGCCCCGACGGCTGCGGCTCCCGTCTCACTGCCCCCGTTCCCCCGGG
>NW_021940628.1:3070656-3072714 GCF_001715985.3 Manacus vitellinus | reverse complement strand
CCAGACCCCGTGCCCAACACTTGGCTCCTTTGGGCTGGGCTCTGTGGTGGCCGGGGGGATGGAGGGGTCAGTGGGGGGGTGTCTCACCCCCCGACTGATCCCGATTCCCGTGGTCTCTCTCCCTGCAGGCTGCCTGGCGCCTGTACTCCACCGACGTCAGCCGGGCGTACCTGACGGCCACGTGGTGTTACTACGACAGCCTGCTGCCCACCTTCAGGTAGGCAGGGCAGGGGGCAAGGGCTGAGGGGCTCCTGGGGGGTCTCTGTGGGGATGAGCAGCCCAGGAGGGACCATGTGGAGCCGCCGAGGGCTTGGTGGGGTCAAGCAGCACGGACACTTTCCTCAGCCCTGGATCGCTGGAGCACAGCATCTGCTGGAGTGTCCAGCAGCCTCCTCCACCCTCATCATCCTCACAGCACCCAGCACTCATCCCACCCTCTCGCCCCATCCATTGCCTTCCTCCAGCACCACCGTGGGGAACAGGACGGTGTCACCCGGCACAGGGAGCCCCTGGCTGGGGACATGGAGCTGCAGCCGGACGGGAGCCGGCTCCAAGTGTGGACCCAGATGGACATGGCGGGATCCAGTGGGAGCCCCATGGCCCATCCCTGCAGAGTTCTCCCTCCCATGGCCCCTGGGATGTAGTTGGGTGGATCAAAGAACCTCCAAAGCTTTTCCAGACTCTCTGTGTGTCCCCATCACCCCGAGCTCACCAGGGTTTGCCACCCCTGTGCCTCATCCCTGCCTGTGCATCCTGCCCTGCTCCACCCTTGTGTTCCTTTGCAGGGACAAATTTGTTCTTCTGTTCCACTTTTGGTTTTCCAAAGACAAGGCTCTTAACAGCCCCAACAGCGAGTCCCTCTGGTCCCTGACCGAGGAGATGCAGCTTCCCGAGCATCACCACAGAGCCTGGGATCATGGGGGGCTTCACCTGCTGGGCCAGGAGCCACTTCCCCTGCAGTGGGGAGCTGAGATAGAGCCAGACTCAATCCCTGTTGGATCTGAGCTTTTCCCTCCTGGCTACTCCAGCTGTGCCCAGACCCCTGGATCTGATGGTGGCAGGTTCCCATGTCCCCATCCAAGGCGTGTCCTGCCTGTCCCTGCCTGACCCATCCCTCTCAGCACAGGTCCAACCCCTCCTCTCTGTGGGACCCTATCCCAGCTCCCCCTCCCCATCCCCCCCAAATTCCTCAACCTGCTATTAAGAAACTATCTTTTGAACAAAAAAATGTTGATATTTTTTTTTTTCTTCTTGTTTTACCCCGGTTTTGCTTTGGTTTGTGCTCAGGAGGACCCGGCGCTGCTCGGCCTTGGTTTGCTTTGGAAAATTTAATTTCTCCTTGTTTTTATTTCGCCCCGACCTCAGAGAGCTGGTACTTATGTTTGAGCACTTGCACCGAGTTCGCAACGGAGGATTTAGGAACTCAGAGGTGAAAAAATTGCCCGACAGAGCCCCACCAACTTACCTCTCCTTCACCCCTGCCCAGAAAAGCCTGGCCACGTGTTCAGGGGAAAGGTAGGAGGGGGCAGCCCCCGTGTTCTCCCTCCTCTCTGCTCTGTCTCTTCTGCTCCTCTGTGTCCTCCTGCGATGGCACCGCGGTGCCATCACTGCCAGACCGGACCCCAGCGGTGCCCACCACCCCAAACTGACCCTGCTCCCCGCTCAGGGCCCTGCTGGGAGTTCATCCTGCTCCTGGCACTGCTTCCAGCACTGTTCCCCGCTCCAGAGTGGGCATGTTTGGTCCTCAAGGACAGACTCTGGGCTGTTGTATCTTTGTGAAGCCCCTTTTTTATGTGGCTACAGCACAAGGACTTGGCACGGGGGAACCAACCGTGGCAGAAAACACCCTGGCAGAGGCAGCACTGCCATGTTGTGGGGATGGGGCCGTGTGGCCTCGCTGCAGAGCCAGGCAAGGAGCAAAACCCAGAGCCTGTGGTGTGAGAAGGGCTGCCCCTGCCCCTGGCAGTGGGAGCAGCGATGCTGAGCTGCCCCAGTGCCCACCAGAAGAGGCAAGAGGGGGTCAGGGCTGCCGTGCTGCTGGTGGTGGCTGCTCTGCCC
>NW_021940628.1:3065751-3067037 GCF_001715985.3 Manacus vitellinus | reverse complement strand
GGGAATGCTGTGGCACCACCGGCCCTGCCCAGCCCCGGCCCTCACCGTGTCACTTGAGCCAAGTCTTCCTCTGCGGGGGCACAGCTGCAATGGGGTGCCCGCTCTGGGGGCGCAGTGGGAGCCCATGGCATGGCCAGACCACGCTCTTGGGATGCTCCTGCCCTTCCTGGGGCATGAAACACCCCCCCCAGCTCCTGAGGCCCTGAGTGCTCCCCAGCCAAGGCGGGGAATGCTCCAAGCTGGCCCAGTCTCCTGGGGTTTGGCTCGTACCCCAGTCCCAGCTCTCAGGACATGTCCAGCTCCCCAGTGGGGTCCTGCCTGGTCCCCCCCGGAACTGAGCTGGGATCACCACCAGCTATGCAAGGTCCCACCTCCCTTCTGCTGCCGGTGCCGGGCGGGGCTGTGGGGGCACAGCCCAGTGTGGTTTGACCTGCATCGCTCGGGGTCAGGGCAGCAGCAGGGCCCCCCCTGTTTGGGGAGTGGGGGTCTGTCCCCCCCCTCACCGGGCTGCACCTCTCTAGAAGCACAGCAGAGCCTTCTGCCTGCCCGTGCATGCTCCCAGGGCAATATATATATAGAAGATATATATATATATATATATTTATGCAATAATGTCTTAATATGCAACACCCCCGGGAAGAGCAACCTGAGGGGACATAGGCAATAAGCAACCCCCCTGCCAGCTCACAGGGCTGGATCCTGCTGCCTGTGGGGACCCTGGAGGTCCTGGGGGCTTGGGGACAGGTGAAAAACCTTCCCCCAAGGGTGACCCTGGAGCTGTGAAGCTGGGCAGGGGCTGTGGAGGAGGCAGGGATGCAGGCACAGGTGCTGTCCCCAAGGAGCATCCCTCCCTCTCCTGCTCTTGCTTAGAGAATTCCCTCCCTGCCGGGTCCTGCGGTGCTCAGTTTGTCCCTCCCCGTGTCCCTGTCCCCTCCGTGGTCCGGGGAGCATGGGCCGGGCCTGGGGGGCTGACTGCCTGGTGGGGACAGGGGGATCTCCTTGCATGTCACCTGCAGCAGAGCCACAGCAGCTGCTGTGCTGCTCCAGTCCCGTTCCCAGGCTGGTTTCCAGTCCGGCAGCGCTGGGCTGAGCCAGGCTGGAAGCGATTGTGGTCGTGCCAAAGTTTGCCAGGCTGGAGCTGGCGGCAGCTCCTGCCCAGCCGGGGGTCCTGGGGGGGTGACACCCGCGGTGAGGGATCTGCCCTGGGCTGGCAGGATCCCATCGATCCCCTCGCTGCCAGTGCAGCCCCTCTCTGGGATTCAGACCTTTGCATCCTTGCCCGGCCG
>NW_021940628.1:3064158-3065426 GCF_001715985.3 Manacus vitellinus | reverse complement strand
GGGGCTGGCTGGTCCCCGCAGACCTCCCGAGCCAGCGGTAGTTACCTCACTTGATTAACTTATTAACTTATTTGTTTCATTAAAATTTGGAGTAGAGGCTGCCTTGCCTGCTGCCGACTCTCTCCCGGCTCTCCCGAGAGGTGGCACTCCAGCCCCGCCGCCGAGCCGTGGCCGGGGGACAGGAGCGTCCTGCCAGGGGACACGGGCGCCCGGCCAGGGAACAGAGGCATCCGGCCGCCTCCCTGACCCCCTGGGGCTCCCCGTGAGCTGCACCGGGCCCCCCCCGCAGTGGGATCGGGGCCCCGGCTCCAGCTCCATCGCCCTCCTCAGCTCCGTCACACCGCGTGCCTGGGGGGTGCGGGCCTGATGCCACCGCAGAGGGGGCCCGTGCCCTGCTTTTGGCACCTCGTGGGGTCGCTGTGCCCCCATCTGCCTCTTTGGAAGTATCACAGTGTGCCCCCTCCTCAAAGGGGATGACTCTGGGATGTCCCCAAAGCCATTCCAGGGAGGTGAGGGTGTGAGCCCCCTTCCCCAGGAGACCCCAGCAATCCGGGGACAGCGAAGCCTTGGCCCCATCCCTGTGTGCTGGCACCCTGCAGAAAACAAGTCCCCCAGCCTGCAATGTCAGGGGGCTGGGGAGGCCCCTTCCCGTGCCTCTGGCTGGGGAGGAAGCCGGGGCTGGCTGCAGGTCAGTCCCTGCCTTTCCTGGCTGCTTCTTGCCAAGAAATTTGCTCCTGGGTCGTCTTGGAGCACGGCAGTGGGCCGAGCACTGCAGAGGCCAGCACCTCCCTGCCCCAACCATGCTGGCCCCACTGCCCCCAGAGCTGCCCCAGCCTGCTGGGACGGGGGTCTCAGGGTTGTTCCAGCACCTGGATTCCATGGACTGCCCTGTGGGTGGGGCACAGTCCCTGGGGTTTGCCTTTGAGGGGGATCCAGGATGTGACAGCACCCTGAAAGCCACGGTGGCACTTCACCAGCCTCTCCCGTCATTCCCAGCCAGCTGAGTGGCTTTCCCGGGTGGGTTTGGAGGGAGGCATCCCTCCAACGGTGGGATCAACACCCTGCCATGGGCTGTGCATCGCTGGGTGCTCCCCACGGGGGTGGCAGTGGGTGCAGCTCAGCAGAGCCTGTGTGTGTCTGTGCTGCTCCGTGGGGACAGCCCACCTGGGCGTGGGGCTTTTCCACGGCTCTGTGGGGTGGGGATGGGGTCCTGGGACCCGCTCCCTCCCCCGGCGTGGCTGGAGGTGGTGGCAAAGGCAGGGCGGGCG
>NW_021940628.1:3059637-3060943 GCF_001715985.3 Manacus vitellinus | reverse complement strand
GGGACTCTATCCCAGCTTGCCCGGTCATGTCTGGGGCAGGCGGATGCTGGCCCTGACTTAACCCTCCCTGCAGCTGGGGCAGGCAGGGCAGCCGGGGGTAAGAAGGGGGCACAGGCAGCCCCCCCACACACAGCACAAGGCTCTCTCAGAAGTCCCTGCAGAGCAGAGCCAGCTCCCGGGTACAACCAGCCCCTTTATCCCTGTCCCACCAGGCTGTGCACAGTTAACCCTCCCGGCACCGAGCCAGCCCTGCTCCCACCCTGCTCCGTGGGGCACGAGCTGACCCCCACCACAGCTTTGGGGGTGCCAAGGTGCCGCCTGGCACCTGCCTGGCTTCAAGAACCACGCTTATTTTCCCCTTGGTACGTACCCCCTGGAACGTGGGGGTGCTGGCACGACCCCTGGCACAGCCAGGCACTCACTGGGGCTCTCTCTTCTCCTCTCCCACCCAGGCTGTGCCCGTGCCGGACTCAACTATCCCACCGGAGCTACGTACCGGGAGAACTGCAACCTGTGGTGAGTGAGCAGCTCTGGCTCCCCATGCCATGCGGGCACCTGTGGCGTGCCACCTGCCTGGAGGAAGGTGCCAGAATCCCGTGGGCACCTCTGGCACGGCATGGGCACTCTTCCTGCTCGGAGGAAGGCGCTGGGGTCCCGTGGGGTCCTGCAGTCAGCGGGGCTCGGCGGAGCGCGGGGCCCGAGCTGGGTGGTGGGAGCTGGTGCCAAATGCCTTTGTTCTGGCATTTTCGGAGCCAAGAGCCCAGGGCCTTGAGCCGCTCCCAAGTTCCAGCGCATGCCTGCGTGGGAGCCCTCGCTCTGCTCCGCTGGGATAACGCACGGCCGGGCCGGCTGTGGGCTCCTGATGTGCTGCCGGGGGGGTTTTGGCCACGCTGGTCCGAGCCCGACTTGCCCAAGCCTGACGGGACGCGCCGGCAGCCGCGGCCGTGCCGTGCCAGCGGCCAGAGTCCGGCTCTGCCGCCTTCTCGGGAGCCCCAGGAGCTCGCTGCTGCTCGAGCAGCGGGGGGTTTATCTGGGAACGCTGGAATTACTGGCATCCGGAGGTGGGGGATAGGGGAACCTGCAGGCGCAGAGCTGCCGGAGACAGGGAGCGAGCCCGGCGGGGCGATGCGGCAGATAAGGGCAATCAAAGGCTGCGTCTGGGGCGTGTGCAGGGCAGGAGCACGTGTGTGAGCATGTGTGTGCAGGCGTGTGCTGGGCTGCAGGTGAAAAGCCAGCCCGACCCTCCCCGAAGCTCTGGTGCTGCCTGGTGTTTCTTTGGGATCGTGGTGTGGCGGGACGTGGGGCT
>NW_021940628.1:3056903-3058025 GCF_001715985.3 Manacus vitellinus | reverse complement strand
GGGGTGCTGGGGGAGCGGGCATCACCCGCAGTGCACACCCAGCACCGCAGTCTCGAGCCTGAGTTTAATTTTAGAGGCGCTTCCTGCGCTGGATGAGCCGGGTGCCGTGGCCGGGTCCTCCCCAGGAAGGCTGAGCCGAGCTCGGCCGGGGCGGGGGCACCGTCCCCCCCTCCGGAGCGGAAAGGCCGGGCGGGAGTCAGCGGCCAGAGGCCACAATGAGGGGCTGAGTCACCCAGGGCTGTGCATTTGTGGTGGGCACCGCGGCCCTCACTGGGGTCTGAGGCAGGACACTCGGTGCTGCTGTTCTACGAGGAGCTGCTGGGACAGAGAAGCCCTAATTTAGGGAAAATTGCGGGATTTGGCTCCTCTGGGACAAGGAGGCACCCAAATCCTGGTCGGCCTTGGCCAGGGTGATGTCCATGTCCTGAGTGTGGGGTTGGTGTCCTTAGTGTCCACAGTGGGGCTGGGGTACGAGGAGCTGCTGGGACAGAGAAGCCCTAATTTAGGGAAAATTGCGGGATCTGGCTCCTCTGGGACAAGGAGGCACCCAAATCCTGGTCGGCCTTGGCCAGGGTGATGTCCCTGTCCTGAGTGTGGGGTTGGTGTCCTTAGTGTCCGCAGTGGGGCTGGGCTGGGGGACACTGATGCTGGTTGGGGATCCCTGCTCAGAGGATGCCCTGGGAGGTGCTGGGAGGGCTGGGATGGCAGGGGGAGGAGTGGGGGACCCTCGGGCTGAGCCCCCCTCGGCCGTGCCCCGCAGATGAACATGGACTCCAACGAGGTGCTGCCGCGACACTTCGATGCCGCCGCGAAGTGGCCCGGGATGATCCACGGGCCCCTGGACCAGGGGAACTGCGCCGGGTCCTGGGCCTTCTCCACGGCGGGTGAGGGGGACGGGGAGGGATGGGGGAGACAGAGGGGATGGGGACTAAACCTGCTGCTGGGGAGCAGAGCAGGGCCCGGGGAGCAGCTGCCTCACCCTGTCCCACACTCGCTCCCAGCCGTGGCCTCGGATCGAATCTCCATCCACTCCATGGGACACATGACCCCCGCCCTGTCCCCACAAAACCTGCTCTCCTGTGACACCCGAAACCAGCGGGGCTGCAGCGGGGGGAGGCTGGA
>NW_021940628.1:3043307-3046157 GCF_001715985.3 Manacus vitellinus | reverse complement strand
TCGAGCCCCCCCGGACACACAGACCACGCGGCAGCCGCTGCACGTCCGTCGCCTTTTATTCCAAAGCTGGAAAAAAAACAAGCTCTAAACCGTGTCTGGATTTGGCTTCAGCAGAGACAAATTGGCAACTGGGTGTGTGTGGGGGGGGTGGACGATCCCGTGTAGCTGCAGCAGCACATCCCATTCCAGCTCAGACCCCCGGGAAAGCATTCCCAGCACGGCCGAGGGGCCGGATGTGCTCCCAGGGCGGTCGGGGAGGGAAGGAAGGACAAGCTTTGTCCTCACCTGTCCCCTTCCTGCTGCTTCCAAACCAGGGCTCAGCTCTTCACCCCCCAAAATAAGGGCGTTCCACTGCAGACACCCCACTGAGTACAGGGATGAGGTTGGAATTTGGGTCTGGCAAGGGATCTAAGCGCTCCCTGGGCACCATGGCACGGGCTACTGGTTTGGCTGTCCCACCGAGTCCAGCCTGGCGTGGAGACCCCACGGAATGGGGCCAAGGAATCAAAGCCAGGAGAGCCCCAGCAGCGCTCGGGGCTCCTCGGGTGGAAATTTGGCCCCGGGGGAACTCTCAGGGAGGGGCTCCACCACATCCCAGAGGGAGGATGGGGATGGCTGTGGCCTCCGGAGAGCTGCCAGCCCCGGGAGGGGGTGTCACAGCATGCGGGTCACCACCATGGTGAGGAAATCCTCGTAGCTGAGCCGCACGTTCCCCGCCAGCGCCGTGTCCTTCTCCCGGAAGGCGTCGGTGAGGCTCTGCAGCTGCATGCAGATGTGGATGAACCGGTCCAGCTGGATGCTGGGACTGGGGGAGCGCTGGGCGTAGCGGGCCAGCAGCAGCTGGCTGAACTGGGGGCTCAGGTTGTAGCCCATCTGGGAGAAAGCTGGGAGCAAGAAACATCGGGATTAAGCCTTCCCAGAAGGAGAAACAGTGGCTGTGAACTCCTCCCCTGCTGGCACACACCCCCCATGTCCCACATTCCCCATGCCCCACATTCCCCATGTCCACCTCATGTCCCACACATGTGGGGTCTTTGGAGCCCATGGGACTTTTGGGGTCTATAAGGCTTATGGGGCCCATGTATCCTATAGGGCCTAGGGATTCTATAGGACCTGTGCAGCCTTTAAGCCTATGGGGCATATGTGGTCCATATGTGACCTATCTGGCCTATAGGACCTGTGGAGTATATGGGGCCTACAAGCCTGTGAGCCCATCTCCCACCATCACAGTGTTCCCTTCCCACACTTCCCACCAAGGGTGTGCAGGGGCAGGGCTCCCCAGAGGGAGGAATCAAACCATGGCACAAATTCCAGACATTTTTCCCCCCTTCACACACGCCCAAGGGCTCCTCCCAGAAAAACAGGCTTGAGCCACATACCATTTAGGGGGGGAATTCTGGGCTTCCTTAAGGAAGGAAGTTTGTGCCACAGCCCTGCTGCAGCTCATCACCTCCTGTCCCGCGGGAAGCTCAGTGCCAGCTCTGCTACAGCCAGATTAGCCAGCCCAGCATTCCCAGGATGCACAGGAGGCACCTCAGGAGCTCAGAGACCCCCCAGCCTGGATGCAGGGACCACACCGGGGGGAGTCACCGAGCCCGGCTGGAAATAAACCTGGAGCAGAGCCAGGATGCTCGGGATGGGCCAGGCTGCTGTCCCTGACCCTCACCCACCTTGCTGGAGCTCAGTGAAGCTGATGGAGCCTGACTGGTCCCTGTCATACTGCTGGAAGAGGCTCTTCCACTGCTGGATGAAGCGGAGCAGGGCGGAGAATCCGTACACGTCGATGCGCCCCGACCGCGTCTTGTCGAACATGTCTGGGCAGGAGGGAGCAGGAGCAGGGCAGTGAGGAGTGGAAACGCTGCAGGAACTCCCAGGCAGCCCAGGATCTGTGCCATGGCTTCTCCCAGCCCCAAAATCCCCCCCTCACCGCGACTGAGATCAACTGGGACCATTCCATCCCCAAGGCTGGTAAGAAACGGCACCAAAGCCTCACGTCGGGGCACGCTCTGGGTCAGCCTCCACATCACTGGGGTTCTCCTTCTCTTTCTTCCCTGGCTCTCTGGGACCTGGGGCTCACTTGGCCTTGAGCAGAGCTGGGGTTCCCTTTTCCAAGCAGGATTTTGGGCCCCTGATTCGTTTCCTCCACCAAAAGGGCGCCGGGAGCTGCTCGGTTTGCCCAGCCCTGGCTCCAGCTGCTCAGGGGAGCAGTGCCCAGGGAACAGGGGAATGCTGCAGGGATGGGCTTCACCCCGGCACAGGTTGAACCCCAAATGAACCAGATTAAAAGCAGGAAGAGGGGAAGGAGACCCCAGACTCACTGATCATCAGCAGGCAGGTCTCATCGTTGAACGACGACCAGTTGTTGTTGACCAGCGCCTGCTTCAGCTCCTTCACGGAGATGAACCCGCTGTGATCCACATCCACCGTCTGGAACCAGGAGAAGGCCTCGGGGTCCACACCTGGGGGGGCATTGCCTGCGTGGGGAGAGGCCATCAGTGGTGTCACCCCCTCAGAGAGACCACGGGCTGGTCTGTCCCTGGGGGCGGCTCTCAGGGACGCGGCCCACACCCAGGGCCAGTCAGCACTTCTACTCCAAGCGGGTTTTACAGCTGTGGGATCCTGGGAAAACAGGTCAGGGAGGGCTGGGATTGGCACATGGTGTGTGGGGGCTGAGAAGAGACTGTAAACCAGTGGAGATTCAGGATGGACAAGGAAATACAGTGCTGCCCCATAAACCTGGTAGTGCCAGGGGACGGATGTGGGGTGTAAAGTTTTATTGGTGGTGCTCAGGGCTGTGGCCTCCTGGCACTTCCTCCTCCTCCTCCTCTTCCTTCCTTTTTTTCTCTTTCT
>NW_021940628.1:3040239-3042101 GCF_001715985.3 Manacus vitellinus | reverse complement strand
CTAGGATCCGCCTGAGAGTGGGACTGGCAACCCCCTAAGATCAGGGCTGGGATTCCCCTGGGAGTGGGACTGACACACTGCCTAGGAGCAGGGCTAGGATCACCGTGGGAGATCGTCTGGGATTCCCAGAGATTCCAAGCATGGTCAGGATCAGACCAAGAGCGGGACCCTGATGAGCCTGAGAGCAAGGCAAGAATCCTAAGATTCTCTGAGAGCTGGGATCTCCCCAGGAGCTGGGCTGGGATCCTCACAGATCATGGCTGGCATCTCCTGGGATCAGGGCTGGGATACCCCCAGATCATCGCTGGCAGCTCCTGGGATCAGGGCTGGAATACCCCCAGGAACTGGACTGGGATCCCCCAAGATCACACCTGGGATTGCCCGGAAGCTGAGCTGGGATTTCCCCTGAAGCAGGGCCAGGATCCCCTGGGATCAGGGCTGGGATTCCTCCCAGATCCCCTCATCCATCAGTCCCAGGGTCACAGGGAGCTGGCCCACACCCCCAGCTGGGGTGGCCTCAGGACCAGCCAGAGCAGCATCCCAGGGGAACAGGGCCGAGGACACGCAGAGACCCCTCAGTGCCGCTGACGGAGCGGGAGGCGCGGGGGCACCAGCACAGGTGTATTTGCGGGGCAGGATCCACCCGCCCTCGCCATCCCGACGGAGCTGTACAACCCCCGATCCCAGATCCCACCCCCCCGGGACAGGCACGGCCCCGGCACAGCGGGGAAACAACAATATTAACAGCAAAGCCGGGGGGCTGGGGGGACCCTCAGCCGAAGGGGCCCTTGACGTTCTTGGGCTGGAAGAGGGGCTGCTCCATGGGCACGGCCCCCAGGCACTCTGCCGGGCTGCAGTGCCCCGCCTTGCCCGGCTGCCCCGTGGCACCGGGGGGGCCGGGAATACCAGGGATGCCCTGCTGCCCCACGGGGCCCGGGGGGCCCATCTTCCCGTAGCCTGGTGGTCCTTGGGGACCTGGAAGAGATGGAGAGATAGAGAGGGAGGTGACACGAAGTGCCAGGGCGGCAGCAAGCCCCGGCGTGGGGCTGGTGGCCACATGGAGGGAGGGGGCTCACCTGGGGGTCCTGGGGGGCCGCTGTCCCCCATCACCCCAATGCCCTTCTCGCCTTTCTCTCCTTTGGCACCCGGCTCACCTGGAAGGGACGTGGATGGAGAAGGGTGAGACTCTGGCACAACCGCAACATCCCAGCACCCAGGGACACCGGGAGCATCTTGGGAATGCTGGGAACACCCCGGGGACACCGGGAACATGCCAGTGACACTGGGAACATCCCAGGGACACTGGGAACACCAGGAACACCCCGGGGACACTGGGAACATGCCGGTGACACTGGGAATGCCCTGGGGACACTGGGATTGCCCCCGGGAGCAGCACCTACCCCGCATGCCCGGCACGCCCTGCCGCCCCTCTCTGCCGATCTGCCCCGGCATCCCTGGGGAGCCGGGGGGTCCCGGCCGGCCGGGCAGCCCATCCTTCCCGGGGGGACCGGGTCTGCCCGGGGACGCCACCATCTCCACCGGGAAGTGCAGCCGGGAGGTGTAGTACGCCATCCGCTCTGCGGGGACAGGGACTGAGCTCAGTGCCGGCGGGGACGGGGCGGGGACGGGGGTCGGGGTGTCACCTCGTCGCCACCGCCCCGTTGTTACCGTCAAACATCTTGTTCAGCTCCTGCCGGATGAACCGCTTGATCTCGTCGTAATTCACCACGTCTCCCTGGGGGGACACGAGGGGACACACGCGAGGGGACACGGCCACCGCGCCCCGCGGGGAACGGGGTCCCGCACCCCCCCCTCTCCACGGCCACCCCTCCTTACCATCATCCCCGGGGGGCCCGGCAGCC
>NW_021940628.1:3036529-3039972 GCF_001715985.3 Manacus vitellinus | reverse complement strand
CCCGGGCATCCCGGCTCTGCCCTTCTCCCCGGGGTACCCTCTTTCACCGGGGGATCCGGCTTCACCCTGCGGGGATGGGAGAGGCGGGGCTCAGCCCCGGTACCCTGAGAGGGGTAGTGGGGTTTTGGGATGGCTGTGGGGTTCTGGGATGGCTGTGGGGTTCTGGGATGGCTGTGGGGTTCTGGGATGGCTGTAGGGTTCTGGGATGGCTGTGGGGTTCTGGGATGGCTGTGGGATGCTGGGATGGCTGTGGGATGCTGGGATGACTGAGGGGTTCTGGGGTGACTGTGGGGTTCTGGGATGGCAGTAGGATGCTGGGATGGCTGTGGCACGGGATGGCTGCAGTGGCACAGCCAGGCTCCCCTCACCTTCTGTCCCGCCGGTCCCGCAATGCCCGGCTTTCCCGGAGGACCCTGAGGACACACAAAGGAGCAGGGTGGCAGGGATGTCCCCACCACGGGCACCCTGGGGACACCATGAGGATGTCACAATCCAACTGTGGGTCCAGCTGGGCAGGAGAGCTCCAGAGCCCACATTCCTACCTCTTTCCCAACGGGTCCATCTGGTCCCTGCTCCCCCTGGGAGACCAAAGTGGGAGACAGTGACCACCACAGTGGTGACCACAGAGTGACCACCATCACCAGTCCTCGAGGTCCCCACTGCACTGGGGTACCGGGGGCTGTGCTGCACTCACCGGTGGTCCGGGGTGTCCCGGGGGTCCCGGCTGCCCTGGCATCCCTGGCAGACCTCGCTCCCCCACGGAGCCACGCTCACCCTTCAGCCCCTGCACGGAGGAGGGAGTGGGAGCACCAGAATCAGCACAGGATGAGGATGGGGACCCCCAAACCCACTGTCCATGGCACCCACCCAGCCCCCATCCCGACCCCACATCCCACGGCTGGGGCTGTGGTGGGGGCTCCAGGACTCACCACTCCAGCGAGGCCAGCAGGACCCGGCTGTCCTGGGCTGCCAGGGGGTCCCTGGGGGCAGAGACAGGGGTGTCAGCGGGGGGGGCGTGGGTGATGACCCCACTCCTGGCACCGGAGGGAGTCCCTGCTGTGATCCCCCCACGGGCACCCTCCTGGTGCACCACGAGGGGCAGGTCCAACTTACGATGAGCCCTGGGGGTCCCTGCCGGCCTTGGGGTCCCATGGGCCCGGGGTCACCCTGAGGGAGATGGGGTGATGAGGAAGGCAGGGTGTTGAGGAGGAAGGCAGGGTGAGGAGAGGCTGCACGGTGCCCAAGCAGCTCAGTGGTCCCACGCCCACCCACCCCTCACTCACCTCAGCTCCCGGCCGGCCTGGGCTCCCCGGGGGACCAGGTTTGCCACAGTCACCCTAAAAGGAGGAAGGGACATTGTGAGCAGAGCAATGCATGGATACCCTGGCCTGGGACTCAGGACCCTGGGGATGTCACCACAAAGTGTCCCCATCGCTCACCTTTGGTCCTGGGAGACCCGGGTGTCCCGTCTTCCCCTTGAAGCCCTGGAGAGAGAAAAGAGCTGGGTGGGGGTCCCAGCTCCCGCCAGCAGAGCAAGGCAGGTGACCCTGACCAGGGCCCCCATCCTCCCCCTGGGTCTCAGTGTCCCCAGGAACACAGTGGGACAGTCCTGGATCAGGGGACCCACAGGCCTGGCTGCAGGGACGTGCCAGGCACTGAGTGCCAGGGAGGGGTGACAAGGAAAGCTGTCACTCACCGGAGGACCCATCATCCCTGGTGGCCCAGGGGGTCCTGGATCACCCTGGAGAGAAAGAGACACAGGTTGGGAATGTCCTGGGGGGGCTGCAGGGTGGCTGTCCCCCACCAGCACCCCAGAGAGCCCCCGAGCCTCACCCGTAGCCCCGGCTTGCCATCCTTGCCATCCAGTCCTTCCAAGCCAGCGGGGCCCTGCGGGGACAAGGTGAGGATGTCAGAGGGTGGTTTGCACTGGAGGGCTCTGGGGGTCCCTGAGGGACCTGCTCTGGGCACCCCAGGCCATGGCAACAGGTCCCAGGGGAATGGGAGTAACCAGCAATGCTCCCAGGAGCACCATGACATGGGTGGTCCTGCCCCCTCTGCCCCCGAGGATGACACATGGGGAGGGTCTTACCTGGATGCCCGGAGGTCCTGGGGGTCCAGGGGGTCCTGGCATCCCCGTGGGGCCTCGCATGCCCTCGCTGCCCTGTAAGAGCCACAGGAGGTCACGGGCACAGCTGGGGCACCAAACCAGGCCACAGCCCAAGGGACGAGCGGTGCCATCACACAGCCACGTCCCGTGGCACTCACCTTCTCAGCCATGGGCCCTGGTGGCCCAGCTGGACCAACCTTCCCTGGGAAGCCAGGGGGACCCTAAAGAGAAGGGGGTGATGAGTGAGGGGGGTCCCAGGAGCAGAGCCCAGCCCACGCATCCTGCTGCCTCCAAACTCATTTTAGCAGGATTGCTCTGGGGCTGCTCCCTGCATCTTATCCCACGGGATGTGCCCGTGTTCCCCTTGTAGAACCCCCCATCCCTGTCCCTGGCCCCGTGGGGACATGGGGACACAGAGCCAGGGATGGGCATCACCTCCCAGGGACACCCTGCTGTGCTGGAGGAGGGACTCACCGGTGGTCCCGGGAAGCCAGGCTGGCCCTGGAAACCCTGTGGAGAGGTGAGAGCTGAGCCAGACCCCAACAGCCACGCCCTGCCCGCTGGGGGTCCTGGGGGTCCCTGTGCCCCTGGCAGTGCTCACCTGATCCCCCTTCTCGCCGGCGCTGCCCGGGAGCCCCCGCTCTCCCCTTGGTCCCTGTGGAATGAGGGGATGAGGTGGTGGGGAGCACCCCACTGCACCCACAGCCTCCCCCCTCCCTCCCCACAGCCCCCCGGGGGCCGTCAGGGGGGGCACCTACCGCGGGTCCTGCGGGACCGGGGGGCCCGTCCATGCCGGGGGGTCCCTGGGAAGGCAGGAATGGGGTCAGATGGATGAGGCTGGAAGGGCCTCAGCCCTGGTGCCCACGGTGAGGGGGCACCTGGGAGAGCCCCCAGCCCCTCTGCCCCCAGAGCACGGCCCCGAGGGACTCACCAGCTCCCCTTTCTCCCCGGGGGGGCCCAGGTAGCCTCGCTCGCCTTTGATGCCCTGGGGAAGGAAGGAGATGGAGGGCACAGAGTGGGCACTGGGCAGGGAGGGGACATGGGTGGGACATGGAAGAGGAAGGATGGGGGCACAGGCAGGGCATGCACAGGGCACAGATGGACGGGGCATGGAGGAACAGGGCAGTGGATAGGGCACTGGGAATGTGTGGGGTGGGACTGGATGGGTGGGACAGGGATGAGCCCTGCAGGGACACGGTGTTTGGTGCCCACTGGGGGTCCCCCAACTGCAACATGGGGGGTCCCAGTGAGCACCAGGAGGGACATGGGGACCCCTGAGGGGATGGGGGCTGGCAGAGCCTGCCTGGCTCCCCACAGTACTCACGGGCAGGCCGGG